>NC_134794.1:65011196-65106196 GCF_046742065.1 Oratosquilla oratoria | reverse complement strand
AGAGGGTGGGGAGAGGAGGTAGAGGGGAGAGAGGAGGAAGAGGGTGGGAGAGAGGAGGGAGATGGAGGGAGAGAAGAGGTAGACGGTGGGGGAGAGGAGGAAGAGGGTGGGGGAGAGGAAGAAGAGGGTGGGGAGAGGAGGGAGGTTGAGGGAAGAGGGAGAGGGCATGGTGGGGGGAGAGGAGGTAGAGGGTGGAGGAGAGGAGGAAGAGGGTGAGAGGAGGAAGAGGGTAGAGGAGAGGAGGAAGAGGGTAGAGGAGAGGAGGAAGAGGGTGGGGGAGAGGAGGAAGAGGGTGGGGGAGGGAGTGGAGGAGGAAGAGGGTGAGGGGGGAGAGGGCACGGGTGGGGGGAAGAGGAGGGGAGGTAGAGTAGGTGTGTGTGGGGGGGGGGAGATCCGGGCGAAGGTTAAGAGTCTCGTTAGTGCCGCCCGGTGCCATGTGTCCAGGTCACCCCAGGTCGACCGAGGTCAACGCGGGGTCAACGCCGGGTCATTTGCGCACATGGAGCGCCTGGTCGGGTTTCAAGCTCACACGCCGCAGCCGCACCCGCAGCCGCGGGCGCGGGCCTTTGGTGTGTATGAGCGTGTGAACTAGTGTCCCATACACATGCTGTATCGACTTGGGTGGTGTACACGTGTACGTACATGACGTGAAATGTATGTGTACGTTCTATGTATACGCGTGTGCGTGTGTGTGTTTGTGTGTGTGTGTGTGTGTGTGTGTGTGTGTGTGTGTGTGTGTGTGTGTGTGTGTGTGTGTGTGTGTGTGTGTGTGTGTGTGTGTGTGTGTGTGTGTGTGTGTGTGTGTGTGTGTGTGTGTGTGTGTGTGTGTGTGTGTGTGTGTGTGTGTGTGTGTGTGTGTGTGTGTGTGTGTGTGTGTGTGTGTGTGTGTGTGTGTGTGTGTGTGTGTGTCCAGTGTTTAGTGACCTGCGCCCGCGGCGTTCTTCGGTTTCAGGTCGAGTCCTTCCCAGTGAGGATCTGAACTCTGCCAAGGATTGATTCGCTCTTGCAAATCCTCCAAAATCCTTCTCCGGGTTTGCCATTGCAACATGCAACAAGCAACTTATATCATGCAATGTGTAACAAGCAATATGTAGCATGCAACAAACAACATATAACATGCAACATATTATATGCAACAAGCAACATGTAACATGCAACAACAACATGCAACAACATGTAACATGCAACAAGCAACATGCAATGTGCAACAAGCAACAAGAAACATGTAGTATGCAACAAGCAACATTCAACATACATTCAAAATAAAGCATGCAACATTCATCATGCAACATGCAATATACAACACGCAACAAGCAATATGTAATAAACAAGAAGGAACATGCAATATGCAGCACTCAAAATAAAACATGCAACATTCAACATCCAAAATACAATATGCAACAAGCACCATACATATAATATACAATATGCAACTAACATCATGCAACATGTAATATACATCATGCTTCAAGCAACATGTAACAAGTAACATGCAACATATTACATACAACATGCAACATAGTACATACAACATGCAACAAGCAACATGTAGCACCCAACATGCAATATGCAACAAGCATCATGTAACATACAACAAGCAACAAAAACGAGCAATATGCAACAAGAAGCATTCAACATGTGGCATCCAACATGCAACCAGCAACATTCAACAAGAAATATGCGGCATCCAACATGCAACATGCGACAAACAACATTCAACATGCAACAAGAGACAAGAAACATGCAGCATCCAACATACCACAAACAACAAGCAAGAGAAACCACCACCCCTCCTCCTCCTCCTCCCCTCCTCCTCCTCCGATGACAAATAAACTAAAAGTCTCACAAACGACAAATAAAGACATTTACAAGAAGACACCCTTCACAAGAACAAGCATGATGTGCATACACACATACATACATGTATACATACATACATACATACATATATACATGCATACATATATACATATGTATACATACATATACACATGCATACATATATACATATGTATACATATATATATATATATATATATACATATATATATATATATACACATGCACACATACAGTAAATATATACATATGTATATATATACATATATACATGTATACATACATGTGTAATAAAACCACTTGGAAATAAAATGAAAGGTGACCGAACGTTTTCGTCTATTGAAGACATTTTTCACAGATGAGAATAGCCGAAAACGTTCGGTCACCTTTCATTTTATTTTCCAAGTGATTTTATTACATATTTTCTGAATCACGTGTTTTTGTGATTCATTCGCATGTATACATACATACGTATATACATACATATATACATGCATACATACGTACATATGTACGTACATACATACATACATACATACACACACACACACACATCTTTGTTCCTTTGAAAGAGGGCAAGGGAAGGATTCTGAAGAAAGATGAATGTAGATGGAGATAGAGAGAGAGGGGGGGGATGGGAGGAGGGATGGGGGTCTGCCACACTATAATGAAGATGAGTGGAGGGAAATGGAGTGTCATGGGAGGGCTTGGAGTGGCGTGGAGTGGAGTGGGTATGCTTGGTGTTCAGTACTGCGCGTGCGCGTGGCACGTGTCCCTCTACTCTCCGACGTGACCTAGCAGGTCACGCCGGAGAATTAAGTCATATATGCTGTCACGCCATGTGTTCGTGTGGTGACCCTCTGTATGTGTATTTCCCTAGTTGTATTATACAGCAAGGGGAGCTATGCTCGTTGTGACCCGTCTTTGTATCTCTCAGCATCTAGTTTGTTCTTAAATTCTTGTATACTTTTTGCACATACTATTGTTTCGTCCAATTTGTTCCAGACGTCCACTACTCTGTGTGGGAAACTTTTTTCAGATCTCTTCTATAACTATCCTTTTCGAGTTTCTTTTCATGTATTTTTTTTATCCCACTTTAATAAGTCTTCTCTGTCAAGGACTTCCATGCCTTTCAGGATTCTGTAAATGGCCAGTAGATCTCCTCCTCCTTTTCTTTGTTCCAGGGTTGGTAGTTTGAGTTTGGGCAATTTTTGTTCGTATGTCAGTTTTGAAAGTGTTGGTCCCATCTCCGTCGTTGCTCTTTGGATTTTTTCTAATTTCTTTATACATATATATATATATATATATATATGTATATATGTATATATATATATATATATATATATATATATATTTGTTGAGACATTCTGACAGGTTGATGTAAGCGGAATAGGAAACACAGGAGTCTTAGTCTTGAGTTTATTCCTGACTAGTTTCGCAGGTATGCTTTTTCATATTCCTTTGAAAAAGCATACCTGCGAAACTAGTCAGGAATAAACTCAAGACTAAGACTCCTGTGTTTCCTATTCCGCTTACATCATATATATATATATATATATATATATATATATATATATATATATATATATATATATATATATATATATATATATATATATATATGCGTAAATAACCACTAGGAAAAAGTAAACTAACGAAGCAGAGCGCTTTCGTGTAATTACATCTTCAGTGCAGATACAACGAAGGAATTATAAGATGAAGATTAGGTGGGCTGCCATGATGATGCTGTGGTGGTCGGTGACTGAATATAATATTCTTGGGGGGCTTTTCCCAAGGAGGTTCAGCAGCGGTTGGAAGTGGTTGCGAAGGATGGGGCATAGGAATAAGCAGTGGAGGAAAGAGACCAGCTCCGTCCCGCAGGCACAGACGGTCTTCAGATAGCGGGTTTTCCAGTGGTTGACACGGATTCTTGAGATGAGGTGAAGAATGTGGGCTGGAAGTGGATGAGGGTGGGTCCAAAGGGTTCCCTTATTGCATGTCTTGATGGGCCAGCCTCGGGTAGCGGCAGTCCCGGCATATTCCTCTGACCAGAGCTCCCATGTTGCTTGGTCAATTTTTTTGTTGGCATCACTTGTTGAAAAGCAGAGCGAGATGCAATCCTCTTCAGAGGTTAGGGCCCCTCGTTTGGCGGCTCGGTCGGCCATCTCGTTTCCATGGATGCCTACATGGGAGGGCACCCACTGGAAACGAAGACGGAGTCCGCATCGTGCGATTTCTTCTGATAGGATTAGTATTTCCTTTAGGATTTCCGGTATTGTTTTGCTGTAGTCACTCTTTATTACATATAGGCTGGACTGGGAGTCCGATAGGATGATTATTTGCGTTGGGGAACGGGGGAGAGTTTTGACTTTATTCAAAGCTTCTCTGATGGCGACGAGTTCGGCAGTTAGGATGGTGGTGGGCGGGAGCTTCACTTCGAAGTGCTCTCGCGTGGTCTCGAAGAACAGTCCTGCTCCTGTTCTTCCGTCACTGAGTACCGATCCGTCTGTGAAGATCTTGAAGTCGTCTGCGTATTCCTTAGCCAGCAGTTCTCGAGTACAGGTGGCGATTTGATGTGGTGGATCTTCTTTTGCTACTCCAGGGACATTGGTTCGTACCTCCGGCGGCTTCATGATCCAGGGTGGGTATGGATCGATTTGGGCTTGGGGGACACGGAGGCGGTCGGCTGGCTCTATTCCCGCTCTTGAACATAGACCGGAGACAGAGGAGACCAGACCATGTCCTGACACAGTAGGTGGGGCTGGGTTCCAGCCTTCGCCTAGTTCAGTGTCCGTGGAGTTAGGTACCCTCGCTGAGCTGAAGAGGTACCTGCAGGTATCTCTCTTCAGGCGATGCCGAAGTGGGAGGATTCTGGCTTAGCAGCATACTTGCTCCTGAGGGACAGACTGCGGGAGTCTGATTCCTAGCCTAAGTGCTTGGCACTCGACTGTAGCCATGCGACGGATGGCCGACATCGGCAGGTCGTGCAAACCTTGTGCGCCAAACAGAAGCCGGGAGCGGACTAGACTCTGGGTGAGATGGATGAGTGTTTCTCTGCGCTGCCCCCATGGTTCGTGTCGGTCGGCCCTAATGAGGTTGAGGGCACGTCTGGCATTGTTTATGGCTTGTTGGATCGGTAAGATGAAGAAACAAGGTACAGAATATATGACATAGTGAAGAGGGCATTCGGAGAGGTAGTGGAAGAAGTACACGTGACGGACGTATGGGCCGTCCTGGTAGCCAACAAGTATGGGACGTTTGGGCCGTCCTGGTAACCAACAAGTATGGGACAACTGCTCATAATTTATATTACAATTCAAACAATTTTGAAATTTCATGAGAAATAAAACTATCTAATTTGTACAAACCTTGATGAAGATTAACATTTATCCCCTTACTAGATTTGATCAAACTGCATTCAATTAAATTTCTTTCTGTTATGTTGTTGTTGTATGTGATGACTTTAGCGTTATCCCATTCAACTGGGTGGTTAAAATGGTTCATGTGGTTGAATATACCGCTAGATTGGTTTCCCTCTCTAACGTATTTCTTATGTTGATTAATTCGTGTTGTGAGTGCTTTAGCAGTCTGACCAACATAAAACTGATTACATGATTTGCAAGGTATTTTGTACACACACCCTTTATTACTATTGACAGAATTATTTATGAGCAGTTGTCTTACAGTGTTCTTGTTATTGAAAACTACATTAATGTTAAATTTACGTAACATATTTGGAATATTTTGCAGGTTCTCTTGGTACGGTAAAATTAGCAAGTTATTCATATTGAAAGTTTGAGTTGACCTAAGGTTGTAAAATGTCCTTTTAGCACGATTGTAAGCTTTATCAAGAACATGTGTGATAAAGCTTACAATCGTACAAATTAGATAGTTTTATTTCTCATGAAATTTCAAAATTGTTTGAATTGTAATATAAATTATGAGCAGTTGTCCCATACTTGTTGGTTACCAGGACGGCCCAAACGTCCCATACTTGTTGGCTACCAGGACGGCCCATACGTCCGTCACGTGTACTTCTTCCACTACCTCTCCGAATGCCCTCTTCACTATGTCATATATTCTGTACCTTGTTTCTTCATCTTATAATTCCTTCTTTGTATCTGCACTGAAGATGTAATTACACGAAAGCGCTCTGCTTCGTTAGTTTACTTTTTCCTAGTGGTTATTTACGCATATATATATATATATGTGTGTGTGTGTGTGTGTATATATATATATTTTTTTTTCTCTCTCTCTATAGTGTCGCAGCGTACTCCAATCCTGGTCTTATCAGTGTGACTAATATTTTCTTTACCATTACCTCATCCAAGTAGTTAAAGGCCACCTTTATTGTTCTTAGTAAATTGTAGGTTTCTCCGACTATTTTGTTAATATGCTTGTCTGGTGACATGTCTTTGTTAATAATTACTTCTAGGTCCTTTTCCGAGCTAACTTTCTTTACTTTTTTGTACCAACATTATATTGTCCTGATATTCTATATTCACTTTTTCCAAACTCCATTATACTACATTTCTTGATGTTGAAGTTCACTTCCCACTTTTGGCTCTATTTCCAGACTTTGTCCAGGTCTCTTTGTAGTGATTCACAATCTTTTTCTGTACTTACTTTCTTTAGTAGTTTTGCATCATCTGCAAAAAAGTTCATATAACATTCTACACCTTCCTCCATGTCATTTATATATATGGCAAACATTATCGGATCTAATACAAAACCTTGTGGGACTCCACTTCTCATTTCTTCCCAGGTCGAGATTTTGTCTCTAAGTATTACCCTCATTTTTCTCCAGTTCAAGAAATCTTCCATCCATTTCAGTAACTGTCCTTGTACACCTGTTGTTTCGAGTTTTCTTAGTAGCTTTTCGTGTGGCACTTTATCAAATGCCTTTTGTAAATCTAGGAAAGCACAATCAGCCCATCCATCCCTTTCTTGCATTATGTCTATTAGCCTCGAGTAAAAACAAATCAATTTGGTGCCACATGATCTTTCGTGTCTAAAGCAAAGTAAAACAATTTGGTGCCACAAGATCTTCCGTGTCCAAAGCACTTAATGTACACCCTTTCTTGTTCCTGCTTTGGTGCATATTTATCAATTCCTTCTTTATCATTTTCTTTTAATATGTCCCATTTCTCTTCCATCTTTGTTTCTTCATTTAAGAAGTTTTCCCAATTTACTTTTTGAAAAAAAATTCTGAGTTTCTCAAAATGCGTTTTGCTGTACATTAGTCTTCCTTTTCTGTGTTTCTTGTTCCTTCCCAAATCAATTTCTTCTTTTAGTTCGAATCCTATTAGTATGTGGTCACTCTTCCCAATTGGTGTCTTGCATTCTATTTTATCCACAATTTCAGGCTCTGACGTAAATATTAAGTCTAGTCTCGACAATTCTTCATTTATGTTTCTATATCTGGTATTTTTTTACCCATTGAGTCAATGTGTATTCAATGGTCATATCCACTAGTGTATTTCCCCAAAGGTCTTCTCCACCTTTCACTGTCATCTCTTCCCAACATATTTCTTTAGAGTTAAAGTCACCCATAATTACTATGTTTCCTCCTTCTTTCACCAATTCATTTAATGCGTGCTTTGTGTCTTCCAACATTTTGGAATGATCACTCTCTGCCCAAGAATATGTTTTTGGAGGCACATATATCATTACAAATTTTCTACTTTTCATGTCACTGTTTTCAACTTTTATCATAATTAATTCCACATGATTTTTCCTTCTGTTATATTTGTCACATTTAAGCCTTAGTCAAAAACATGACTCCTCCACCCCGTTTTTCCTTTCTATATTTCATCCAATGGTTGTATAAACCTTGTCCCACAGTATTAGGTAGTGGTGAACTTTTTAATTTCGTCTCCACAATTCCTATTACATCCGGTTTCTCTTCTGCCAGACAGTCGTATAACTCGTTTAGTCCTGAAATCATCCCATCTATGTTTATTTTTTGTTCACCTCCTTTTTTTTTATTGCGTTTCTTTTACATATATATATGTAAAGCATAAAATTCTCCCATAACTCCTCGTCTGCTTCCTCCACTATATATATATATATATATAATGTGTGTGTATATATATATATATATATACACACACATATATATATATATATGTATATATATATATAATGTGTGTGTGTGTGTGTGTGTCTGTGTGTGTGTGTGTGTGTGTGTGTGTGTGTATTTACCTAGTTGTATTTATCTAGTTGTATTTTACGGGAAGGGGAGCTATGCTCGTGGAGTCCCGTCTTCATATCTCATTTTATCTAAACTATTTTTAAATTCATGTATTGTTTTTGCACACACCACTTTCTCATCTAACTTGTTCCAACTGTCTATTACTCTGTGAGGAAAGCTGTTCTTTTTCAAATCTCTTCTATAGCTGTCTTTTTTTATTTTCTTTCCGTGTCCTCTTGTATTTCTGTCATCCCATTTTATCAGATTCTCTCTGTCAGTAATTTCTATGCCTTTCATGATTCTGTAAATAGCTATCAAATCTCCTCTCTCTCTTCTTTGCTCTAGTGTCTGTAGTTCAAGTTTTTCTAGTCTCTCTTCATATGATAGTTTTGAGAATGTTGGTGC
This sequence comes from Oratosquilla oratoria, assembly GCF_046742065.1. Taxonomy (NCBI): domain Eukaryota; kingdom Metazoa; phylum Arthropoda; class Malacostraca; order Stomatopoda; family Squillidae; genus Oratosquilla; species Oratosquilla oratoria. Next base: position 65,097,759 of record NC_134794.1, on the reverse strand, counting down.
CAATTTTGTAATTGCTCTTTGTATTCTTTCAAGTTTTTTTATACATTTTTTTTGTACTTGGTGACCATATCGTTGCTGCATATTCCAATCTTGGTCTTATCAGGGTGATTAGGATTTTCTTCACCATTTCTTCATCCAGGTATGTAAATGCAACTTTGATTGTTCTTATTAGATTATAAGTTTCTCCAAAAATCTTATTTATATGTTTCTCAGGTGACATATTATTCATAACAATGACTCCCAGGTCCTTCTCATTTTCTACTTTTTTTATTCCTTCTTCTCCCAATTTATATGCTCCTGTTATTCTGTTTTTGCTTTTTCCAAATTCCATTATACTACACTTTTTTGTATTGAACTCCATCTCCCACTTCCTACTCCATTCTTGTACTTTATTTAGATCTCTCTGTAGTGATTCACAATCTTCTTCAGTTTTCACTCTTTTCAGTAGTTTTGCATCATCTGCAAAGAAGCTCATATAGCTTTCAATTCCTTCATCCATATCATTAATATATATAGCAAACATTATTGGGGCCAGAACTGTTCCCTGCGGAACACCGCTTATTACTTCATCCCATTTTGAGTGCTGGTTTCTTATCACTATTCTCATTTTTCTTTCTTGCAAAAAGTCCTCCATCCAATTTAGTAGTTTGCCCTGTATTCCTCCTTCAGTTTCTAATTTCTTAAGCAACTTCTTATGTGGTACTTTGTCAAAAGCTTTCTTTAGATCTAAAAATGCACAGTCCGCCCATCCATCTCTTTCTTGTATTATATCTATTAGCCTTGAATAGAAACATATTAAATTGGTGACGCATGATCGTCCTTGTCTGAATCCAAATTGCCTTGGATTTAACACTTTGTTTTTTTTCTAAATATTTTACCCATCTACTTTTGATCATTCTTTCACAAATTTTTGCTATTGTACTTGTTAGAGAGACTGGTCTATAGTTGGTAGGTTCTTCTTTATTTCCTCCTTTATATATAGGTACTATATTTGCTTTTTTCCAATCTTCTGGAACTTTTCCTTCTTTCAAGGAACTATTTAGTATGCTATGTATTTTGTCTGCCAGTTCATTCCTGCATTCTTTCAGTATCCAGTTTGCTATTTCATCTGGTCCATGCGATTTTCTGACATCAAGATTACTCAAGTGTGTTAATATTTCATTCTTTGTTACTTCTATTTCTTCCATAGGGGGGACTTTCTCTTTCCATTCGTTCTCTTCAGGTTGTATGTTCTCCCTTGTAAACACTGATTTAAAATGTTTGTTCATAATTTCCGCCATTTCCATTTCCTCAGTGTATTCAACTCCCTCCTGTCTTAATTTCTCCAAGTCTTGTTTGTTTTTCAGTTTATTGTTTACAAATCTGTAGAATAGTTTTGGCTGATCTTTACACTTTTCTATTATATTTTTTTCATATTTTCTCTTTTCCTCTCTGCACATTTGTACATATTCATTTCTATAACAGGTATATATTTTCCATTTTTCAGGTCTTCTGTCTTTTTTCCATCTGGTCCAGGCTTTGTCTCTTTTGTCTTTTAACTCCCTACAGCTTTTGTTGTACCAGCTTTTTACATATTCTTTTTCTTGTTTTTGTCTTGGGACATACTTTTCCACTCCTTTTTTGTAAATTTTTGTCAAAATATTCCATTTCTCTTCTACTGTTGTTTCTTCTTTGTATATTTCTTCCCAGTTTTCCTTTTGAAAGAATTCTCTTATATTATCAAAGTTTGTTTTTTCATACATCATTCTTCCTTTTCTGTATTGTTCATTTCTTTTCATATATTTTTCTTCATTAAGTTCCAGTTCAATCAATATGTGGTCACTTTTACTTATTGGTGTTTTATATTCAATTTTGTCCACTATTCTAGGTTTGGATGTAATTACTAGGTCTAGTCTCGATGGCTCTTCTTCATTTCTATACCTAGTGTTCTCCTGTATCCATTGTGTCATTGTATGGTCAGTAACCATCTCAAGTAGAGCGTTTCCCCATGAGCCGTCTCCACCCTTTACTGTCATTTCTTCCCAGCAGATTTCTTTGCAATTAAAGTCGCCCATCATAACTATTTTTCCTCCCTCTTCCATTATCTTGTTTAATGTTATCTTTGTGTCCTCTAACATACTTTTATGTTCACTCTCTTCCCATGAGGCTGTTTTCGGGGGCACATAATTTATCACAAACTTTCTGTTCTTCTTATCTCCGTCTTCTACTTCCATCATTATCATCTCTACTGTATTCTTTCCATATGTGACACACTTCACGTTTATATCCTTCTTAGTCAGGAACATAACTCCACCCCCTTCCTTTTTCACTCTGTTTCTAATCCAATAATTATATGCATCATGTCCTACACTGTTGGGTGGTAGTGGACCTTTTAATTTTGTTTCTACAATTCCCATTGTGTCTGGTTCTTTTTTTTTCAAATAATCATTCAGCTCATTCAATCCTGTTATTAATCCATCTATATTTGTGTAAGACACTCTTAGTTTTCTGCCACTTCCATTGTGTTCTCTGTTTCCCTTTTGTTTTTCTCTTGTATGTCGACTTTCTTTAGTTTCATATTCACTACTCTCCAATAGAATCTCTCTTTTTCTGACTCCGTTCTTATCTCGTTTTTTTCCTTTGCTTCAAGTCTTTTCTGTTTTTCTTCCTCTCTTTCCTCTTTATTCATTTCCCTTTTTATCCATACCTTTTTATATTGTTCACTTGTTGCTAGCTTCCCTGTTTTGGATAAGATATTCTCAGCCGTAGTTTGTGACCTGAATTTAGTCTTAATTGGTCTGGTCTTGTCTGTACTATATTTCCCTAGCCTGAATTTCTCTTCGATTTGTTTCATTATTTCTGGTTCATCTTCCTGAACTAATTCTAGTAAATTTCTTACTTTTTCATTTTCCTCTTTGATTCTTGTGGTTCTATCTGGGTTATGTTTCTCTTCCATTCCTAATATAATTATACATTTCTTTTTGTCTGCTAAGTCTCTTACTATATTCTCCTTCTGTCTCATCACTTTAATAACTGAGTTTTCAGTTTGTTCATTCATTTGCTGTATGATTATGTCAGTGAATGCAACTTTGCTATTTTCTTGGATTTTTTTTCCAACCCTCCTTGTTCTCCTTATTATTCTCCTTTAAGATTTTATTCTCATCTTTTACTTCTTTAACTGTTTTTTTTTTTTTTAATTCTTCAATTTCCTTAGTAAAGTTTTTGTTCGCCTTCTCTAGTTCTTCCAATTTTTTAACTCTTCGTATAACATTGTTAACATAACCGAACCTACGCTCCAAGTCCTCGATCATCTTATCGACCTTCTCTTCTAGTCTTGTCAGTCGGGGGGGGTTTGTGTCCCCCCCACCCTCTTTAAATCCCTGGAAAATATTCTCATCACTTTCTACTGTATTGCTCTTATCTATACTTCTAATCTTTACATTTTTATTAGACATTTCATCGTCGTCGGGGAGCCTTTTGTTTACCTTTCGCCTGTCTGCCTGGGCCAAGTCTACTCCTTCCTCATTTCCTTCCATTTCCCTCAGTAATCCCTCCCCTTTTCCTCTTTCCCTACTTTCCTACTACTCCACGAGCAATTTCCCCCCCACCCTGTAAATACAATAGGCACTTCTCTTTGCGTTGGGATCCACAATACTTCAATTTTCTTCAGAACGTCTTCTAAGCCGTCCGTTCGTTGAAGTGTGTGTGTGTGTGTGTGTGTGTGTGCGCGTGTATATATATATATATATATATATATATATATATATATATATATATTTATATTTTTCCTCAGGCATATATATATATATATATATATATATATTTATATTTTTCCTCAGGCATATGTATATATATATATATATATATATATATATATATAATACTGATGACCCACTTTCGGAGAAGAATAAGCGAAGATATAGAGATCTGTATATTTCGATCACTAACTGTGATCCTCTTCGGCAGATATAAGTTACAAAGTACAGAGCAATGTGTATTTATAGTAAAGCAGTGAGGTAACATGAGGGGACGAGGCTCAGGTCAACACCCACCCAACACCTGCTCGCATCTTGGTGGCTCAGGTCACATGACCGACGTTGCATGGGCCTTGTTGATTTTTGTCCACCGTTAATGTTGATGGTAACATTTTATTTATGGCAAAAGAAGAAATACAGTCTGGTGACCATTGACCATGGGAAATGTTATAATTTGGGAAATTATTTATTAAGGAGGATTCTACTATTTTTCTTCTGAAACTACATTTGGATTTATAAATTATTTCAGCATCGTCCCAATTTATTCGGTGGTTTTTATTGGCGACGTGCTGAAACACTGCGGAATTTTCCTGTCCGTATTTAACAGAGTTCTTGTGCTCCTTAACCCTGGTATTGAGATCTCGACCCGTCTGTCCCCAATATACATCATTGCAATCTAAACAAGGTAATTTATAAACTCCAGGGGTTGTATTACTCTTGGATCTGTGATGTATATTGACAACTTTACTGAACAAATTATTAGGATAATGGAAGATAAAATTTACCTTTTCCTTTGGTAACATGTGAGACAATTCATGGATTGATTTGTTAAAAGGCAATTTTATGCTTCTATTATCCCAATGATGTTGCATGGCGGAATGGGAATCTGTTTTGTGAAAAACTAATTTTGGCCTTGCTGAGAGCTTTTTGTAAAAACCACGGCGGGTATCCTAATTTTGTTAGTTGATTTTTCACTGAATTTAGTTCCAAATCTAAGTATTGGGAGCTACAAATTCTCAAAGCCCGTAAGAATAGGCCTGAAGCTACACTATATTTTATTTTGTCAGGATGGTGGCTAAAGAAATGTAGGTAGCTCCCTGTGTGGGTGGGCTTCCTATAAACTGTGAAGGACAGTGACTCCGCATTTCTTATTATTAAAATATCTAGAAAAGGTAATTTGTGATCTAATTCCCATTCCACCTTGAATTTAATATTGTTCGTTAGGTGATTGAGCTGGTTGTGAAATTCTTGGAATGATCCCCATTCATCATCCCAAACCGTAAAGATATCATCTACATATCTATGCCAAAACATGGCGGGTGGTTTAATTTTCGGTAATAGCACTGTTTCAAAATATTCCATATATAAGTTGGCTAGAACTGGCGAGAGATTAGAGCCCATGGAACATCCGAATTTCTGTTTATAATAAAGATCTTTGAATGAAAAAACATTGGTGTTGACGCAAAGTTGTGTTAAACTTAATATTTTATCTAGTGGCAGTGGTAGCTGGTTCTGGTATGGTTGTAATTTTACTTTCAAAAACTCTAAGACTACCGTTACATCAATTTGGGTGAATAGCGAAACTACATCTAGACTTAGTAATTTTCTACTACTAGGTAGGTTGTGACTTTTGATCTTTCTTATGAAGTCTTCTGAGTGTTTTATGTGAGACTCTGAGAAACAACCTACATACGGTGATAGTATTTGTGTGAGCCATTTTGAGGTCTTATGTGTACAAGAATTCCTATTTGATATGATGGGTCTGAGGGGAATGCCGTCTTTGTGCAATTTTGGAAGACCGTAGAAGTTGGGCAACTGGGGATTAATGACTTTCAGTTTTTGGAACGTGTCTTTGCCTAAGATTTTGATGGCATGTTTGTTAAATTCTGAAGCAGTGCTTTTTAGAGGATTTTTTGATAGTTGTTCATATGTGTTTTTATCTTGTAATAGATCATGAACTTTGTTTTCATATTCTAAGTTATTAAGAATAACTAATTTCCCTCCCTTATCTGCTCTGGATATGATGACATCCTTACGATTTGTGAGATTTTCTACAGCCAGTTTGTATCGCTTTGGTAATCCACAGTCATTTTTAAAACAATCCAAAATACCATGCGTGAGAATACCTTTTAAACAATGTAGGTCTTTATCATAATTATTTGAAGCCAAGAACTTGTCAAATTCTACGATATAGTCTAATGCGTGGTTTCTAGTTGGGTGCATAGCAAAATTAACTCCTAGTCCCAACACTTCTAACTCATTACGAGAGAGAGTGATATCAGATAAATTTACTACATTTTCAGTCAAAGAAAACTTGGACCACACACTGTTGTTACATAACCTAATTAGTTTCTTATTAAGAATTTCTAAATGTTTATCACTAACATGGGAAGCTTTGCTAATAGCTGATCTAGAAAGTAAATGGTAAGTATACTCATTGGAGCTCATAATCTTGAGGTTTGGGATGATGAATGGGGATCATTCCAAGAATTTCACAACCAGCTCAATCACCTAACGAACAATATTAAATTCAAGGTGGAATGGGAATTAGATCACAAATTACCTTTTCTAGATATTTTAATAATAAGAAATGCGGAGTCACTGTCCTTCACAGTTTATAGGAAGCCCACCCACACAGGGAGCTACCTACATTTCTTTAGCCACCATCCTGACAAAATAAAATATAGTGTAGCTTCAGGCCTATTCTTACGGGCTTTGAGAATTTGTAGCTCCCAATACTTAGATTTGGAACTAAATTCAGTGAAAAATCAACTAACAAAATTAGGATACCCGCCGTGGTTTTTACAAAAAGCTCTCAGCAAGGCCAAAATTAGTTTTCACAAAACAGATTCCCATTCCGCCATGAAACATCATTGGGATAATAGAAGCATAAAATTGCCTTTTAACAAATCAATCCATGAATTGTCTCACATGTTACCAAAGGAAAAGGTAAATTTTATCTTCCATTATCCTAATAATTTGTTCAGTAAAGTTGTCAATATACATCACAGATCCAAGAGTAATACAACCCCTGGAGTTTATAAATTACCTTGTTTAGATTGCAATGATGTATATTGGGGACAGACGGGTCGAGATCTCAATACCAGGGTTAAGGAGCACAAGAACTCTGTTAAATACGGACAGGAAAATTCCGCAGTGTTTCAGCACGTCGCCAATAAAAACCACCGAATAAATTGGGACGATGCTGAAATAATTTATAAATCCAAATGTAGTTTCAGAAGAAAAATAGTAGAATCCTCCTTAATAAATAATTTCCCAAATTATAACATTTCCCATGGTCAATGGTCACCAGACTGTATTTCTTCTTTTGCCATAAATAAAATGTTACCATCAACATTAACGGTGGACAAAAATCAACAAGGCCCATGCAACGTCGGTCATGTGACCTGAGCCACCAAGATGCGAGCATGCGTGCCGGGCGTGTTGACCTGAGCCTCGTCCCCTCATGTTACCTCACTGCTTTACTATAAATACACATTGCTCTGTACTTTGTAACTTATATCTGCCGAAGAGGATCACAGTTAGTGATCGAAATATACAGATCTCTATATCTTCGCTTATTCTTCTCCGAAAGTGGGTCATCAGTATTATTTTACATATGTGCTACGATATATATATATATATATATATATATATATATACATATATTATATTATAGTGTGTGTGTGCGTGTGTGTGTGTGTGTATTTACCTAGTTGTAAATACACACACATACACGCAAGCACACACACACACATATATATATATATATATATATATATATATATATATGTGTGTGTGTGTGTGTGTGTGTGTGTGTGTGTGTGTGTATATATATATATATATGTCTGTATATATATATATATATATATATATATATATATATATATATGGGAAAGGTGGAGGGGGAAACACGGGTCTTTATCTGATTATCGAGTTTATTCCTGACCGGTTTCGCTTACAATAGCTTCTGAAGAAGCTATTGTAAGCGAAACCGGTCAGGAATAAACTCGATAATCAGATAAAGACCCGTGTTTCCCCCTCCACCTTTCCCATAATTTGTCCCAATGTCTCTACATATATATATATATATATATATATATATATATACATATATATATATACATATATATATAATTTTCTTAGGCTCAGGTCTATGCTCTAAAAAAATCGTTCTTTTCGGCCTCTGTTCTTCTCTCTCTCTCTTTATGCTTATTTTCTTAAGTGTCTTTTCCCTCTCTTTTTCCCCATCACTCTTTTTTCATACATTTTTGTAATTTTCACTTTTTGCCAACTTTCCTGTTTTTTATGGTACTTCTTGCACTATCATTTGAGACAGTTTAATCTTTTGTTGTCTATTTTTTTTTTTTTTTTTTTTTTAGAGTATAGTCCCATTCTATGTACTTCTATTTCTATTTCCATTACTTGTCCCTCCTCCTGTATCTCAGAATTTCTTTTGAAATATCTCTCTTTTTCTGATACCATAAACAACTATGCACTTTTTATCCACTGTGTCTGACCCAATTCTTTTTCTCCTTAATTACTTGAATTATTGTTTCTGCAGCCTTTTCTTCCACTTGCTGCTATACTATTTCTTTGAAAGTTATTTTTGGTTTTCTTGTTCCATTTTCCATTGTTTGTTTGTTTGTTTTTTGTTTTTGTTTTTTAGATGTCTCTTTTAGTCATTCTCCAACTTTCTCAGTCACCTCTTGTATTTGTTCTTTTACTTCTTTTTTCAAAGCCTCATTTTTGTTTTTATCTTCATTTTTCTTTCTTTAATTTTCACTTTTGATTACGTTTAATTCCTTTTTTAGATCATTAAGCTCTGTTAGTTTTAGCATTCAGTTTTTTCAGCTGGTTCACCTTTCTGTACATTGCCCTGTATTCAGCTTTCAGATCTATAGTTCATCAATTCTGTAATCTCCTGATTTCTTAAGATATTTTATACCTTGATTCCCTTTCCAATTCTAAACCTTTACCTAATATTCCACTTTCTTTTATAAACCCTGAGAAAAACATTATTTTCAAACGTGATTCGGTTTCAGGGTTTCCATATTGCAAATATTTTTTGGTATGACCCCTAATGGTGATTCCACCCTGCTTACATTGAGTCTTCTCTTCATTGGTTCACTATATTTTTTGTCTTTCTTCTTTATCATTCTCCATTTTGTGCATTGACCACTAATGTGAAATTAATCTATTTTATCATTTTGGTCACTCGATAAACAAAGCTCCCTATACCCAAAATACAAATACAAAACTAGGTGTTTCCTCCAAATTTATCAAAAAAGCACTGCACTTCAAAGCTCGTTCTAGATACCCACTCCAGCCTAGTGTATGTGTGTGTCTGTGTGCATGCACTTGTGTGTTTGTGTGTATTTCTCTTTTTAACTTATCACAAAGGTGGGGATGGGTGCTTGTCTAATGCTAATGCCCCAATGAGGCAATGGGGGAAAAAAATCCTGCTTTAGATAGATGGGAAGGACTAAAGAATGATAAAGAATTTGTAGTGGGAACAAAAACAACACTAGAGAGAGATTAAGGTAGGAGTGAGACAGGGGTGCGTGGAGTCTCCTGGGTTTTTCAACTTGTATGGAAAGTTTATTATGCATGGACTGCAACACCTGGAAAGTGTTAAAGTTAGTGGACAGAATATCAACAACATATCCTGACTCCAGCAGCTAGTAAACACCACATAAGGGACTAGTGAAAAAATATATTAAGAAACACAGAGGTATAAGCAAGAAAGCCAATACACCCTGGGCAAGGAATCGGGAAAATTAAACAGGTTTAATATATCCAGATATCACAAGGCATCTTCCTCCTTATAAGGGAGGTAGCCAGCCAAGACATGCATCCACCCTCCTAACCTACCCATTTATGTTCCCTTTTTATCTTAACTCTTTGTGGAGGAAGGGCCATCCCTACCTCCCGCCTACTGCCCAAGTCAGAAGCACCACAGCAAAACATAACACCAAAGCGGGGTCTGAAAACCAAGACTGGCTTACCCCCACCGATTCATTCACATGGCAACACTTCCTGTCCATTCACAAGTAGAGAAGATATAGAGAAACCCCTTCAGGCTGAGTAAATTTATCATCCATTCACTACTTTCTATTTACATCTATCTCTTGCCCTCTCCCTTCTCTGCTCAACAGACATTCCTCTTTTACCCAAGGACCCTTTCACGCAATCCATCTTATTTTCAGTATTACCCACTCCATCCACCTCTGCCTTCCACACTCTTTTTGGCAATCTTTCTTCAATGATTCCATGTGCCTAAACCACCCCAATATTCTTTGATTATAAAATCATTCAAACATACCAAAGAAACTTCACATACACTTCTCACCATACATGAGGGGGGTTGTCCCTATGCAGGCCATGGTGTTAACACAAAAACTACAAGACTAGAAGACAAGACATACGTTAACCCCATCTTTACTGAACCTTATTCACAACAATACAGACAAAGAATAAGCAATCCACGGACAGCCTAAAGGCGTGGTCAGTGGACCATTTAGAGAATTATTGTGCTGCTGCATTGTGTTCATTTTATGCATTAAGAAATTCATGTTCTGTATCTCCTGTGCTTATTTGAAATTAGGCTAATTAATTTGTGCTGATGCTATTCCCGGGCCAAATGGTGACCAGATCAAAGTTGGTTTACATAAAGTTCCTCACAAATTTAAAATATGAATATTCAGAGCTGAAAGCAGGGAGCCCCAATGTCATACTTCAAAGGTTTGTTCCCAATCAGCTGAAGACCTGATTTTATAAGGGTAGTCAAAAATCATAATATGAAAATTATATATTTACAAGGAAATGGTACAACTGAGTCCTTGTACATTTTTGTCTTTAACCCCTTCCATACGGTGCCGCACACGTAGGCGTCATGGGGAGCGAGTGTATTCGCGTGGCTGCCATATCGGTGTCTTTATTATATTTATTGTAGTCGCCCCTCCATGATGACATTCTTTCTAATTCTTTTGTAATCGCATTTTCTATGGTTATCAAAATTCACGGGTGAAGAGAGAACGATTGATATAAGCGGTGACTATATTTTATGATGCGAGTATTATTACGACACGTCGTACGGCTGGCATTGGCTGCTGCCACCGAGATCTAAGTCCATGACGCCTACGTGTGCGGCACCGTATGGAAGGGGTTAAAAGAAACATTGGAAATTTCACTGACATTTTTGCATTACATTCAGATGACAACATATTGCATGGTGCTGAATTTCCATACATGAGAAATATATGCAAATTTACTCAATATTCATGTGGCAATTAAAAAATAAATTGCACTGTCAATAAACATCTAATCTTGTTAACTTGTTGTATGTATTGCAATATGCGTTAGTACTGACATAAATGTCTTCCATCACATTTCTTCCCACTTTTCACTTGGACACATTTTTGAACCCAAGAACATTGGAGAAGTACTTGTTGGCTTGCGACACCTTCTTCTCTGCTGCCTGGGGATTGACGATTTCCAGCCCCTGTAATGGAGTGAAAGCCACACTGGAAGCTGTTCCAGCAACTTGTCTTTTGACTGTCGTGGCACCGCCATAGGTGTTTTGCCGATGAACTTCCTTCTGCAGCGTCTTGGAAAGGCGAACACGTGTCTTCTCATCCACAGTGACTTTACGAATCTTGCCTGCACCACCCTTTCCAAGCTGGCCACGTGTGTAACCCAAATCATCCTGATAAGCATCTTCTTCTATTTCACCAAAGTTCATCCTAAAAGGGGAAAATAGAATGGTTATAAAAAGTAAAAAAATAAACAAGCAAATAAATAATAATAATGATAATAATAATAATAATAGTAATAAAAAGGGATCACAATCATTCATGAAATCAATCAATCTGTTGCCTTGGGTTCTTGAGGAGTAGCAACAGAGCCTAGTTTGACCCAGATATCTCTCAGAAAAAATACTGTCCCCTTTGCCAAAAACTTCTTGCATATCTTATTTAAAAAATTTGATCCACATTTCACCTCCTTCCTCTACTGAACCCACACTACTGTTCACCAATTATTCCCTTCATTATCTTTTTATTCAGAGTGTTGAACTCATGAGCAGGTGGTTGGGAGTTCAATTCCAGAGACCCGCTGTGTGGTTCTTGTGCTGGTTCCCAACGGCCCTGGCCAGGCAGGGAGGCAACCCAAGCATTGGCCTAAGAAATCCAGTGACTTGCCACAACTGACAGGGCTTGCCTTACCAAGGGTCTCCCACTTCCCACTTTGTGTGAGTGGGATGGTGAGTTTTATTCCCTTCTTAATCCTCTAAATCAACACCTTACCCTATGCCCTACTGTCTACACTTAACAGAACGATCCCTCTAAAACTACTAGATTCATACACATTCCTTTTTCTCTTATATAATGGAGCTATACATCCACTCCTTCAGTCCACTAGCACACTTCCTTCTTTTAAGCACACATTAAACAATCTCACCCAACATTCCACTACATCCTCTTCCCTTTGTTAGTCATTTCATATGAAGATGAGGAGCATATATCTGGGGGCACATTTCTGCAGCCAAAGCTATCACCTTTGCCCTATGTGCTTTGAGGACTGTCAGGGCAGGTAACAGTCACTGCTGGGAATTGGAGAGGGGTGCGGGATTCAAACCCACAACTAAAGGAATGCCAGACCAGTGATAACCATCTAACCTATCATTCTCCTCTCACATCAGTCATTTTTCCCAGCATCTCACACTCCCACAATCAAAGCCACCCTATCATCCTCCACATTTAGTATAACCCTACCACAGGCGAGTTGAACCAAGAGCATGGGTTATTAAATTTCACACTACAAAGTCCTCTATAAAGGGACACTGTTCTAGCCTCCTGATAGGGAGAGTTTTGCAATGTCAAACCAAATTACAGTACTACCTCTCATTAACAGACTAAAAGGGGGGTAACGGTGTCTGTTGATGTGAATAATCCATTGATTTGGAGTGGTTTTTGGGTGGCATAGTGATTGCACAGCACTAAACAACAGCACCAAAAACACAGCGAAAACACCACAAACACAGCTAATTAACATCTGTTAATGAGAGGTAGTACTGTAATCATATATTCAAATTGTCCATAAATACAAGAATACACCATTTCCGTACCTATTTTGAGCCTTGCGCAAGTCTGTGATGGCCATTCTCTCCTTCATCTTACGAACACTTCTTCCTCCTCTTTTCTTCCCAGGCTGATCAATTGGGGCTGGCAATGGCTTAATAGCTTTCACAGGTGGCGGTTCCATCATTTTATCCAACTTTTTCTCCACTTCTTCTCGGAGAGCTTCACCCTGAGCACCATTGGGACTGCCATGTTGACTATCCACCCGGGCAGCAAGTGTTGCTTTGGCAGCAACCAACCTGGATGCTTTGGCACGGAGATCCGGTGGAGTTTCCTTAATTTGGAAGATAAATATATTTATCGATAAATCTCTTGTAACTCACTGTACAATATACATGTCCACAAAATACATATCATTTACGTTTGTATCTGTGTCGTGCTGCATTGTTTCTGACCCAAGGCGATGGGTGAGATGCAAGGATGACCTGTCCTCCAGGAGGAGCCAAGATGAGAGGTAAGGAGATATGGTGGATGGGAGTGGAATTATGCCTTTTGACTTTGGCTACCTCCCTGGTAAGGGGGAAAGATCCCTTGGAATATGTATGTATTATCTTAGTCTGAGTTTGGAGATGTTATACATTACACTGATTGTGTAACTATACAACAAACAAAAAACAGACAGTCTCAGTGATATAAATTATGAATACCCTTTGGTTAGCCAATGAAAAAGAAAATTATAGCAATGAATATCCTCTGAGTATATATATATATATATATTTACCAAAGGAAAGACAGTCTAGCAAATAACAACTAATGCCCTTTTCCCCCCTTAACCACTTCAGTACGGGACTTAAATCTCGCGGGCAGCAGCCAATGCCAGCCGTATGACGTAACGTAATAATATTCGCATCATAAAATATAGTCGCCGCTTATATCGATCGTTCTCTCTTTCACCCGCGAATTTTGAAAACCACAGAGAATGGGATTCAGGGCGCATTTGGGAGAATGTTAAAACAGGGGCGACTACAATAAATATAATCAAGACGCCGATATGGCAGCGTCGCGAATCCACTTGCTCCTCATGACGCCTACGTGTGCGGCACCGTATGGAAGGGGTTAAAAGGGGGTAGCTGAGTCAAACCACACATACACATTCCTCTCTTAGGTTCCATGTTTCTCCGCGGTACAGTGCTGTTGGCACAATCATTCCTTCATACAATCTCCTCTTAGCATCCATTCCCAAATGTCTCTTTCTCATTACACTTTTTAATCCCCCAAGGCATTTACTCACTTCTCTCAATCTACATTCTACCTCCACCTCCACTCCTCCCTTTCCTGCCACATTCGCACCAAAGTATCTAAAAGTATCCACTTCCTCCAGTCTCTCTCCCTTAATACTCACTTCCAGTGTGCTGCCACTTTCTCCCCTTGTACATCTCACAACCTTACTTTTACCCACATTTATCTTCAACTTCCTTCGTTCACACACCTTCCCAAACTCTGTCACTAATAATAACAATAATAATAATCAAATCAGCTTCATTTGGTAGTGTATTTGCTTTTAGCTTATTTTTTTTATTGATTTCCACCAAGAAAATTGTATATGTTGATGTATTATAATTTGCAAAATTAATATTTAATTTTCTATTGCTATATTACACAGGTGTGCACTTCCAAAAAAATACCAATTTGATAAAATTTATCAAAACGTACATTTTGCACAGAGAATCCCGTCAAGTACAATTTACCTCTGAAAAAATGCTAGAAAATTTAGAATTTACACTGAAATCCAATAACTGTAACTTCTAGAATATCAATAAGTTATTGTTATCAAATGTGGGTAGTGATGTTACCACTTAACGCTACTCTTCACTTACAGTTCACTCAAAATAGTGTCACTACAGTGCAGCATACTGAAAGTATTTCCAGCAATCATTGTGACTGTACTGTAAAACAGCGCATTTAATTTAATTGTTACATAAACAAATCTTTGCATTAAATCAAAACTGAATAAAATTTTCTTTCCACTATGTAGAAAAATTAAGCAATCTAGAGATATCTAAAAATCAGAATTACTTATTCAATTTTATTTGATGCCTGACTGCCAACTATGTAAATATCCAGGACAATGGATGCAAAATTAAAGAACATGGCACCCAATCTTGCTACTATTTCTTTCTCTTGCTTTTTTCTTTTAATTACTCATGATTTTTTGGGAACAAAACTAAAAACCTCAGGCTAAATAATTCCAAACCACCAAATTCTGGATAAAAGAAATTTGACTGCAGCAGTAGAGGTGTAGTTATGCTCATCAGCTCTCCTTATACAAAAAGATACATAAAATATTGTCAACGCTGACAAAGACCACTGGCTTAGTCCAGAAACCAAGCATCAGCCTGTTGGGGTTGCAATTTCCAGAAAGTGATGAAGGTGTTTTTGGGTTTTGAAGATAGGTGGAGAGATATTAATGGTCATTTCTTTTTAAATGCACACCTATGTGATATAGCATTAGAAAATCAGATATTAATTTTGTAAATCAATAATGTGTTATAACTTTTTCTTGGTGGATCTCAATAACAAAAAAAAGTTGCTATAGGTGATACACTTATGAAAAGAGCCACAACAGCTGCTTGAGACGCAATCTTTATTTTGATAGATGCATAGATCTAAGAAATTAAAGTATGATAAATTCATCTATTCTAACCTAACCTATACTGCATTTAGTAATGAGATACCTGTAATTCTTGAGGTAATCAGGGTC
This sequence comes from Oratosquilla oratoria, assembly GCF_046742065.1. Taxonomy (NCBI): domain Eukaryota; kingdom Metazoa; phylum Arthropoda; class Malacostraca; order Stomatopoda; family Squillidae; genus Oratosquilla; species Oratosquilla oratoria. The sequence continues at coordinate 65,082,184 of NC_134794.1, read as the reverse complement.
TTCGACCTTTGAATCTATCAGAACACAGGTTGTGTCTCAAGGAATTACCATGGTTCTGTTCGTTTTGTATCACTCTTAGCACCTTTTTGTTATTGATTAAAAAAAAAAAAAAACATATATTATGTTGATGTACAGTACTATCAGACCTCACCCAACATGACTTCACCATATCATGCATGAAATTTCACATTTACACAAATAGGTAAAATATCCCAGCATTTGCCAAACACAACCATGATTCACAATAACATGATTTGAATAGCCTGCCGAATCATGTTGTGCACCAGTGTATGAAGAGGTCTGGAAAACTATTTTTTTCCCATAAGGGCTGTTATTCACCCAACATGAGTGGTGAAATTTTAGTTGTGCACACCTACACGATATAACAAAAGAAAATTAATTATTCATTTTGTAAATTATAATAGATTTAGATATTTGGGTGCAAATGTGGCAGGAAAGGGTGGAGTGAAGGTGGAGGTAGAATGTAGATTGAGAGAAGCGAGTAAATGCCTTGGTGGTTTAAAAAGTGTAATGAGGAATAGGAATCTGGGAATGGATGCTAAGAGTGAAGGAGTGATTGTGCCAACAGCACTGTATGGAGTAGAAACATGGAACATGAGAGAGGAAGAGAGAAAGAACTTGAATGTGTTTGAGATGAAGTGTCTGAGAAGTATGATGGGGATTACTAGGCTAGATAGAGTGAGAAATGAGGAAGTGAGGAGGAGAACAGGGGTGGAAAGGGAGCTGGGAGATAGGGTGGATGAAAGAGTATTAGGATGGTTTGGACACATGGAAAGAATGAGTGAAGAAAGACTAGTAAAGGAGGAATGGAAGGCAGATGTGGAGGGAGTGAACATGAGGGGACGTCCTAGGATGAGATGGATGGATGGGGTGAAGGGGGCTTTGGGGAAGAGGGGAATGTCGGTTGAGGAAGGACAGGAGAGGACAGAAGACAGGGGTGAATGGAGAATGGTTGTATATGGAAAATGTTGTGATGCATGAGGTGGATTGGACGGGGGAATGGGGGTGAGGTAGTGTGTGTGTGTGAGCAAAAATTTTTGACGCAGCCCGAAGGGATTTCTCCCCGTCCTCTCCTTTATATGGGGGGACGGAGAGGGGGGGTCGCCGATTTAATGAAGCGGCCTTGCTGTGGATGTGCTGTGTCCTGCGACACTGCTTCTGACCCAGGGCAGTGGACAGGGTGCAGGGATGACCCGTCATCTAGGAGGTGCTAAGATGGGAGGGAGGGTGGAGGGGTGTGGAGTGTTTTCAGGAATGAAATGGGTGGGAATGTTTTTGTGCCTTGTCCTTTTTGGCTACCCCCCTGGTAAGGGGGAAAAAAGCCTTGGTATATGTATGTAAATTATAATAGATCAATGTAATATGTGATTTTCTTGGTGGAAATCAATAACAAAAAAGTTGCTAAAACCTATTTTCTAACGAACGAAGTCGCAGCAGTTGTTGTTGTTGTTGTCGTTCCCTAGACTGTCTGTCCGAGCAGTCCCGTCTCCCCAAGGAAGGCCACAGCCGAAACTGGGTTTTCCCACAAATCCTTTATAGAGTGTATGTTGTGTTGTTTGCGTGCATGATTGTGTATAATGCAGTCTTCCATTATGTGTTGTATGGTATGGGGTGAAGTGTTACATCCTGGGCAGCTGTTCACAACACAGTCGTCCAGCCTCTTCTGGTAGCTTAGAAGTGCTGGGTGGTGACCGCATCGCAGTCTGGCCAAGTGGACTCTGTCCTTTCGTGGGAGAGAGAGGATTCAGAAGGGTGGATATCAGGGTGTCTGGCATGCAGCAGTGTGTTGTCTTTCAGTGTGTTAATGGAGCGGTGAGTGATATGATTATGAATATGTTTCCGGAGGCTGGTATTTGGTGGTTGTGGAGGAAGAGAAGAGAGTATCTGTGTGTAGCAGTTGAATGATACGCCATGTTTGTTTTGATAGGTGCCGAGGTCTAAGAAATGAAAGGATGATAAATTAGTCTATTCTAACCTAACCTAACAATGCAACCCAACCCAACCTAACCTACATAACTTAACCAATGTTTAGTAATTCAGTACCTCAAATTCTAAAGATCATCCAGGTCGTCATCGTCGTCATAGATGCTGACAGCCTGATTATTATTGTACCTTGGGCAGTTAACAGACAACGGCAGAACCCTGTGTTCTCTCATAAAGTCCAAGGAAGCTCTATTGTCTTTGTAACAGTGCAGAGTTGGAGAAAACCCAGTCCACGACATGAAAGCCGTCGTCTGATAGTGACTGGACTGGTATGGCATCCATACCATATCCTAATCCTAGCTGCTTCATTCATTAGTAAATTTGCTTATAGCAATGTTTTTTGTTTTTTATTTCCACCAAGAAAATCACATATTACATTCATGTATTATAATTTACAAAGTTAATATTTAATTTCCTAATACTATATCACATAGGTATGCACAATTAAAATAATACCACATGAGTTTCATCCTGAACAATGGGCTAAGGAACGTAACACTTGTGTTCGGCAAGTCTGACTGTATTATAATTTACATTATTAATTAATTTGGACAATTTATAGTTTCACCCAACCAACGATTTTCTGATGTGGCTTATGTGTTTCTGGTGAGATATGTTGTGTATTGATTGATGGTGTACATCATTTCCATCGCAAATGCGTAGTTTTCAAGTAATTAATATATAAAGTTATGCCTACCTCTCCTCCCCAACGATCTTGGGGGACCTGTGGGAAATTGGGGTTTTTGGGTGGGGAGCATGAAATTGAGTAATGTGCATTGCAAAACAGGTGTAAAACCAACAAGAACAAAAAAAATATATGAAAGTACATAAATTACACCTTTGCTGGTGGCAGTAGCAGGGGCTCATGCGAGCATAGCCATGTTTAATGTTATTGTTGAGCAGCATTACCAACGATTCGCAAAAATTTTCACTGTATCCACTATATTTAGTGAAGCCCACTCTGCCCACACAAGAGTTGCTAACCCTTAAATCAGGAATAAATTCATGAAGGTTCGAGAGGACCGAGAGTTGCGATTTTATGTACAACTAACCTAACCTAACCTCAACCTAATGTAATGTAACCAAACCTAACCTCTATAATAGATAAACACCCATTTATATTAATAGTTATACTTTAAAGAGAGATCAAGTTACATTACTAAGAGTGCTTTGGTGGGGATTGGAGGGGTCTAGGGGGGGCAAAGCTCCCAGCTAGGTTAGGTTAGGTTAGATTAGGTTAGGTTAGGTTAGGTTTGGTCAGGTTAGGTTTGCTTAGGTTAGGTTAGGTTAGCTTTGGTTAGGTTAGGTTAGGTTTGGTTAGGTTAGGTTAGGTTTGGTTAGGTTTGGTTAGGTTAGGTTAGGTTTGGTTAGGTTAGGTTAGATTTGATTAGGTTTGGTTAGGTTAGGTTTGGTTAGGTTAGGTTAGGTTAGGTTAGGTTAGGTTTGGTTAGCTTTGTTTAAGTTTGGTTAGGTTTGGTTTGGTTTGGTTTGGTTAGGTTAGGTTTGGTTACATTACGTTAGGTTGAGGTTAGGTTACGTTAGTTGTACACAAAATCGCAACTCTCGCCTCTCGGTCCTCTCGAAGCTTCATGAATTTATTCCCGATTTCAGGGTTAGGAACTCTTATGCAGGCGGAGTGGGCTTCGCTAAATGTAACGGATACAGCAAAAAAATTTGTGAATCATGGGTAACGTTGCTCAACAATAACATTAAACATGGCTACGCTCGCATGAGCCCCTGCCACTGCCGCCATCAAAGGTGTAATTTATGTAATTTCATTTTTTTTTCTTCTTGATTTTACACCTGTTTTGCAACACGCATTACTCAATTTCATGCTCCCCACCCAAAAACCCCAATTTCCCACAGGCCCCCCAAGATTGTTGGGAGAAGAGGTAGGCATAACTTTACATATTAATTACTTGAAAACTAAGCATTTGCGACAAATTATGTACACCCTCAATCAATACACAACATATCTCACCATAAACATAAGCCACATCAGAAAATCGTTGGTTGGGTGAAACTATAAATTGACCATTAATTTTTCTAATGCTATATCATGTGGATGTGCACTTCTAAAAAGTACCAAATTATTTTTTTTCCCAATGTGCAACTTACGGGACCACCTCTTGCAAGTACCCCATCACTGGTCACTAGTCTGGTATATGGGACAATTCGTTTTAAAACAAAGTACACTCTAAAATAATAATATCAATATCATCATCATCAAAGAAAACAAAAATTTATAAAAGTAACCTTTCCTCACAAATAATGTATGTATTCTGTATACAGAACCTACTTTTTGTTTCTGAAAAAAAAAAAAAAATACTATACCTGCACAATATGACAATGATAAATAAATCCTGTATGTGGCAGCATAGAGGTCTGAGCCATTCCTATCATTGTCTTCTTTTGCTTTCCAATTAGCATGACATTACATGAAGGCATCTTGGCCAGATTTGTGAGTCCGCCACCAGCTCCCATTAATTTAGCAGCAGTAGAAGCTCCTACAATGGCTGACAAATTTGGTGCAATGAAACTCATCCTACTTTCAACATATTCAAATATTCTCATCTTGAATGTGTTCAGATCTTGTGCCATATTACAAGCCTCATCAATTGCTCTCAGCTCTTCATCATCCAGTAGTGTCCCTTGAGTAGTTGAGGCTGTTACACTAACAACCATAATAGTAGCTTGCGTTAATATCTGTGCCAGTGTTTCGCTATTTTTAACTTTGTCTACATCATTGCCCAATTCTCTTACAGCATTGAGATACTCAAACGGATTTACAACTAAAGACTCTAATTCTGGGAACCTCTTTGAATATTTCTCCTTTACAAATTTGTGAATATTATTGATTTCATTATCAATATCAACAGCAATGTTATTGGCTTCAACAATTAGCCTATACTCTGGATCTGCTTCTACGGGCCCAGAAAGATCTTCTGCTTTTCTTTGCTTACAGGAATACTGATCTATCTGCTCTTTTATATATTGCAATTTATCAGAATCCCATAATTTCGCAACCTGTCGCACAGACTTTAAGACAGGTTTCTCAACAGGCAATGGAATCTTGAACTCGTCCATAGGATCATCTTTTTCTTCCTTTGCCTGTATCTCGTTTGCCAAGAGTTCCTCCTCTTCTCCATCGTCAAAGTCATTCAGCAACTCGTCAGCTAACGACATTTTGTATAATCTAAGATTTTTCTTCCTCGAGTTTTTCTTTACTGCACACGCCTAGTATCCTTTACTCTTTCCAGGGTGAGTTCCGCTCCCACGGCATGTAAACACAAACGTTGGTAGTGACACAGACAACACAAGGCATACTGTCCGAATTCGTTTAACTTCGATTTCGTATTGGGATATTTACATTAACCACCAACCCTATGAAGGAATTTAAATGTGGTTGAACAAAATTCTTGTACCAGTGGTATAATTTGCTTTACTTGCATGCAATACTTGTCCGTTACTGTTTTCTCTTCTGTGTTAAATGGATTAACAAAATAAGGTCGTGGCAAAAAATGAAAAGAGGTGTTTGATGGATTGATATTTTCATAGCAGACTGTCTCTGCATAAAACTTTGTTTATGGTAACAATATTATTTTTTTCTTCACTAATCGGTAAGTGTGGGTTTTTAAATCTTCTAAACAAATTAATGAAAAAAGTCAAGCGTAAGTTCAAAGTGAAATTAAATTTCATATACTATGTGAAAAGAATATGTTGTAAGCAACTTTGATATATATTGTTTCATTTCCTGTTTATCTAGTTGTGTATTAACATGAAATTATAAAAAATTCAGTTTTACGTGAACGCTCCTGAAAGTTCGTAAACATAAACACATGGTCCGATCTGCTTACTCTAAACGAGTTGTGGGGAAAACGAGCACCTAATAACAAAAATGCCGAAGAAAAAAAGGGTAAGTGGGATTATAGTGAGCTTTTATATAAGGTAGAAATACATTTTGTAGTAAGGTTTTACCATTAAATATAATATTATTTTCGTATTGAATACATACACTACGTCAGCTGTCTGAGATTTGGGGGTGTTCAAAATTGACTTCAAAATGTAGTGACTGAGTAATTTTAGATTAAGAACTTTGACAGCATATTGCATTAGTTATAGAGGATGACTTTTGTGTAGTTGTTTGCAAGATATGTCAGTGTAGGCAATACAATTTTTTTAATTTGAGATCCTGTTGCAAGGAAGTTGCACTGGACTGGTGAGGCTCATACTTTTTTTAGTGATAAAATGAGAGTATATTTTGATTATGTAAGCATGCTTATTCCAAACTTAATTATTTATATTTCAAATTTGTAGGGTAAGTTGACCAAGCGGAATAAAGCCTTAGCCCTAGCAAGAAAGGAAGATGAGGAAAAGGCACCACATTCTTTTGTCATTCACCGTGGCAAGGTGGGAAAATATGTCAAACAACTACAGACAGATTTTCGTCGAGTTATGCAGCCGAATACAGCCATCAACTTGAGGGTAAGAAAATGGCCATTAATGTTGTAATTTATCTAATGTGATCATCATTGTGTTTCATATTCTACATTATGGTGTCATATCTCTTACTTGATCAGTTCAGTACTTGGCTATATTTGGATTTTCATAGTCCCAGGATCATTTCATTTATGCATAAGGTATTATTCATATTTCAATCAAACGTGGCATTAGTTAGAATAAATTCTTTTGGAGTTCTGCACAATTACCAAGGTTTTATATATATATATATATATATTGACTATAATATGACAAATAAGACTGAAGGTGGAAGAAGCAGAAGAGAACTAATGGGAGAATTTCACGCTTTAACATTTCAACCCGCAGGGTCTTGATCACAAAGCTTTGTGATCAAGATCCTGCAGGTCGAAATGTTAAAGTGTGAAATTCTCCCATTACTCCTCATCTGCTTCTTCCACCTTCAGTCTTATATATATATATATATATATACATATATATATATATATATATATATATATATATATATATATGTGTGTGTGTGTGTGTGTAATAAAACCACTTGGAAAATAAAACTAAAGGTGACTGAACATTTTTCGTCTATTTAAGATGAAAACGTTCAGTCACCTTTCATTTTATTTTCCAAGTGGTTTTATTACACATTTTGTGAATCACGTATTTTTGTGATTTATTTGCATAAATATATATATACATATATGTATATATTTATATAAAACAGTTCTATTCTGTCTGTATACCAAGGGTTTTTCCCCCTTATAAAGGAGGTAGCCAAGTCAAAAGGCAAGTACTCACTCCCACCCATTCCACATTCATTCTTCCCTCTCATTTTAGCTCCTCATGGATGACAGGTCATCCCTGTATCCCTCTCAATCCTCAGGGTCAGAAGCAATGCAGCAAGACACAGCATATGCACAGCAAGGCTATTTCAATTAATCAGCGACCCCTCCCTCTCCGTCCCCTCATCCAGAAAAAAGAGAAGATAGGGAGAAATCCCTTCAGGCTGCGTGAAAATGTTATTCATACATAACTACTCCTAACCCCCCTTTGTTATATCATAGTATCCCATATACACAGCCATTCTCAACTCACCCCTATCTCCTCTCTTCTCCCTTCCTTGCTCAATAAACATTCCCCTCTTTCTCAACACCCCTTTCGCCCCATCCATCCATCTCATCCTCAATCATCCCCTGAAGTTCACTCCCTCCACCTCTGCATTGCACACCTCTTTTACTAATCTTTCTTCACTCTTTCCATGTGTCTTAAAACATCCCAATAATCTTTCATCGGCCCTATTTGTCATCTCCTTTTCCACCCCAGCTCTTCTCTTCAACTCCTTGTTTCTCACCCTATCAAATCTTGTTACCCCTGCCATACTACAGACATTACATCTCAAACACATTTGAACTTTTAACCTGTGCCCCTCTTAAATTCCATGTCTTTGCCCTATACAGTGCCATTGGCACAATCACCCCTTCATATAGCCTCCTTTTTCCATCCATTTCCAAATGCCTTTTTTTTTTTTTTTTTTTAACAAGTTTTTCAAACAAACACTTTTTTATATACTTTTTTAATCACTTTTTAAACACTTTTTTAACACTTTACATACTTTTTTAATCCCCAAGGCATTTTGTTTGTTTCTCAGCCTTCAGTTTACTTCCATCACCATTCGCCATTTGTGCCACATGCAAACCCAGATACCTAAAGCTATCCACTTCCTATAGCTTCTTTCCTTTAAAACTATTTCTAACTTGCTGCCATCCTCTCCCCTTGTACATCTCATCACCTTACTTTTACCTACATTTACCTTCAACTCTCTCCTATTGCATACCTTCACAAACTCCATCACAAACTCCCTCTTTCCTTTAAAACTATATCCAACTCGCTGCCATCCTCTCCCCTTGTACATCTCATCACCTTACTCCTACCTACATTTACCTTCAACTCTCTCCTATTGCATACCTTCACAAACTCCATCACAAACTCCCTTAATCCCTTCTTTGACCCTGCTGCAAGCACAGTGTTGTCAGCAAACAACAACTGGCTCACCTCCCATTTTTCTCCATTTTCTCTTGGTATATAAATAAAGACTCAAGGTCTTAATCTCTTTAGAGCAATACCATGTATTTGTTTACATATATTCTACAAACATTTGCTTGTTTGGCAGGAGAGAAAGAGTAACTCGTTGAAGGACTTCATTGCCATGGCTGGCCCACTAAACGTGACTCATCTGGTTAGTTTTTCTCACACTACCATCGGAGTTTATATGAAACTCTGCCGAATGCCGCGAGGACCCACTTTGACCTTCAAGTAAGTCAGCAGGAAGTTGTCTGGATAGTGTAATGGATAGATCTGATGCATTTGTAGTTGCAATCCTTTTACTACCAAAAGTTATGTCACACAATATTCTATTTATCTATATATCAGGGTTTTTTCCTCCTTGTAAGTGAGGTAGCCATACAATGATTTAGTCATGTTTAATGTTTCAACTGAATCTGTAAGATATATTCCAAATTTGAATATATTAATTAGTATAATGGAGGTAGGCAATATAATAAAGCAGAGTAATTCACAAATGAGTCAAAGGGTTTAACACAAGTAATGCAGGCAAGGTCATCATATTAAGACACCAGGGCAGGACTCACATTAATAGATTTCTCACCTTGTTCTCACCATACTCCAGGTAGGGCAGTTGCCCTATCGGTTGCAACGCCTCAAAAAGTTTCTCCATTGGGTTCGATCTCTGTACCTCTCTTCATCTTCGATCATCTCCATTGTCTCTCCTCTCGTTTCTGTTGCTTCTCTGATCCCATCCTTCCATCTATTCCTGGGTCTCTCTCTTGGCTTTGTCCCTCTCGGTGCCCAGAGGTAATACCTTAGAGGGTACCTTTCTATGTCCATCCGCATCACGTGTCCATACCATCTCAATTGACTGGTCTTCACAAATGTTAATATTGGCTCCACACCAAGCTCCTCGTGTCTCTCCTTGTTATTCCTTTAATGAGGCGTAGGGCTCGTATTTCTGCCACTTGAATCTTACTCTTTAGTTTAGCTGTCAACATCCATATTTCTGATGTAATGGATGTAAATTGGACAAATTTAAATTTAAGAAGGAAATGGGCAAGAACTGATTTATCAATAGAGTGGTTAAGTATGGAATAGATTTAGTAACCATGTAGTAAGTGCTGAAGCTATTGGTTGTTTTAAAAGAAGATAACTTAATGGATGGGGATAATAGATGGCATTGGACACTGAACTGACTAGTGTAGACCATATGGTCTCTTGCAGTCTCATCCCCCATTCTTATGTTCTTAAGTTAAAGGGTTGATAAAAAATTCTTATTCTTCTGGTGGAAAATCATAATTGTTGTCTCTAACTAGAAAATCACATCCCACAGTGACTGGCATTTGTCCTTAGGACCTCTTATGGATCTTTCCTGGAAAGAACTTTGGACTGTTATTATGTTGTATCAGTGTATTTACCTAGTTGTATTATATGGGAAGAGGAGCTATGCTCGTGGTGACCCATTTTTGTATCTCACAAGATCAAGTTTGTTCTTAAATTCTTGTATTGTGTTTGCACATACTATTTCTTCATCCAATTTGTTCCATATATCTATCATTCTGTGTGGGAAGCTGTTCTTTTTCAGGTCTCTTCTGTAGTTATCCTTTTTGAGTTTCATTGCATGTCCTCTTGTTTTCCTCGGTCCCACTTTAATAAGTCCTCTCTATCAAGGAGCTGTGTTTATGCAACCAGCTTATAGTAATAGGTGGAAAGGAACAATTACCAGTTGTTAGCTCTCCTAATGTGAAAATAGAAAGAAATACAGGGTGTCAGACCCTCAGGAATGTACTAGAAGATGTAGGTGAGTGTTTTGAATGGTTTTGAATATGGTTAACAAAGAGGTATTCTCTCAGACATCAATCTTGCAGGACCACCACAAGCAAGTATCCATTATTGGTCCCTGTGAGTGTGAAACAAAGAGGTGAAGAGGAGAGTATAGCTGGAAAAGGAGATGGAAGTTAGGGCTGATGAAAGAGTATTGGGATGGATTGGACACATTGAAAGAATGAGTGAAGAAAGATTAGTAAAAGAGGTGTTAAAGACATACATGGATGGAATGGACTTGAGGGGACAACCAAGGATGAGATGGATAAATGGGGTGGAAGGGGCTTTGAGCAAGAGGGGAATGTCTGTTGAGCAAGGAAGGGAGAAGACAAGAGATAGGGATGAATGGAGAATATCTGTGTGTAAATGATACTGTGATGCAAGGATGGGAGGGAGTGGAGGAGGGGGGGAGAGTATGGAATGGTTATATGTGAATGATATTTTGATGCAGCCCGAAGGGATTTCTCCCTTCCTTCTCTTTTACTGCATGAGGGGACAGAGGGGTGGGGGTGTCACAGATTGACTGAAGTACCCTTGCTGTAGATGTACTGTCGTTGCATTGCTTCTGACCCAGGGCTTTGGGTGGGACACAGGGATGACCTGTCATCCGCAAGGAGCTAAGATGGGAGGGAAGAAAGGGTGGGAGTGGGTATGTGCCTTTCAACTTGGCTACCTCCCATATAAGGGGGAAAAGCCTTTGGCATGTAGATAGGTAGATAGTGAGTGTGAAGAACTTGCATGTATCGTAATCTGACTTTGCATTTCCCTGAGACTTATAAATGATGATCTGTTGTGGAAAAAGCAGTTACTCTGGGTTTATTGCGCATAGGTGTGTAAAAGTGCCCCAGATCACCAGTGCATTTTGGAAATTGGTCCTGGCCTTCCTTACCCGTATATGCTGTGACTGCTATTTGGGGAACTATAGAGAAAGTAGAAATGCATGGCTCCATAGGGGAGAATACAATATTTGTAGTGATGATGGTTGTAAAGATACTAATGAGCAACTGGTATGCTTAGATGCAGGGTTCCTTTATATTCAACAAGAATAAAAGGGATTTTTCCACATCTATATTTTCCACAGGAGGCAAGGGAGAGAGGGGGGTTCCTGATAAGTAAAAGAGCCTTGCTTTGGATGTACTGTGTCTTGCTGCATTGTTTCTAACCTGGGCAGTTGGCAGGAGACTGGGATGACCCATCATCCACAAGGAGCTAAGATGAGAGGGAGGGAAGGGTGGGAATGGAATGGGTGCATGACTTGGCTACCTCCCTTATTTGGGGGGAAGAATTCCTCGCTGTATTTTCATTATCTCTCTTGAAGTCACATTGGCTATAGCCAATGATTATCTCTTGATTGATCCTGTTTACAATGACTTGAGATGTATATGGTTGATCCTATTTACAATGACTTCAGATGTATACATAAATAACTGAACGTTGGGTTTACAGAGTGGAAAATTACTCATTGGTACGTGATGTAGTGACCCAGCAGAAAAGACAGATGACCTACGGTAAGCAGTTCCTGCACCCTCCATGCCTGATGACAAACCTGCAGCCCCAGCAGGGACCTAATCATCTGCAGTTGACAGCAAGGCTCTTCCTTGATTTATTCCCTACAATCACACCAAATAAGGTAATGTGGCACTACCCAAAGGAAAGGACACGCTTGTGTGTTCAAATACATAGAGAAGAGATTAGTATAGACCATTACAACACTATTTGAGGTTTTAAGATTCTATCTATCTTTATACCAAGGGCTTCTTCCTCCTTACAAGGGAGGTAGTCATTGGATAAGAGGAATCAATGACAGGTACCTACATGTGGTGGTCTTGCAAGGTGGACACTCAACCGAGGTGCCCATTTTCGGAACCCATCGACCTGCTTGCTTCCTTGAGGAGCTGACATTTGGTCTTGGAATCGCTTGGTTCTCCCTACAGATTGTACAAGGATTGTAATTAAATAATATGATAAATGATAAAATAAACATCCAACAAAATATATGATAATTATATAAAGGGGGAAACATACAATTCTCAGTTCAACAATACGTACTTATGATGCATAATAATTGTACGATGGCACAGCATACCACGCCATTACATCGCTCGGCCACCACCACACGGTCAACTGTATTTCTTACACTTCGCACATAGAGAACTAACAACCGAGAACCATCGTCCTCCCCCTACCACTTTTAGCCAGTGACACAAAAACCGTTCCACATTGATACAAAAGTCCAAAATTTCTTCCCAGGGAGACCAAGTGTCAATCCCTCAGGGCTGGACCCCCAGATGAAGATGGGGCTGATGGGTTTTGAAAATGAGAACCTCCACTGACTGTCCATGTTTCAGGACCATGACGTGCAGGTAACCGTCATTGATCTCAGAGGTTCCATAAAGATGAATAAACCTATCCAACTTCAGTAAGGGCAAATTCATAAATTTGCCACAAAAAAAAATAAAAAAAAAAATAAGATACTTTAGTCAAGGTAGTAGTTGAACCAAGAGTCTTGTGAGCAGTGAAGGGAGAAGGCAGGGGATAGGGGTCATTGGAGAGTGGTTGTGTACAAATTATATTTTGATGCGGCGCGAAGGGTCTCTCTTCTATTTTCTGCATCAAGAGACAAGGAGGGAGGGTCACAGTGTAGGTGAAGTTGCCTTGCTGTAGATGTGCTGTGTCTTGCTGCATTGCTTCTGACCCAGTCAGTGGACGGGAGATAGGGATGACCCTTCATCCACAAGGAGCTAAGAAGAGAGGGAGGGAAGGGTGGTGGGTGGGGGTGGGTACATGCCTTGACTTGGCTACCTCCCTTATAAGAGGGCAAGAAGCCCTTGGTATATAGATAGATAGTAGTTGAACCATTTACACCATAGGTTCCTCTGAACTGAGTAAGATTATGACATTACCATGATAAAATCCATAAATAGAGTTTTAATTGTGGCATCTCTTTTCTCTTATTTTCCAGACTAAAGTGCAGAATATCCGCCGCTGTTGCATGGTGCATTATGATGAAGAGATGGATTGCTTTGATTTCCGTCATTATTCCATCCGAGTGGTACCAGTAGGTGTCTCCAGAGCTGTCAAGAAGTTTATGTCCAACAAAATCCCAGATCTCGGAAAGTTCTCTGATGTCTCAGACTTCATGATCAAGTAGGTTCTTGGTTGTGGGCCAACCTTACACAATCTTTACTTGTAAAGAAAAACAAATATTACATTAGTCATGTTCTGTTGAAACCTCAGATCAATACTTCTCTCATATGTATATATGTATGTATACATTACACAACAGGAAGGGCTAGTCTTTCTATCTGCTCTGTAAATTATTTTGAGTGGATGAGGTGGGGCATCACATAAGGAAGTTGGTGAGGATTAACCAGCCATAGTTGTTGGGCCCCACTGTGGAAGAGCTGTGTCTTGGTACATTGCAATTGACTCAGGCAGTTTAGCAAGGAACAAGGGGAGCTAAAATGGGAGGGGCATCAAATGAGATTTAGTGGGTGTGTTATTTGATTCAGCAACTCCCACCCCTACTAGGACATTTGATGCATACAATAATACCCCACCCTCTCTATTTCTTTTTCTTTCTTCTTCTTCTTCTTCTTCAGTATAACATATGAATTCATGGTCTCCTTTAGAATGCATCTTTTATCATATATTAACTATTGTCAGGTCGGAGGTGTTATCCGAGAGTGAAGGAGAGGATGACCCCGCAGCACAGGTGACTGTGGCCAACAAGTTGGTGCGAGGCAAGGCTGGACCCCAGAAATCTACAGTTAAGCTTACAGAGATTGGGCCTCGAATGACGCTTAAGGTTTGTTTTTTATTTTTATGGAAGTTGTGCACACACACATACCCATACACACACATGCGCTTCTTTACGTCGGAGTGCGTCTTTTTCTTTTAAGTTATCAGTGTAGATCATACACTCACTATTTTCATCTTTAGGATTACTTTTAGATTCTTCAATGTGGTTTTGCTAGGGAAGTTTAGTATAAAATACCTCTTGGTTTAAGTTGCCATTCTTTAGGCATTTTGAATGGAAAGGAGAAAAATTAAAGTAAATGTGGGCAAAAGTAAGGTGATGAGATGACTGAGGAGAGGTTGGCAATGAGTATGAGGCGAGTCTTTAAGGAAAGTATAGGAAGTGAAGATTTTTTATTATGTAGGGTCACATGTACAGTGAGTCCTCCTTATACGGTAATTCTTTATCCGGTAAATTCACAGTTATGGTATTTGGTAATTACTACCCTTGATTCTATTTATGGTAAGAAAAATTCACATACGGTATCCACTGGTGTTTTGAAGAGGAAAGAGCAGGGAGAAGGTACATCTGCCATATCCTATTATTACATGTTATAATGGGTTCAGTATACAGTAATTTCAATTTGCAGTAAGGTTTTCAGGAACACATATGTACCGTATAACGAGGATTTACTGTACCAAAGAATGGAGGAGTGAGAGTGGAGGTCAGCTATAAAGTAAAGACAACTAAGAAGGGGTGATTGCAACCATAACATTGTACGGAGCAACCTTGGGATTTAAGGGAAGCAGGTTAGAGAATCACTACTTGCGCCGGAGGTCAAGGTGACAGCACTTCAAACCTTGCTGCCTGCAAGTTGAACCAAGAACATGGTTCATTAAATTTTATGCTAAAAAGTCCTCTGTAAGGGGCACCATCCTAGCCTCCTGATAGGGGAGGAACTCACAACATTAAACCAAATCAGAAAGAAAGTCTAAACATGGTTGAAATGAAGTGTTTAAGAAGTATGGTGGAGGTTGTGAGGATGGATAGAGTGAGAAGAGAGGGCAGATTATCCAGATAGAATTGACCAAAGAATAATGGGATGGTTTGGGCATGTAGAAAGATTGAGAGAAGAAAAACTAGCTAAAAGACTGAAAGCCAGAGGTGGGTGGAATGGAGTTGAGGGGAAGACTGAAATGGGATGGATGGATGGATAGAGTGAAATGGGCCTTGGGTACAAGAGGAAACTCTTATGCAGAAGAGAGCACAAGATAAGTGAGAGTAGAGAGTGATTTAAATGGATGAAATTTTGATATGGCTTGAAGGGACGTCTTCTTGTGTGATCTTCAGTCATGGGCGTTGCGATAAGTAAAGCGATAATATCGCTTTAACTGGAAAAATTTATCGCTTTCAAATTTCCCACGATAAAGTAGAAGACGAAAAACCGTTATGGCGGGAGGTTACAGGCTCATTGTTACGCGGCAAACAGATATGGTGTGTTAAGTGTAAAAAAAGAGGTTTTTTAAATGCATAAGTAGCAAAAATAGAGTATTTTTGGATTTATCGTTTTAAGGTATCTTGGAAATTTATCGCTTTATCGTTATAGGACTAATTGATCACTTTATCGCAAAATTTCTTGCTGCCCACCACTGGTGATCTTATAATTTCTTGGGTGGATGAGGGGAGTGGGTGCCAATGTAATGAAATAATGGAGGTAAACCAGCTTTGATCGTCATGCCTTGCTCTGGATACGTTGTGTCTTTCTGCATCACTTCTGACTCAGGCAGTGGGCTGGGTACAGAGGTAACACTTCATTCACAACAATTTAATAAGAGAAAGGACAACAGATGGGTGTGGGATGGGTGAAGGGTAAGTGTATGGCTAGGCCATCCCTTCTCATATGGGGGAAAGGACATGGTGGTGTATGTATACATAAGTATGTAGGAATTAGATGTATGTCTTAACTTGATCACCCCACCTATATAAGGGAGAGAGGATCTTTGGTAAGGGTGTAGATACTTGTGGCGGAGGTCACAATGATGGGAGTTCAAACCCTGCCGCTGGTGAGTGAAACCAAGGGCATGGTTCATTAAATTCCACACTACAAAATCCACCGTGCGTCCTAGCTTCCTGTTAAGGGAAGTTCTTGACATTAAACTAAATCATATATATATTTTTCACAGCTGCTGAAGGTAGAGGAAGGACCACATGAAGGAGCTGTCCTTTTCCATCAGAGTATCACCAAGACAGCGGAGGAGAAACGCCTCATTGAAAAGAGCAGGCAGGCAAAGAAGTAGGTGCACAAGACTTTTTTTTTTTTTTTTTTCGTCACCTTTGGCTTCTGCTTCTTAAATTTCTTTTGTGCATTGCCAAACCCTCGTCTTAGGTTCTTGCCCAGTTCACCTCCTCTGTATTATCACATATACTACTCATAATGTGTTGTACTGCACACAGTGAACATACATGTACACTGTACATCTTTTTGTGCCTGTGAGAGACTGAAGCACTTGGTGACTGAGTTTGGAAAGGTGTGGGTAAAATTAAAGTAATGGGCTTTACAAGGAGTGATGATGGTGGCAGGTTAGATATGACCAATAAGGGTATGTTCTGCTTGCTGCATTGCTTCTGACTCGGGGCAGTGGGTGGGAGACCAGGATGACCCTTCATCCACAAGGAACTAAAGTGAGAGGGAGGAAAGGATGATGGATGGGAGTGGGTGCATGCCTATTGACTTGGTCACCCCCCATATAAGGGGGAAAAGCCCTTGGTATATAGATGAATAGACATGTGATAGTGAACAGAATAGTGGATATAGGGGCAACTTATAGAATATAGGAATTAAGAAAATATGTCTTGTTGGAACAAAAGCATAATGAAAAATAGATATTTGGAGATGAATTCAGAGAGGCAATTTTAGTGAATCATTGTACCCACAGTGCTATGTGGAGCAGAGACTTGGAATAAAAGTGCAGCAGAAGGAAAAAGTGAATGTTTTAGGATGAAGTGTTTGAAAAATATGACTTGGCCACTACTTAGTGAGGGGGAAAGAGACCTTTTGGTATTTGTATGCACTTAGGTTGTTGTCTGTCTTCATTTATTTACAGCTTCAGCCCTTAAGTGTCTCTCCTATAGGGTAATGTGTGCAGATCATGTTCTGAATTAAAATTAGTTTAAGATTTTACAGTATGATTCATTTGTTTTGCAGGAAGAAGAAGGAACAGCGAAAACAGAAGCAGCAAAATGATGTAGCCAGAAAAGCCAGTCGGAAAGAAGAACATAAGCAAAAGTGTCTTGATGGCATGAAACTCTCGCAGAAGCAAGAAGAAAATGAAGATTATGGAGAAGAGGATGATGATGCAGCGTATTATAGAGAGGAAGTTGGAGTAGACCCTGACGAAGGTAAGTTATTGATGGGAAAGAAGATTGTATTGTCACCGATGACCAGTACTTTTGTCCTTGGGGATAGTATCGCATTAAGCAAGACCTACACAAATAATGATATTGCGCAATATTATGTATTGTACAATATTATTGACAATGTAGGGATGCTATTGAAGAGGCACACATGTTTGGCCTGTATATTTGATGTCTTCAATATATTTTGTTATTCTTCAATACCATCCCTACACCATCAATAATATTGTACAGTATGGAATATTGCACAATAATATTGATCATATAGGACCCTCTTTAAAGGAGACAAATCATAGATTTGGTAAAGAAGATATTTAATTAAGGTAACCAAGTAAGCAGTTGGCGGATGCAGGGATAACCTGTCATCCATGAGAAGCTGAGATGGGGGGGGTGTGGAAGGGAGTAAAATGGGTGGGAATAGGTACACGCCTCTCACTTGGCTACACCCTTGTAAGGGGGAAAAAGCTCTCACTATATAGATAGATAGGACCAAGTAGATGTAAGATGGAGAAGAAAAGAGAGGGATGTGCTGAGCATGAGTAAGTTGAATGAGGACAGAGTATTTTTAAGGTGCATTTGAGAAATATGATAAAATGTCGAAAAAATTAAAAGAGTGAGAAGTGGAGATGAAGTGGAGAATGGTGGCGGAAAGAAAGTTGTCAAATAGAGAAGAACAAAAGGTTTTTAGAAGGTTTGGTAATTTGGGAGATAATGGATGAGGGAAGATGAGCAGAGTGTAAAAAGCAGAAATCAGTGGATTAAGCTTCATAGAAAGATCAAGAATGGAATAGATGGATGGATTGAAATAGGGATTTGTTGAATAGATGAGATTTTACAAAAGATAAGTGAATCTAGGGAGATTGAGTAAAGGAATTAATGTAGCCTGAAAAGGTGTTCTCTCTCTTTCTCTCTCTCTCTTGCTTCAACTTGTGGAATTTTTCAGATTTGTTTAAGGGCAACAAAAGGTCAAAGAAGTATGACAGCAACATAAAGCTCAAGAAGAGGAAAAGTGGAGGAGACGAAGATGAAGGACCAGAGGGAAGAAAGAAATTGAAGAAGAAGCCAATGACTGTCTTAGAGAAGATGCAAGAAACCAAGAAGCGAAAAGAGAAGATGAAGGAAAAGAAAAAATCAAAAAGAATTAGTAAAAAAGGTCATAAAAGGGGAGGAGTTAAGAAAAAGTAAATACACAACTTATGTACATAGTATATATATACATAACAAGTATTTCTGTCTCATTGTTTCACCCCTGTTTCCATATACCATAATAAATCTGAGAAATAAAGTGTAACTTTTTTAATGTGTTTACTTACTCCAGTACTGGTTTGAACTCCGTTAAGTACATAATGTTATTTAGATATGTATATATAAGTTCTGTCTTCCTGCATTGCCTCTGAACCAATCATTGGGCAGGAGACAGGGATAACAAGGAGCTAAGTTGAGAGGGAAAGAAGGATGGTGGATTGGGTGTGTAATAGGTGCGTGTCTTTGACTTGGCTACCTCCTATAAAGGGGGAGAAGCCCTTGGTATATGGATAGAGTATATAAATGGTTTTTCCCATCTTGTAAAGGTGGTGGCTTAGCCAAAGTATGCCTGCACTCTTTGGAGAAGAAATGCACAGAAGGGGACACTTCGGTCCTCACACTCACTCCAAATAGTCACTATATATGACACGCATGGAATATGGTGGTGGCATTCTTATTTCCTGCCACAGGAACATGAAGAAAAAAAAAACGAGGTGATGTCCAAGGAGTGTACAGGAGAGAAGAGCATATAAAAGAGATAGTGAACCTTGAAAAGCAGTTTGGCATTCTTCTATGAGCAATTTGTCTCTGAACACAGAAGAATACTGTGTGAATCTGGTCTGTGGGTATCACCAGTCCTAAAAGTATCAACTGTATATTACCATACAGCCATTACCCCATCATAGGAAATATTCATAGAGGAGAATTGGGGGCAGAAAGGGAGGTTGCAGATAAGACATGAAAGATTATTAGGATGGTTTGGGAACATGAAAAGAATGAGTAAAGAAAGATTAGCAAAAATAGTGTGGAAAGCAGAGGTGGGTGGAGTGAACTTGAGGGAATGACCAAGAATGAGATGAAGGGATAGGGTGAAAGGGGCTCTAAGGGAGGAATGTCTTGAGCAAGTAAGTGAGAAGGCAGAATAGTTATGCATTGATGATATTTAGATGAAGCCCAGTCTTCTCTATTTTTTGCATAAGAGGAGGTAGAGGGAGGGTTGCTGTGTAAATCAAGCAGCCCTATTGTGGTTATGCTGTGTCTTGCTGCATTGCTTCTGACATGGGCAGTGAAGCTAAGATGAGAGGTAAACAATGGGTGGGAGTGAATGAGTACCTTGACTGGCTCCCTCCCTTATGAGAAACAACAGGTCTTCGATAATTAGAATTTTTCATTCTTCCTCTCCCCTTCCCAGCACATGGGTATTAACTGTTTAAATTTTATTTAGTCAATATCTTTTAGACCAGTGACATTCCTACAAACCAGAGACACACAATTCTTTTATGGCTGAAGACTAATCCCCATTAAAAAAAAAAAGAATAGTGATCACTTTCAACTTCGACTATCCCTCCCTTATAAGGGAGGTGGCCAAGTCAAAAGGCATGCACTCACTCCTCTCCTACCATCCTTAATTAAATCTATTCTTTACCACCTCCATGACTCTTAGATGCAATATTTTAAGAGTAGAAGTTTTAATTATCAATAACAAAATACTAAAAATATAATTTTCCAGTTCCACTTCCTCTGCCTCCATGAAAGGAGGATGCTCTAATTGGTTCTATAAACATTCACTCACTGATCATGAGCAAGTTTCAAAGCAGGATTAAATAGTGAAAATTATTAATAGTATAAGAATTTAATTTGAACTTCTTACAAAAACCTGTGGACTTGGTTCTTCATAGAATTGAGATTAGGATGGCAGTTAGCAGTCAACTCAAATCCTGCAGAAGTAGATTAACCCCAAGGTTGAAGAATTTTATAGTCTCAGTAGCGTGGTCAGTAGAAGCATGGACTTGCTAACATACAAGTCCTGAGTTCGAGTCCGGGGACAACTGTCAGAATTATTTGATTGACATCATCGTCATTGGCGATTCTATTCAGGTATTACAACGACGAAAGTCTATCAAGAATACATACCTGCTTCACCACTACCTACAGGTGGGCTTGATTCTTTGTAAAATTGAGATTAGGATGGCAGTTAGCAGTCAACTCAAATCCTGCAGGAGTAGATTAACCCCGTGGTCGGTAGAAGCATAGACTTGCTAACATACAAGTCCTGGGTTTGGGTCCGGGGACAACTGTCGGAATTATTTGATTGATGTTGTCATCATTAGCGATTCTATTCAGGTATCACAATGATGAAAGTTTATCAAGGATACGTACCTGCTTCACCACTGCCTACAAGTGGGCTTGGTTCTTCATGAAATTGAGATTAGGATGGCAGTTAGCAGTCAACTCAAATCCTGCGGGAGTAGATTAACCCCGAGGTTGAAGAATTTTATAGTCTCGGTAGTGTGGTCGGTAGAAGCATAGACTTGCTAACATACAAGTCCTGGGTTTGAGTCCGGGGACAACTGTCAGAATTATTTCTTACAAAAAAAATATTCTCATTCATCAGTTATGAGAAATAGGTAGGCCTATCTGGGAATGAATACAAAAAGAGGTTGTATGAGGGAGAAATTGTGCCTACAGTACCATATTCAGCAGAAACTTGGAATTTCAAGGAGGCAGGAAGAATCTAAATGTGTTTGAGATGATGTGTATGAGGAGTACAATAGTTGTTACATGGATGGATAGAGTGAGAAATTTGGAGGTGAGGTGGAGAACAGATGGAAAGAGCTGTTGGATAAGATAGATCAAAGAGTACTGGGATGGTTTGGGTATGTGGAAAAAAAATAGTAAAAAGAGTGTGGAGAGTAATAGATGGAGTGAACTTGAGAGGATGATCAAGCATGATATTGATGGATGGGGTGAAGGGAACATTAGATGCAAGAGTAATGTTTGTCAAGCAAGGAAGAAATAATGCAACTGTACCTAGTGATGGTCAGGCCATTGCTGTGCCAATTCTCAAGATAGAGTCAGAGGACAAGCCCCACAAACAACTACGACCATCAAAAATTCAGATTACTGCAATTATATTCATCACTGGTTTGAGATGGAGCAACTTCAGAACCTCAGTCTGAATCACTTCACCAAGCTGCCAACTACTTGACCAACACAAACATAAACTACATTGCAGACATGTAGAGACTGGACACAAACACAATATAGTGAGCACTGAAACGATTGGTTATTTTAAGGGAAGACTATATAACTTTATGGATAGGGATGAAAGGTTGCAAGGGACATGGAACTGCTTGGTTTAGGCCTTATGGTCTCTTGATGTCTCCTCCATTCTTATGTTCTTTTGTACAGACTGTTGTCTGTGCCTCTCCCCCATGAGGTGTACAAGAGCAGTCATGTATAACCAGGTGAATATTGCCCAACAGTGAATATCAGTTCACTTCTCGTAGGAAGTACATGCATACTTTGCAAGGACTTTACTTCACACATACACACATGTTTTTTCTGCTACTTAGATTCATTTAATTTTTAACTCTCATACTACATCTCATTTCACTTTACCTCTCACTATTTTTCCATCCTTCTGCCTTTCTCTATAATGGTTTCTGACTATTTCCCCCACTTTTGTTGGTTGTTATAGGTGCAAGTCTCAGTCCTCAAGTCTCCTGCAACATCCCTCCAGGGTCACAATCTTCAAAGGTGCTCAATGTCAATAGCCTCCTTTTATACACAACTATCATTTCATTTTTCTACAAATTTCTCTTCCTCTCCCACAAAAACCAATTTAGCACAAGTGGGTGGTCTAACCTAAGTAGTCCACAGTACATGGTCCATGTTCTTGATAAAGATCTAATAAGCATAATGTACCAACAAAGGCTCTGTCCTCACTTGACGTTTCTTTGGTTGTCCTCACTTCTAGTCCTCACTCCTCGGTCCTCACCTCTCCTTCTCCCTTCCTCACCTCTTCTACCGTCTCACGACCTTGCCGACCCGCAAAGAAGTCCCATGGAGACACATTTACGCCACCCGGCTGTGTCGGATTGACCAAAGCTTCCTTGAGGCCCAGGAATGGGACTAAGTCTCTTTAAGGAAACTCACGTACAGTACCAGCATTGGTCCCAGCGATGACTAACCTGCACCTCGGTCAACCAAGTGATGATGAACACTGGATTCTTTGAGGAATACACATCCCATACTTGGTGACTCAGTAGCATGAGATCGTTTTGCGTCCGACTTCCGACTTCCCAGACGAACGCCGAAAATTCAGATCGCCTTGGAGCATCACACTGTGAGCCTGGCTCGCTACCTCCTTGCTTTCTCACCTCCCCCTCCCCGGAAGCAGACCAAGTTGGGACACGACTTGAAACGTACAGTCGTCCCTCCCTCGCCGTCTCTTCCCTCCCTTTTCTCACACTTAGAGCGAACTGTTATTATTGGCGCCCAACATTCATTTCTAGATAAAACCAACACTCCACCAGGGTTTGCCTTCAAACCAGTTAATATTTGGCTGCCCAATGTTTGGGGCCCCGATCCCCGGCTCTTCCGACTGCCAGCCGCTCGACCACCAGATCGACAGCCGCTTCTCAACTCCTGCCAGCTAGACTTGATCTGCCAGATCGTCTGCCGTTTGACTGCTGCCAGTTCGACAGCCGCCACTTGATCTGCCAGGTTGTCTGTCACCGCTGCCTGCCGCTCAACTACCGCCACTTGACCTGCCAGATCGACTATCAGATCGTCTGCCGCCGCTGCCTGCCAGGTCTCACGACTGTCAGCCAGGGCCCTCACATTGGGGGGGGGGGGGGGGCATATGCCAGAGGGCGGCACATTTAGGGGGGCAATTCTAGTCTGGACATACCGTCCACAGGGCTGACAAAATTATGATAATGAAAAAAAGGTCAAAGGAGCCCTGGACATTTTACCGTAATATACGAATTTTGCGTGAGAATAAACAATCAACGATATATGAAATATTTTCCCTTATCCTTTCTGCAACAGGGACAATAAATAACATTTTTAAAATCTGTTTAATTATTTCGCAAACCCAATAGCTATAATAGGCAGTAAGGGATGGTGGAGATGGAAAGTGGTGATGGAGGAAAGGGGGGGCGGGGTTGTCACTGAAAACTTTGCCCCAGGGTGGTACTTAGGCATTTAAGGGCTCTGCTGTCAGTGCATCTGCCCACCACTTTGACTGCCGCCGCTGCCTGCCAAGTCTGCGATTGCCAGTTCGACTGTCCACACTCTCGCCTACCACAGGTATCTGCCGCCGTTCAACTGCCAGCTCGACTGCTGCCATTTGTCTACCAGATTGACTGTCTACACTTTCGCCTACCACAGGTATCTGCCGCCGTTCGATTGCCAGCTCGACTGCTGCCATTTGTCTGCCAGATCGACTGCCGCCACTTGTTTGCCAGATCGCCTGCCACCGCTGCCTGCCAGCACGACTACCAGCTCGCCTACCAGGTCTGCCGACTGCCAGCTTGACTGCCTACACTCTCGCCTGCCACAGGAATATTCGTGCCCTCCCGCCACAGTCACTAGATAATTTAGCAAACTAGAGCTGCGAGCGTCCCCACCTTGACCCACCCTCACGCTCAACGGAGATCACAATGTCCTGCACCTTAACTACGGAGCTAAAGATTAGCAACCTCAACTGCCAAGTCCACGACGCCCTGGGTGACCTAACCCTCCACCCGCTAACCACGACCATTCTCGAGTGTCTGTCTTTTCAGAGATATGTTGCAACCACGATACCAATGCCACAGTATGACGTGATCCCAGGAAGCGTTCCAGGTACGAGACACCCTGAGCAACCTCCCGAGATGCACCAACCTCTTCGGTGTCACCGAAGATTTACAGGACAACTCCGGTCCCACAGAAATATCCGAGCGCCAAGGCATGCTACCCTGTGGCAAACAGACCGCCGCCTGCTGCTACCCCTGCGGTCTGATAGCCAGCTCCACCCCCACCTTCAGGTTCTGGCCCCGTCGTGAGGACACCTCATTTGACGATTTAGTGTCGAGGCTCCACACGACTTCACTTCCAGCCTCGACTTCCGTGGGGGGCGTGTTAGGAAGTTGCTCTCAATTCTAGTCCTTACTCCTCGGTCCTCATCTCTCCTCTATTCCCTCCTCACCTCTTCTACTAGCCCGCCTCACGACCTTGCCGACCCGCAAAGAGGTCCCATGGGGACACACTTGCGCCACCCGGCTGTGTCGGATCGAGCAAAGCTTCCTTGAGGCCCACGTATGGGACAAAGCCTCTTTAAGGAAACTCACGTGCAGTGCCAGCATTGGTCCCAGCGATGACTAACCTGCACCTCGGCCAACCACGTAATGATGAACACTGGATTCTTTGAGGAACGCACATCCCATGTTTGGTGACTCAGCAGCATGGGATCGTTTTGCGTCCGACTTCCCAAGCATCGACTTTACCTTTGTGCCAGCGGCCAACATAAGATTAAAAGTACCACCTATTTTGGACAGATAACTTGCAGGTGATCATTACTATAAAACGCATAGTAAGAGTGATGAAAAAGCTACTTTGTGTCTGAATGACTTAAGTAGCATGTGTCACTGTCGCTTTATCAATTCATGTTATGACTGTCATAAACAGTAGCCTATCTTATGAAAGACATGAAAGTCGGTGAGATCACTATTTACTGTCAGAAAGATGAGTAACCTTGTACAGTATATTAATGTTTTCAATGTCACCCTTGTAATCCTGCTTGGCGCATCATTTTGTGTGCCCTGGGTCAATGGTCAGTGCTACTGGCCCCGTCAAGGTATGACTCAGGTAGGGACGTCCACAGGAATTTTTGTATGCAGGGGCAAAATTAGATATAATATACTATACATATATCAAGATACTTGAGTAATAGAATAATTAAGGTAATGAACAGTTGATAAATGCACATGGTATTTTATTCGTTTTGTATTTTCCATTTGTTTTTTTATAAGTTTTGTATTTTCCATTTGTTTTTTTATAAGTTTTGTATTTTCCTTGCATTTTTTTATTTTTTATTAATTCCAGGGGGGGCAAATGACCCCCCGCTCTACGGACACCCATGGACTCAGGGTACGAAACGACAGAAACTGCATGTTGTATCGTCAATTACGAACTAGGTTACTAGAGGAAAGGTATAAAAGTTAGGAAGAAAAAATCAGAATTTAGTAAATCAGTTTAGTATTATAAGTATAGGTTATTCTATGTATCTAGTTCTCCGTTATATGACTACGGACAACTTAATGAGAGTGGATAAGACGTGATTTACGTACTACATTTTTTATGTTAAAATGTACAAATATCTAGGTTCTTTTCACAAGTGAAGAGTCGTGTTTAGTTACCCCTCGCGATAAGGCGTAAATAAATGCCAGTTATAGGAGTGGCAAAGTGTTTATGCATAATCTACAAATTGTCGTGTTTTGACTGTGAACCATTCAAGGCCTGATATAAGGTATTTAAGAATTAACGTCATGGCTTGTGATTTGTAATGATATCCCTTAATTTTAGTGGCAATGTTACTAATTGCCTTCTTTGTCAATAGAAATTATTTCTTTTGTTTTTTATTTGAGAAAGAACTGGGACAATGTCGTGGGGGTTCGCCCGGCGAGGACAGTTGGTGAGAAATATTACATTGCATGCCAAGCAATTGAACAGCATAAAGGAATCCAGGAATAAGTATATGAAGTAAATTATGCAACCTTGTACTGTATATAGAATACTTGAAAATATTATTCTAAATGGAGAAATACGGTTGGAATTGAACTAGATATCAGTACCATGACTCGTGAATAATATAATGTATCCATACTGACGTTATCGTGTATTAGTAATTTTCATAACTGATTTGTTATGTGAAAAAAGCACAGTTAAATCTTTCACGCACTTTATGCTCTTTCTTCATGTGGATTCATATATTTTTGTATGGATTGTTGACCATTATTATGCAAAAGTGATAAATTTGTCTTTGTGTTGTGACCCAAAATCTGAAAATGAAATGTCAAATTTTGCTTTAACTTTAAGTTAATTTATGTGGTTTGCTGGGACTCTTTCTTCTAATTCATTCTACAGATTTATGCACTATTTGAAAAGTTATTTTTCAGTGGCATTCTTCTAACATCCCATTTTCATAAGTTCTTTGTGATCTCCTCTACATATTGAAATTAATATAGATCATAGTCACTTTTATTCAAACCTTTCATGGTTCTGAATTCAGTAATCATGCCTCTCTATTTTCCAATTTAGGCATCAAAATTTATCTAATTTTCCTCGCACAGTCTTAGTCTGGAAGATTTTGTTGCTGCTATATCTTCATTTGTTCGTATATATTTCCTATTGTGTTGGGGCTGTGCTGCACATATACCATGCAGATATACTAGTATTGGTAAGAAGTATACTTTAGGGAGTTGGATGGTAGTAGGACCTGACACTGATGGTCAGAAAAGTCTGCCTTCCAGGAAAGGGACTGCAATTAGGTTGGGTATGGTTATGGTATCAGGTTAGTTACCCCTTGTATACCGCTTGGCTCGTAGGCCACACCAAGCTCTTCTCTGTACTCTACTATAGCACTTCCTGGCTCTGGATCAACTTGGTGGTTGGTCCCTATCTTGAGGGGTGACACACAACCATGCTGAGGCTGACAACCATACCTTCACTAGAATAAAGAATACAAACAAAACTGCACATCATTCTCTCCCAGTGTCACCTACCCAAGTAACACCCATATGTTACAGGGACCAAACCACTGTAATATATTCTTATTTGGGGCTGATGAGGTTTTCACTGAGGTTTTCATGATTTCATCATTGTAAATGTCACACCACTGTCTATCAACTCATATACAGTATTTTGCATCCATGATCCTGATAATTCACCACAACTAAATCCTAGATCCCTTTGTTTCTTTGGTTTTGTAATTTATTTCCTATTGTTTCATTCTAGGATAACTTCTTCCCTTTAGTGATTTCAATATTTCATTGCCCTTTTATATTTTTGTCAATATCTAAATCTCATTGGAGTCTATTTCAATTAACATATCCATTGAGTAACTAGTTACTGTCACCACACTTGGTCCCAGAGATATCTCAGTTAGGATTTTGTGCATATGATACTTTAATAAATATTAGTTGATTTTCATTTAACCACTTCAACACTGAAGCTAAATTCAGTTTTGTAGGAATAGCATAAAGCATGTGAATGTAACTGTGCAGAAAAAGAGGATCATTTAGATAATGTAAACCCCTGCAGAAAATTAGGATCATTTAGGTAATGTAAACCCCTTTAGCCTGAGATCCTGCTCAAAGCTGTTGTCCCAGGTCTTTTGTAGGAGACCCACAGCTTCTATGTAAATGGCAACAGCCACCAGATTGGCCCTCAAGACACTAATGGGAGATATACTGGGAGGGTGGTGAGGTGAACATAAAAGGTAATTGGAATTTTGTTCATTGACATTTTGTCCTTACCAGGACTTCTCTGAAAAAGTTCTGATAAGGACAAAACATCAGTGAATTAAACTTCAACTTTTCTCTGTTTACCTCACCACCCTGCCACTCATCTGTCTTTCATATATTAATCAGATATCATATTGTTGTATGGGTACAGTAGGGCAGTATTGGATTAGGTGTTAGGTGCCGCCTTTGTAGTTCAATGTAGCATTACATAATAGACTAGTATTGCATTTAACACATTCAACTTCATATGTTTGAAATGTTGCCTTTTTTCTAATCATGCATACTGTTAATTCTCAGTCGTCTGGAGTGTACTAATCATATGTATTTTACATCCAGTACTTGCTATGTAGATTAAGTTTTCACAATAAAGCAGATATGTGAGAAGTTTTTGACAAAGGATAAGAATGTCTTTTGGGCTTCCGTGGATTTGGAAATAGCATATAACTGAATTGACAGAATTTTTATAGGTTGTGTTGTGGACATATGAAATAGGTGTTCTGTTGAGGGTGGTCAAAAGTTTTTACACGATTAGTAGAGCTTGTGTGAGATTAGGGAATGAAGAGAGTGAGTGGTTTGAAGTAAAGTTGGAGCTGCACTAGGATTGTGTAGTGTCACCATGGTTATTCAACATGTGTGTAGATTTGGTTGGTGAAGGAAGTAAACGTGGAGATGCTGGGCAGGGCTCAGGAGCAAGAGAAGAAGGAAGTGGGAGATGAACCAGTAGTTATTTGTGGATGACATTGCTTGTAACCTAATGTGAGGCTAGATGAAAGCAGTTGGTGGCAGAATTTGAGAGGGTTTATGAGAGGAGAGATCTCAAAGTAACAATGGGCAAAAGTGAGGTGATAAGATGTACAAGGGGTGAAGGTGACATTGAGTTTGAGGTGAGTTTAAGGGGTGGGATGCATAGAGCATAAGGTCAACATGTAATGAAGAAGTAGGGTAAAGCAGCTTCGATTGTCAGACTCAGTTGTGGAGGTGCTGAGTCTTGCTGGATTGTCTATTACCTATTCAGTGGGCGAGGGAAAGGGATGAGGAGCTAAGATGGGAGGGACAGTAAGTGGGTTTTTGGATGGACATGGAACAGTTGAAGAGTGGATGTATGCTTTGATTTAGCCAACCCCTTTATGGGGGGAAAATTCTTTTTGGTGTATGTGTCTATGCACTTGCATCATTTACAGTAACTGTTGAGTAACCTATGTGCGTTCCTCACTTGTAATGTCTCACCTATACCTTCTTTATGTGTACTCTAGTCAAACTTATTCCCTGTGCAGGAACATGGCCGAAGGCAATACTATACGAGACCAGTGTATATTTTGCAAGATTGTTGATGGGAAGGAACCAAACAATATTGTCCACCAGGTGAGTTGTGGTGTTATGTTAGATCTGGTTGTAATTGTTCCAGTCTGTTTGTATCTGCAAAAGCATTATATTTTTCATTATAAAGAAAATTTTGTTAAAGCAAGGTATGTGGAAATTGTATGTATTTTTCCAGGTTTGGAGTTGGAAGTTGAGGCCATAATTCATAGGATATCAGTATTATTGAGAAGTTGATTTTTTTGCAAAGCTATATTTGTCATTGAGAAAGTAAAGATCTGTGAAGCAGAACAAGCAAAGATAACATTTTCATGATTGTGTAGTATTATTAAACCATTGTAAAGTTGGCCAGGAGACAGGGATGACCCTTCATCCAAGAGGAGCTAAGACAAAAGGGAA
This sequence comes from Oratosquilla oratoria, assembly GCF_046742065.1. Taxonomy (NCBI): domain Eukaryota; kingdom Metazoa; phylum Arthropoda; class Malacostraca; order Stomatopoda; family Squillidae; genus Oratosquilla; species Oratosquilla oratoria. Next base: position 65,052,409 of record NC_134794.1, on the reverse strand, counting down.
ACAAGAGTGGTGGATGGGAGTGGGTGCATTGACTTGGCTACCTCCCTTATAAGGGGGAAAAAGCCCTTGATATATAGATAGACCGTAGATGATACTGCCCAGTCATGCAAGACTACACTGTTTGATTAACACACATATCCTTTTTATGTGAAGGACGAAGAACTAGTAGTATTTCCTGACAGAAGACCTGCTGCCCCTCATCATTACCTTGTGGTTTCTCGAGAACATCTTCGAGATGCCAAATCTCTTGGATCACAACATAAGAAGCTAAGTAAGTAACTAGTAAGCTGTCTTAGCACCTTTGGTTAGTTCACAGTGGGATCTGAATTGAAGAGCAGGCTTTCTTTTATTTTATGGAAAAGATTTTTTCAGTATTGATGGGAGTTCTTTTCATTTTGATTACTTCCAGAATATTTTATTCATCTGCATGAACCTGAAAAGAATGTGCTCTATTTATGAGAAATAGTATAAAGGAACACTAAGCTTGGGTTGGAAACTACCTCACTCACTCAGGAAATGCTCCCTATAATCATTAGTGCAGTTGCCAAAGGATGTGATAATCATTTCCCAATTAATTCTCAATTTTCATTATCTTTTATTTATACATACATATATATACCAAAGGCCTTTTCCCCCTTACACAGGGGGTAGCCAAAAAGAAAAAGGCATAGAAACCACTCCCACCCATTCAATTTCCTATATATTCCACTCCCCTCCACCCTTCCTCTTGGCACCTCCTGGATGATGGGTCATCCCTGCATCCTGTCCACTTCTATTTATAGCACCCAGCAAAAGAAAAGGAATTAGGTGTTTAGATATTGTATGACCTTGTTAAGTTAGGTTCTTTTATTTGGTTAGAACAGCTAACATGTTTTGGAAGGAATGAGAGAGGCAGAAGAAATTTTCCATATACAAGTCAACAGCTGAGATGAGGTTAACCCCTTCACTGCGGGCCAAAATCTCACGGGCAGCATTAGCTGCCAGACGTGCAATATTGCATCATAATACTCCCATTATAAAATATAAAGTCACCACTGTATTGGTCGTTTTCTCTTTCACCCGTGAATTTTGATAACTATAGAAAATATGATTAAGCCAGTTTACAGAGTATGGGGGTCACACAGGTACAACTACAATAAATATAATCAAGACGCCAACGTCGGCATCCTCACGTACCCACTTGCTCCTCGTGACGCCTACGTAGGCATCATCGTATGGAAGGGGTTAAGAAATCTTGACAGATTAAAAGAAAGTCTTTTTGACTGAATGATTCCTGAATAAATAGCGGTCTTTTGGTTGCAAGTAAAAGCAAGATTTGTACACCATATCTACTTATGTATTAGTTACACTTTAAGTTGTTTCACTAAATTCACTGTAATCTTGGTACAAATATTTTCATTTATTATTATTCATCAGTCAATTTATTATTTACTATTTACCTGTTTGTTTATTATTGAAATATACCTATGGGTGGGGGGATGGGGGGTGAGGTAGTATGTGTGAGCAAAATTTGATACAGCCCGAAGGGATTTCTCTCCGTCTTCTCCTTTTATGCATGAGGGGACGGAGAGGGGTCGCCGATTTAATGAAGCAGCCTTGCTGTGGATGTGCTGTGTCTTGCAACACTGCTTCTGACCCAGGGCAGGGGACAAGGTGCAGGGATGACCCGTCATCCAGGAGGTGCTAAGATAAGAGGGAGGGTAGAGGGGTGTGGAATGTATTCAGGGATGGAATGGGTGGGAATGATTTTATGCCTTTTCCTTTTTGGCTACCTCCCTTGTAAGGGGGAAAAAGCCTTGGTATATGTATGTATGTATTTTTTTTTTTTATATATATATATATATATATATATATATCATTATTATATATATTTTTTCGCATCTGACCTAGTTATGGACCAAAAGGTCTACTGTTGGCATGCTCTGCCTTTGTAATCCTTTATATCACAAGGGATTATCATAATGGCCAACTTATCGAAGCACCATTTATTTTATAGTGATTAGTAGTATTACAATGGAACATCTTGGTGCACTGCATCTGACCTGGGCAGTGGGCAGGGGACCGGGATTGCCCTTCATTCAAGCGGAGCTAAGATGAAAGAGAAATAGGTAATGGTTGAGAGGGGAGAGGTGTTCGTGGGAGTGTGCCTTGGATGGCTACCTCCCTTATAGGGGGGAAGAAGCCTTTGGTATATAGGTAGAATGAATTTGGAATTAGATGTGCCTTAAAAAAAAAAAATGAGAGTTGAGTGGATAGTGATGAAATGGGTGCGAGTGAAATTATGCCATTTGACTTTGGCTACCTCCCTTGTAAGGGGGAAAAAGCCCTTGGTATATGTATGTATGTATGTACAAAGGAACATGATAATAACAGCCAAATTAACACTCCCTTTCTTCGTAATTAAATCATTCTAATGAAATGGTCCATGTGATAAAAAAAAAATTATGACATTTTCTCTATATTATTAAAACATTCCCATCTCTTGTCTTACTCATGTTTACGTACACGAATATTTAGTTGAGAACCAGGTACGAGTTGGACTTGAGGTGCTACAGGACCAGGGTGGAAATACAGATACAGCTCGACTCGGATATCACTGGCCTCCTTTCCACACTGTCAGCCATTTGCACTTGCATGTCATTGCCCCAGAAGCTGAAATGGGGTTCATAGCACGGGGTATCTTCAAAAAGGATTCCTTTTGGTTTGTATCGGTAAGTCTCTCTCTCTGCAGAGCAAGATATTTGCATTTCCTAAGGAGAATAAAACCATCTAGCATTAGCCGAAGTAAAATCTCATGGACTTACTATCAGAACAAAGAGGTTGGTCCAAAGGTCCAACTCCTTCACATTTGTGGTTCTCCAAACTGAATAACATTTGACATTTGCGAGAATGAAATCTCGTGTAGTGAAGGGTTTAAGATAAACTCTCAGAGTAAAAGGGACATTCTTAAAGATAAACTTTCCCTTAATAGTAAATTTAAGGTTGCTTATGGATGATTTGTTAGATTTTTTACTATTTTTGATTGTTCTTTGTCACTTAAGAATTTGTTTTTTGTTCATTTTCAGCCTGAATTTGTTCTAGAACGGCTGTCTGAGAAGTCCTGATATCATGTCACCAAGGAGGAGATTGGGGTGGCATCCAGCATGTGTTGAGCTCTGATTGCAAGTGAAGTTATGTTTATAATTAAGAAGAAAAAAAATTATTTATATATATATACATATATATTCAGTTACAGAAGTTTTTTTAAGCAGTTAGGTTGATATTTTATATTTGTATTGTTCAGGAATTATATTTGTATTGTTCAGGTTTAGTAATCAAGTAAAGGCAATTTTATGGTGATGGTTTCAGTGATGTTAAATTAAGTTTAGAAATTGTTTATAGCAAAATATATCTGAATATATTTTTGTCCAATTCATTGTTATCAGGCATGTGGTAACTTGGAAAGTCTTCCTCATTTTATATATTTGGCCATATTTTGTTGTAAATTAACAAAGCAGCTGTTGGAGAATTTTCTCTAGCCACTACAGGGGACATGTAGACTTATGCTCAGTCCAGTAGAGAACTACCTTCTTAATACTGGAGGAGGATGGAAGAATTTCATGTGTAAAGGGTACAGGAGGAGATCAGTTTGTATTTAAAAAAGAAAAAAAAAAATTATATTGAACAGGAATAAGAAGTACGTATGTTTGATGACATACAAAGGGGAAATCTCCCTAGTGGTAAAGAAAATGGAAAGAGTCACATTTTCTTGAAAAGAAAGTAAAAATTCTTTGCATCATTAAGAAGCTACAAGTTTATTCATTCATGTACAAAAAGGAAGACTCACAACCCATAGTGTAAAAGAATGCAGATTCACATTTTCCTGAAAAAAAAGAAAAAAAAAAATGTACGGATATAAGAAGGTGCAGCTTTGTTTGATAATTCACCAAAAGGAAGAACCACACTCATAGTATAACAGTGCAGAGTTGCATTTTTTCACACATAAAATTAACAATTTTTCAGCGGTAACAAGCATTATATGTAGTGATGGGCAGGTAGGTTCACAATTAAAGTTACATAGTGGCAATATTAGGTAGACATGCAAGTTCAGTTTTAGAGCTCATGAAGAGGGCTCCAGTTGGCAGCCAAAGTATAGAAGCAAGTATTCTCACAAGTATTTCTATCACTCCAGCAGTGAGTTCTCTTTTTGAAAGTTGAACTGTATTTGTGTTGCTTGGGCTAGTGAGTTATTCTTAACCATTTCCATACAGTGACGCCTACGTAGGTGGCATGAGGACCAAGTGGGTACTCGATGATGCCGACGTCGCCATCTTGATTATACTTATTGTAGTCGTACCTACGTAACCTTCATTCTCTCCAAACTGGCTTCATCATATTTTCTATGGTTATCAAAATACACGGGTGAAAGAGAATGAACGATTGAGCACTGACTTTATTTTTTATAATGTGATTATTATGACGCAACATCGCACATCAGGCAGCTAATGCTGCCAGACGTGCGATGTGCCCCGGAGTGAAGAGGTTAAGTAGCAAGTCTTAAGGTGCTCCCCCAGAACACCTCAGGTGGCTGTGTTTTGGAATAACTTTAATTTAGATCCTCAAAGTCACCTTGACACATCTAAAAAAATTGTAATACTAAAATTGTGATGATAGTCACTACACATGTTTTGTGTATTTAAGCCTGGCAAAGATTTCCTATTCAAAACTTTATACTTCGCATACATCATTGAATTGTATTTTTTTCATCATTTCCTGATTTTGTCTGTGGATGTTGCATTCCTGTCATAACATTTGTCATGAGACTTGGTGGTGCATATGTTGTCATAAAGCTATGTTGCACTGTATTCATTTTACCTCAATATATCTGTGTTATGGTGATCCAGTTTAGGGAAGTTTTTCAAAGGCATATACAGTACAGTGAGTCCTCCTTATACGGTAATTCTTTATCTGGTAAATTCACAGTTACGGTATTTGGTAATTACTACCCTCAATTTTATTTATGGCAAGAAAAATTCACAGATACGGTATCCGCTAGATATTTTGAAGAGGAAAGAGCAGGGAGAAGGTACGTCTGCCTTATCCTATTATATATGGTAATTTCAATTTGCGGTAAGGTTTTCAGGAACACTTATGTACCGTATAACGAGGACTATATATATATATATATATATATGTATATATATATATATATATATATATATATATATGTATATATATATATATGGATAGGAAGAATTGGCAAAAGCAGCTTTACAAAAGTTTTAATCCCTAGAATCCAATGACGCGCACATAAGCATCATGAGGTGCAAATGATTATATGAGGATGCCAGCATTGGCGTCCTGATTATATTTATTTTGTAGTTGTAGCTGAGTGACCCCTATATTCTGTGAACAAGATTGCGTTTTCACTGGTTATAAACTTTCTGGGTGAAAGAGGTTGAGTATAATAGCTGTAACTCTGTTTCATAAGGTGCATATTATTATGGATCATCGTACACCAGGCAGGTATTGTGTGTGCAAAGATTTGAGTCTTATTGAAGAAGTTAATCATCATCAAAGAACAAATTAATTACAAAGCAAAGATATTAATCCCCTTACAAGGGGGTTGGCCAAGTCAGGACTTACTTTTTTGCTTCAGTCCTACGTGGGAGAAAAATATGATAAAGGTCAGGGTAGAGAGGGTCCCTATTCGCCTATTTCACGCCTATTGCGTCACCTTTCACAACATGCAGAGGAACTTAGTGGCAATATTCTTGTTCTGCCACAGAGTTCAAAAGAAAAACTAAGAATTACTGGTAAGGAAAGTGTTTAAAGTGGTAATGAGGAGCATAAGAAGACATTTGGCTACAGCCAAAGGTTTCGCCTGTGCCTGATGCACTTGAACTGTCGGGGGAGGTAATGCTCGCTGTTAGCAATTGGAGAGAAATGTGGGACTCGAATATGCAACTAGGAGATCCAAGACCAACACACTTCTGGCCACATCATCAGCACACGGAGATATAAGGCAGAGTATCAGAAAAGAATGATAGTAAAAGTTGAAAATAAGAGTTCCTATTTGAGTGGAGATTTGTCTCCAAAGAAGTCGCGCATCACATAAAACTACAATCATCTCAAGACAGCATATCATTCAGAGTAACCTATTCAAGTCAAATCTGTAGTATTTTTCCACACACTGCATTTCTCAATATTACCTTGATAAATCAATTTCTCAAATGTTTGTGGGTAGTATCTATTTACTCAAATATTTCACAGATAATTTTTGTTCTCTTCTCTATCCCAATATAGGAGGGATAATTTTATAGTTCTCTCTTTAAAAGCACATGCTGAAATCAAATATTCAATCTAGTTTTATCATCTGAATACATACATATTACCAAAGGCTCTTTCCCCCCTTACCAGGGAGGTAGCCAAAGTTGAAAGGTATAATTCCACTCCCTCCACCCATTTCATCCCCACTCCACTCCCATCCACCACCCCTCCCTTCCTCATCTTAGCTCCTCATGGATGATGGGTCACCCCTGCATATCACCCATCACCCACCATCTAAATGCATACATAAATAGAGCATGTACAGTATATATATATACTGTATATATATATTTAGTCAGCTATAAAGATAATATAACAATAACAACTATTATCTAGTAGTTGATCTTACCCACTTATTGACAATTCTCAGAATAATGATTCAATACAGATTCTAATTCTTCCTTATGTTCATTGTGTTGAAGAATGCAGAAAATTTAAATTGTGATAACTATTGCATTATGTCTGGATAGATGTAACGCAAACCTAGCCAAGAATATGCTGTGGTAGTAGTAAAATTGAATTTATAGAGAACCATGATGAGGTAGATTAGAAAATTGTAGGATGTATCATGCATAGAGATTGGAGATGCAGAATTAGTGATATCAGGAAGAGGGAGGAGTCGCATTGAACATTTGTGTTGACAGCAAGAAAGACCAACAGGGAGTACCTGTAAGTGGCGGTACTGCAAGACAGAATTGTCTCCCTGGTACCCTTCCTCAAAATCCATTAACATGTTCTCTTTCATCTGGAGATCAGCAGCAAGCAAGGGGATGAAATTTGACAGGGCTGCAGGTTTCCGCTCAATGGAAGTTGAACTAATCATTATTATTATTACTGAATGTTTGACTGCATCTTGATGCAGTGTTTCTGACACAGGCAGTAGGTGGGAGATAGGGATGACCCTTCATCCACAAGGAGCTAAGACAAAAGGGAAATGAAGGGGGTAATGGATGGAGGGGGGGTGCATCTCTTGACTGGCTACCTCCCTTAAGAAGGTAGAAGCCTTTTGGTGTTTCAATTGCTTGTGGAAGGCAAGATTTTTATAGATATGGATGATGTAAGTTTTAACAGGCAAAACAAGGGGCATGTTTGAATGAAAAAATATGAAAAGAAAGGAAAACAGTTAAGAAATCAATATTCCCAGATAGAAGGGTAAACAAGGGGAATAAATTGTACCCTTCATTACAGTGATGACTTTCTATGATGTTAGTGTGACCAGTGCCAGATGATTTTATCCAGCTAGCAGGCAGACTTGGGACAGTGTGGGTATACGAGTTTTTTCTCTCTCTCTCTCTCTCTCTCTCTCTCTCTCTCTCTCTCTCTCCATTTAAGTGAGCAAGGAGTTTGTGTGTGTGTGTAAGGTCATAGTATTACCCATAGATCAGGCCATATATGAGCTCTGAACTATTATCCAGGAGGGTAATTGCTGTCAGTCAAGAGTCCAACACATGATCCAAGACCATGGTAAGGAGTAAATTTACCATGTTTGCATTCAGACTTGTGATGATCCTCCTCAAACTTGCTCAGTCCAGTGCTTGACCCTCCTCTATTCCAGATACTTCGAGTTCCTACTGCCCTTTCCATGTCCTTCTTTGTCTTCCAGCTAGCTTCCTTCATGGTATCTCCATTTCCTCCACCACCCTCAGCATTCTATCCTCCTCCATCTCCATTCTTACATATCCAAACCATTGTAACCTTCTGTCTCATTTTCCCCTGTATTTCCTTTTAATTTCCTTCTTTTGTGTTGTCGCAAAGGTTTGCTTAATCTGTGCACCATCTTTCCATTCTACTTTCCTTTCTTATCAATTTTATGTATTTGTTTTACCTTGTATATATATATTTATATATATATATATATATATTTTTTTTTTCTAATATATAAATTCATAGTATGTACATTCACACAGGTCTTAATCACTCTTATAAAGGAGGGGACCAAGTTACAGCATAATTTGTGCCTAACTTATGTGGGAGAAAGATAAGAAAAGGTGTTTTCTCAACTCCCCCCCTTCCATTTTCCTCTATTTAATCACCTTTTACAATACTCAGAGGAACATCATGGTGTTATTCTTGTCCCCCACCTTAGGGTGATAGCATAATATTGAAACCATGCCACGTAAAATGTGAGAATTGTTTGTGAGTACATACATATACCAACAGCTTTTTCCCCCTTTACAAGGGAGGTAGCTAAAAAACAAAATCACAAAATCCATGCCCACCCATTCCATCCCTGCATATTCCTCTCCTATTCACCCCCTCCCTCCCTCTCTCTTATCTTGGCTCCTCATAGATGACAGGTCATCCCTGTATCTTGCCCATTGCCCTGGGTCAGAAGCCATGTAGCAAGACACAGCAAGGTTGCTTCATTTAATCAACAACCCCCCCCCCCCACTCCCTCCCCTAATGCAGAAAAAGAGAAGATGGAGAAAGCCCTTCGGGCTGTGTCAAAATATCATTCACACTTACTCCCTCATCCCCCCCATCCCCCACCTTGTCCCTTCCATGCATCACAGCATCATACACAACCATTCTCCACTCACCCCTATCTTCTGTCTTCTCCCTTCCTTCCTCCACAGACATTCCCCTCTTTCCCAATGCCCCTTTTACCCCCATCCATCCATCTCATTCTTGGTCACCCCCTCATGTTCACTCCTTCCACCTCTGCTTCCCATGCCTCTTTTACTAATCTTTCTTCACTCCTTATTTCCATGTGTCCAAACCATCCCGATGCACTTTCATCAACCCTATCTCCGAACTCCCTCTCCACCCCTGCTCTCCTCACCGCCTTGTTTCTCACTCTATCCAACCTAGTAATCCCAACCATACTTCTCAGGCATTTCATCTTAAACACATTCAAACTTTTCCTCTCTTATGTTCCATGTTTCTGCCCCATACAGTGCTACAGGCACAGTCACTCTTTCATGCAATCTCTTAGCATCCATTCTCGAGTGTCTATTTCTCATTACACTTTTTAATCCCCCAAGGCATTTACTTGCTTCTCTCAATCTACATTCTACCATCCACTTCTTTCAGTCTCTGTCCATTAACCACTTATGTATGATGACACCAACACCTACATAGGTTTCATGAGGCACAAATAGGTACGCAAGGATGACAGCGTCAGCATCTTGATTATATTTTTTTGCAGTTGTACATGAGTAACATCCAGATTCTGTGAACTGGTGTGATTACAATTTCTGTGTTTGTTATTACTCAGAGTAAAAGAGAACGAGTAATACAGTAGTGTTTATATTTTATAATGTGAGTTGTTTGATGAATCATACGTTTGGCAGCCAATGCTGTGCACGAGAATTTGAATTGTACTGAAGTGGTTAATACTCACTTCCAATTTGCTGCCACATTCTCCCCTTGTACATCTCATCACCTCACTTTTAGTCACATTTATCTTCAACTTCCTTCTTTCGCACACATTCCCAAACTGTCACTAATTTCCATAATCCCTCCTCTGATCCTGCCACAAGTGCAGTGTTGTCAGCAAACAACAATTGGCTTATCTCCTACTTCTCACCATTTTCTTTAACCATCCCCAATCCCCAACCCACTACCCTTGCATTTACCTCTCACACCACCCCATCCATGTATAAATTGAACATCCAAGGCAACATAAAACATTCCTGGCAAAATCCCACCTTTACTTCAAACCACTCTCTATCTGCATTTCAAATTCTAACACAGGCTCTACTACTCTCGTAAAAACTCTTGACAGCTCTTAACAGCTTTCCTCCTATCCCATGGTTAAAAATAGGGCATAAAAAATGTCAGAATTCAGTGCCTGAGACCTAGTCTGGAATACATTGCAGCAGTACAGAATATACAAGAAGGAAAGTTATAATATTAAAAAATCAGCAAATTGTCCTAAGATGAGTTCCAAGACTACAAGGAGATGGGGACCCTAGGAGGAAGAGTGCTGGAGTAAAGACAAGAAGGCTTATGCAGTGACATGGCATAAATGCAGTAAAGGAAAGTTCTTCATAGATTGCATTTAGCAGTCAGGTCATTATACAAAAGTACTCGAATATAATTTTCAAAAGAAAGATTTAATGAGAGAACTAGTGTGTTCTCAAGACTGCTTAGTTGAAAATTAAAAGATATGATTATTGAATTTAACAAGACAGCATTCCATTAGAAACTCCATTTCATAAAGTAGAAATAAGGATACAAATGGAGAATACTAGCAGAAAGTGTTTTCAAGTAATAATTGGACTGTTTAGAATACAAAAAACTTTTGAGTTGGGCTATAACACTGAAAATTAGTTTTACTAAGCACAAAAGTACAGAAAATATCCTGAGAAGGAAAAGGTAAGCCAAAGCACGTGCAAAGTAGATAATTGTTTTATTTCTCTGTCCATAATGTATGCAGAAAGCAGTGCAGTAGATAGGCCTCGATGCTTCTCAACATCCATGTTTCTCTTCAGCATCACTCTATATTCCAACTTGATACATAAGCTCCTGAAAGTATATACATTGTACAAAATGTAGTGTGAACATGTAAAATACAGCGGCATTAGGTATATTGATATGTGGTTAAGTTATAAATTCCTTATCGGAAACTATTGACCACACCCTTACAGATACTTTATGGAGCTGGTGTATGGGTTTCATTTAAATGTTTATCTTTTATAAGTAGTGTATAGTATATATCTACCAAGTGCAGTGAGGATACATGAAATTAGTAGTGTACAAATAGTAGAACTTCTGTGATAATCACAGTGCACACCACTGGCAGTATTAGGAGTGGTATATGTTTTACTGCTTCACCCACACAGCCATGCTTGTAGTCTCATTCCGCCTGTCTTTTTCACATTATTTTTGAAACACAAAGGCAAAAGCCGACAAGACTGAAAATCAACACCGTGTGCGATCGAAACCTTTATTGGTACGACGTTTCGCTTGTTACAGCTTTTTCAAGTACAAGTTTTGCCATGTGTCTGTACTTGAAAATGATTATATTTGGATCCCAGCATTGGCGTCCTGATTATATTTATTTTGTAGTTGTAGCTGAGTGACCCCTATATTCTGTGAACAAGATTGCGTTTTCACTGGTTATAAACTTTCTGGGTGAAAGAGGTTGAGTATAATAGCTGTAACTCTGTTTCATAAGGTGCATATTATTATGGATCATCGTACACCAGGCAGGTATTGTGTGTGCAAAGATTTGAGTCTTATTGAAGACGTTAATCATCATCAAAGAACAAATTAATTACAAAGCAAAGATATTAATCCCCTTACAAGGGGGTTGGCCAAGTCAGGACTTACTTTTTTGCTTCAGTTCTACGTGGGAGAAAAATATGATAAAGGTCAGGGTAGAGAGGGTCCCTATTCGCCTATTTCACACCTATTGCGTCACCTTTCACAACATGCAGAGGAACTTAGTGGCAATATTCTTGTTCTGCCACAGAGTTCAAAAGAAAAACTAAGAATTACTGGTAAGGAAAGTGTTTAAAGTGGTAATGAGGAGCATAAGAAGACATTTGGCTACAGCCAAAGGTTTCGCCTGTGCCTGATGCACTTGAACTGTCGGGGGAGGTAATGCTCGCTGTTAGCAATTGGAGAGAAATGTGGGACTCGAATATGTAACTAGGAGATCCAAGACCAACACACTTCTGGCCACATCATCAGCACACGGAGATATAAGGCAGAGTATCAGAAAAGAATGATCTGTAGTATTTTTCCACACACTGCATTTCTCAATATTACCTTGATAAATCAATTTCTCAAATGTTTGTGGGTAGTATCTATTTACTCAAATATTTCACAGATAATTTTTGTTCTCTTCTCTGTCCCAATATAGGAGGGATAATTTTATAGTTCTCTCTTTAAAAGCACATGCTGAAATCAAATATTCAATCTAGTTTTATCATCTGAATACATACATATTACCAAAGGCTCTTTCCCCCCTTACCAGGGAGGTAGCCAAAGTTGAAAGGTATAATTCCACTCCCTCCACCCATTTCATCCCCACTCCACTCCCATCCACCACCCTTCCCTTCCTCATCTTAGCTCCTCATGGATGATGGGTCACCCCTGCATATCACCCATCACCCACCATCTAAATGCATACATAAATAGAGCATGTACAGTATATATATATACTGTATATATACATTTAGTCAGCTATAAAGATAATATAACAATAACAACTATTATCTAGTAGTTGATCTTACCCACTTATTGACAATTCTCAGAATAATGATTCAATACAGATTCTAATTCTTCCTTATATTCATTGTGTTGAAGAATGCAGAAAATTTAAATTGTGATAACTATTCCATTATGTCTGGATAGATGTAACGCAAACCTAGCCAAGAATATGCTGTGGTAGTAGTAAAATTGAATTTATAGAGAACCATGATGAGGTAGATTAGAAAATTGTAGGATGTATCATGCATAGAGATTGGAGATGCAGAATTAGTGATATCAGGAAGAGGGAGGAGTCGCATTGAACATTTGTGTTGACAGCAAGAAAGACCAACAGGGAGTACCTGTAAGTGGCGGTACTGCAAGACAGAATTGTCTCCCTGGTACCCTTCCTCAAAATCCATTAACATGTTCTCTTTCATCTGGAGATCAGCAGCAAGCAAGGGGATGAAATTTGACCGGGCTGCAGATTTCCGCTCAATGGAAGTTGAACTAATCATTATTATTATTACTGAATGTTTGACTGCATCTTGATGCAGTGTTTCTGACGCAGGCAGTAGGTGGGAGATAGGGATGACCCTTCATCCACAAGGAGCTAAGACAAAAGGGAAATGAAGGGGGTAATGGATGGGGGGGGTGCATCTCTTGACTGGCTACCTCCCTTAAGAAGGTAGAAGCCTTTTGGTGTTTCAATTGCTTGTGGAAGGCAAGATTTTTATAGATATGGATGATGTAAGTTTTAACAGGCAAAACAAGGGGCATGTTTGAATGAAAAAATATGAAAAGAAAGGAAAACAGTTAAGAAATCAATATTCCCAGATAGAAGGGTAAACAAGGGGAATAAATTGTACCCTTCATTATGGTGATGACTTTCTATGATGTTAGTGTGACCAGTGCCAGATGATTTTATCCAGCTAGCAGGCAGACTTGGGACAGTGTGGGTATACGAGTTTTTTTTTTTTTTTTTCTCTCTCTCTCTCTCTCTCTCTCTCTCTCTCTCTCCATTTAAGTGAGCAAGGAGTTTGTGTGTGTGTGTAAGGTCATAGTATTACCCATAGATCAGGCCATATATGAGCTCAATTGCTGTCAGTCAAGAGTCCAACACATGATCCAAGACCATGGTAAGGAGTAAATTTACCATGTTTGCATTCAGACTTGTGATGATCCTCCTCAAACTTGCTCAGTCCAGTGCTTGTCCCTCCTCTATTCCAGATACTTCGAGTTCCTACTGCCCTTTCCATGTCCTTCTTGGTCTTCCAGCTAGCTTCCTTCATGGTATCTCCATTTCCTCCACCACCCTCAGCATTCTATCCTCCTCCATCTCCATTCTTACATATCCAAACCATTGTAACCTTCTGTCTCATTTTCCCCTGTATTTCCTTTTAATTTCCTTCTTTTGTGTTGTCGCAAAGGTTTGCTTAATCTGTGCACCATCTTTCCATTCTACTTTCCTTTCTTATCAATTTTATGTATTTGTTTTACCTTGTATATATATATTTATATATATATATATATATATATATATTTTTTTTTTTCTAATATATAAATTCATAGTATGTACATTCACACAGGTCTTAATCACTCTTATAAAGGAGGGGACCAAGTTACAGCATAATTTGTGCCTAACTTATGTGGGAGAAAGATAAGAAAAGGTGTTTTCTCAACTCCCCCCCTTCCATTTTCCTCTATTTAATCACCTTTTACAATACTCAGAGGAACATAATGGTGTTATTCTTGTCCCCCACCTTAGGGTGATAGCATAATATTGAAACCATGCCACGTAAAATGTGAGAATTGTTTGTGAGTACATACATATACCAACAGCTTTTTCCCCCCTTACAAGGGAGGTAGCTAAAAAACAAAATCACAAAATCCATGCCCACCCATTCCATCCCTGCATATTCCTCTCCTATTCACCCCCTCCCTCCCTCTCTCTTATCTTGGCTCCTCATAGATGACAGGTCATCCCTGCATCTTGCCCATTGCCCTGGGTCAGAAGCCATGTAGCAAGACACAGCAAGGTTGCTTCATTTAATCAACAACCCCCCCCCCCACTCCCTCCCCTAATGCAGAAAAAGAGAAGATGGAGAAAGCCCTTCGGGCTGTGTCAAAATATCATTCACACTTACTCCCTCATCCCCCCCATCCCCCACCTTGTCCCTTCCATGCATCACAGCATCATACACAACCATTCTCCACTCACCCCTATCTTCTGTCTTCTCCCTTCCTTCCTCCACAGACATTCCCCTCTTTCCCAATGCCCCTTTTACCCCCATCCATCCATCTCATTCTTGGTCACCCCCTCATGTTCACTCCTTCCACCTCTGCTTCCCATGCCTCTTTTACTAATCTTTCTTCACTCCTTATTTCCATGTGTCCAAACCATCCCGATGCACTTTCATCAACCCTATCTCCGAACTCCCTCTCCACCCCTGCTCTCCTCACCGCCTTGTTTCTCACTCTATCCAACCTAGTAATCCCAACCATACTTCTCAGGCATTTCATCTTAAACACATTCAAACTTTTCCTCTCTTATGTTCCATGTTTCTGCCCCATACAGTGCTACAGGCACAGTCACTCCTTCATGCAATCTCTTAGCATCCATTCTCGAGTGTCTATTTCTCATTACACTTTTTAATCCCCCAAGGCATTTACTTGCTTCTCTCAATCTACATTCTACCATCCACTTCTTTCAGTCTCTGTCCATTAACCACTTATGTATGATGACACCAACACCTACATAGGTTTCATGAGGCACAAATAGGTACGCAAGGATGACGGCGTCAGCATCTTGATTATATATTTTTGCAGTTGTACATGAGTAACATCCAGATTCTGTGAACTGGTGTGATTACAATTTCTGTGTTTGTTATTACTCAGAGTAAAAGAGAACGAGTAATACAGTAGTGTTTATATTTTATAATGTGAGTTGTTTGATGAATCATACGTTTGGCAGCCAATGCTGTGCACGAGAATTTGAATTGTACTGAAGTGGTTAATACTCACTTCCAATTTGCTGCCACATTCTCCCCTTGTACATCTCATCACCTCACTTTTAGTCACATTTATCTTCAACTTCCTTCTTTCGCACACATTCCCAAACTGTCACTAATTTCCATAATCCCTCCTCTGATCCTGCCACAAGTGCAGTGTTGTCAGCAAACAACAATTGGCTTATCTCCTACTTCTCACCATTTTCTTTAACCATCCCCAATCCCCAACCCACTACCCTTGCATTTACCTCTCACACCACCCCATCCATGTATAAATTGAACATCCAAGGCAACATAATACATTCCTGGCAAAATCCCACCTTTACTTCAAACCACTCTCTATCTGCATTTCAAATTCTAACACAGGCTCTACTACTCTCGTAAAAACTCTTGACAGCTCTTAACAGCTTTCCTCCTATCCCATGGTTAAAAATAGGGCATAAAAAATGTCAGAATTCAGTGCCTGAGACCTAGTCTGGAATACATTGCAGCAGTACAGAATATACAAGAAGGAAAGTTATAATATTAAAAAATCAGCAAATTGTCCTAAGATGGGTTCCAAGACTACAAGGAGATGGGGACCCTAGGAGGAAGAGTGCTGGAGTAAAGACAAGAAGGCTTATGCAGTGACATGGCATAAATGCAGTAAAGGAAAGTTCTTCATAGATTGCATTTAGCAGTCAGGTCATTATACAAAAGTACTCGAATATCATTTTCAAAAGAAAGATTTAATGAGAGAACTAGTGTGTTCTCAAGACTGCTTAGTTGAAAATTAAAAGATATGATTATTGAATTTAACAAGACAGCATTCCATTAGAAACTCCATTTCATAAAGTAGAAATAAGGATACAAATGGAGAATGCTAGCAGAAAGTGTTTTCAAGTAATAATTGGACTGTAGAATACAAAAAACTTTTGAGTTGGGCTATAACACTGAAAATTAGTTTTACTAAGCACAAAAGTACAGAAGATATCCTGAGAAGGAAAAGGTAAGCCAAAGCACGTGCAAAGTAGATAATTGTTTTATTTCTCTGTCCATAATGTATGCAGAAAGCAGTGCAGTAGATAGGCCTCGATGCTTCTCAACATCCATGTTTCTCTTCAGCATCACTCTATATTCCAACTTGATACATAAGCTCCTGAAAGTATATACATTGTACAAAATGTAGTGTGAACATGTAAAATACAGCGGCATTAGGTATATTGATATGTGGTTAAGTTATAAATTCCTTATCGGAAACTATTGACCACACCCTTACAGATACTTTATGGAGCTGGTGTATGGGTTTCATTTAAATGTTTATCTTTTATAAGTAGTGTATAGTATATATCTACCAAGTGCAGTGAGGATACATGAAATTAGTAGTGTACAAATAGTAGAACTTCTGTGATAATCACAGTGCACACCACTGGCAGTATTAGGAGTGGTATATGTTTTACTGCTTCACCCACACAGCCATGCTTGTAGTCTCATTCCGCCTGTCTTTTTCACATTATTTTTGAAACACAAAGGCAAAAGCCGACAAGACTGAAAATCAACACCGTGTGCGATCGAAACCTTTATTGGTACGACGTTTCGCTTGTTACAGCTTTTTCAAGTACAAGTTTTGCCATGTGTCTGTACTTGAAAAAGCTGTAACAAGCGAAACGTCGTACCAAGAAAGGTTTCGATCTCACACGGTGTTGATTTTCACATTATTTTTCTCTGGGATCATCTATTCCAACCATAGCTATGCCTCTTTCTCCAGCTTTCTCCTTTCCTCTCTTTTTCTTTTGCCACTGTTCTCCAACCATTAGGCATTTTTCCTACTTCTGACTTCTTCAGATTCCCGTCATCACCAGTACCTGCTATCGCACTCAAGTTGAATTAACCCACATTTTGGTGTGTAATGTGTTTTCTGTTGATTTATTGTTGTTTGGTTAGTTATGGGATGAATATACAGGTAGTTTATCCTGAATGTGGTCACTCCAAAACCATACAGTACTTGGGATAGGCTACATGTACTTGCACTCACCTAAAAAATACCTATTACATGTAAAGTCCAAATTAATTAGCCTATTTTGTGTCATTGTATCTTGTTACATTTATAGCCCAGATGTCAAGAGGGTAATATTAGATATCAGGGCTTAAAACTGCCAGCAGTAATGTTTGTGACAGAGAGTAGCAATACTGAAGTCATGTAAGTGATAGTCATTGATTTTAGATAATATTATCGCAGTGATGTTATCTTTAAGTATTAGCAGAAACCAAATACAGTGGTGGTGCATCTGCAGTTGATTTGAAATAATGCAGTAGCATATTTAGCCTTTGAGAAATAGTGCATCTAACACGTTCCATACAACCACTCCTTGAGTTTCAACCTGTGTAGCTTGACCTCCTGCACCTATTACCAACATGTCTATCTAAATACATTTACCAAAAAAAAAAAAAAAAAAAAAGGAGGGGGGGGGACGGAGTCACAGCACCCACCCATTTTATATACATTTAAAAACATTGAATACCCTTCCCATCTCGGTACCTTATAGATAAAGGACCATTTCTTTCTCTTTACCACACCACTTGGATCAAGAACAATGCAGCAAGGCACAGCACTTCCACTGTGGGGCCCAACAGGTGGACCTGGTCCCCCCTTCCCCCCCATTATGCATGTAAAATAAATTGAAGTCCCAGATGAGAACATCACTTAATGCCATGTCATCCTTTCATCCATTCACAATCTTCCCTTCTCTCTTCCTTGCTCAACAGACATTTCACATATACCCAAAGCCCTTCCTCCCATCCACTTATCTTTATTTATTTGGTGTAACATGCCTTTCATGGTTCTACAACATAATGATTATATGGTGTCATTTTCAGCTATCAATAGTAAATATTTAAGTCATTCAAAACCATAAGTAAAGGCACTTTTCACACAACCATTTCACTTTACAAGCTTCATACAATGGAACTTGGTCAACTCAAGAAGTGGATGTATTCTCAAAAGCTTTATAAAACTAGGTGCATGTTATTAGCTACACAGTAGAAAGACTAGCCAAATCTATTGAAAATATCAGAAGGGTGCTAGGTTCTCTATGCAGTATTGATGTTTTCAGTACCCTAATTCCACTTTCTAGAACAAACGGGAAAGGATGTATAGTAAATGTAATTGCAATAATCAGGGGGTTTCCTGTATTTGGAACTGCACCCCCTCCCACTGCAGTTATTCTTGTATGTTCAATGCCCTCTCCTCATACTGCTAGCCAGTAAAATAGATCCACGCTGTTACAACACTGGCAATAATCCAGTTTCAACCGAAAAAGATTCAAGGGAAGGCCCAAGAGGGCCTAATGCAGGTTTCAGTCAGTGAAAAATTAGGCAACAATTATTATTACTAATGTTCAGTTCAGACCTGGTGCACTCCGGTCAAGGGAAGGCCCAAAAGGGCCTAATGCAGGGTTGCAGGTTTGTCAGTGAAAAATTAGGCAACAATTATTATTACCAATGTTATTATTAGATATTAATTATCATTATTATTATAGCTATTATTGTTGCCAGTTCAGACCTGGTGCACTCCGTTCCCACGGAATGGGTCACTGCGTTAGTTTATACATCCTCGACACATTGTTACGGGCACACTTTTTCACCCGTTTAATATCCTGTCCACAAGCTCTTATGCCATGATTTATTTCTCCCATCCACCTTTCCTTTGATCTACCTCTTGCTCTCATTCTTGGCATCACCATTTGTGAATCTTTAGGATAACCACTCTTAACCGCTCTCATTATGACCAAACAACCTCAGATTGACTTGCTTTACTTTTTCTCAGTTCTTTAGTAGTACTTCATAACTCATGCATAGCTGTTAAGCATTTCTTTTTCCGATTCATCCATATGGCTTTAATTTTACACTTAGGGAAATAACTTTCACCCACTGTATGTATCGTTTTATATCATGTGGAGGATAACCAGGTTTCAATAGGCACCTCCATCAATCCTTTCAGGAATGGAGGTTCCTCCCAGTAGAATAAAATCATCATCAGACACTCACCGAAATAAATTCCCAAAAGTCAGTAAGGTTTCTCAGCAAGTTAATCAAGACTTGTTACCCTTGAGGAGTGGTTTTGCCTTGCCAGATAAAAATTTCTGGCATTAGCCAGAATTAAATGTTTAATTATGATGAATGTCCTCAGTAGGTTGATTAAGATACTGTAGTCTTTAACCATTAGAGGAGTCATTTCTCATCAATAGGTGAATTTAGAAATTCGAATCCCTGTGATAACTAGTTTCTCGCAGCAGCTGAATGAAATTTTCAAACTTTTGCCAAAATACTATCTTTTTTTAAAAAGCAGCAACACATTATGAAGTCGCCATAATCAGATACCATTAGACTTGTACAGGATTCTCGATGTAGGTTCTGAATAGCACAGATTTTCATCCAGTTTGACCATACAATGAGTCTGAAGCATCCCGATTGTTTTGTATGTCCAAATTCAATACCCCACCCCCCCCAAGTCCTATGCAGATATTAAAACTCAGTGATGTACATATCACTTTGTAAGTATTATACTCCAGCATATTTCATCAATTCATTCAATAGTGCTGCAGTTGCTGTGATGTATATTATGCAAGGCTGCTTAAAATTTTAAATATACTGTATAGAGGAAGTTGGAGGAAGGATTATTTATTGACGAGTGCACACTTGTAAGTGACAAGAACCAGATAGGAAGGTGAAGTCATGTAAGGTATTAAGTCATGCATAATAGTGCAGTACTTGGTCCATGAGATGAAGTGTGGAAACAAGTATTAAACCATAATACTCTAAGGCTTTGATGTTCGGTCTTAAGACATTCTCAGTGCCTCTATTTGCATCTGGTTTGTAATACATGGTGTGGGTGGGAATATAAACTTGTAAAGTTTAAGAAATACTCTGAAAAGATCATGTTTGATCCAGGCATTTTGTAGATAATGAAATTTGATTTTAGGTGTTAGCAAGCACACTTTACATGTTGACCATTTTAACATGAATTCAGAATGGAACCATGAAAACTCACCACTGAAGAAAACCAGTATGGTTTCTAAAACATCATGTAAACAATACTATCAATTATGAGCTTACTATTTGAAGTTGTTACAACTGCTGTTATCACTAGTAATGATAACAGTAAGTAATGTTGAATTGAGCGAGTGGCAGAGAAAAAGTTTGTGAGAAAACTTCATGTAAATAGAGGTACCAATGATGAGATGACCTTAAGTTGTTGCAACTGGCATCATCATCATGAACTGTGTGTAAAAAGTGTTTTGAATGAGTAGCTGGCATGTTTTAAACAAAATGGGTACCATACCTCTAAAAAATATAGATAAGTAAATTTCCAGAGTAAGGTATTTTTTAAGTTCTACCAAATGCTTTAAAAGCCAAACTGACTAGTGTATGAGTGCACTGAAGTGTACAGATGTGGACAAGCAGACAGAAGCTGTTTTGTATAGACTTAGTGGATGGTGAAGTTACCAATAGGAAGTTGCATACCACATCGTTACTCAGAAGTCCTGAATAACCGGTGCCTTGTGTAACATTTGTACATTTGTTCTTTGTAATGTATATTGGTTATTTCAACTTATTTTTTCTCTGAAGACAATAAATCTTACCATGCTGGGCTATTGCACTTTAATTCCTCCACATTTTTTTTTCCATCTTGTTTAATCTACATACTTTGCAAAGGCTTTTTACCCCGTACAAGGGAGGTAGCCAGTCAGAAATACATAATAACTCTCCCAACCATTACATCTCCACCCCTCCCTCATTTCTTGGCTCCTGGATGACAGGTCATTCCTGCATCTTGCCCATTGCCCTAGGTCAGAGGCAATGCAGCAAGACACAGCACAACCACAACAGAGCCATTTCATTTAATTGGCGACCCCACCTCTCTGTCCTCTCATGCAGAAAAAGAGAAGACAGACTGTGTCAAAATATCAATATATAAATATCAAATATAAACAGTAGGAGTGGGTTAGAGCGTCGTTACTTGCGGCGAAGGTCGAGGTGAGGGCGGTTCAAATCCTTCCACCAGTGAAGTTGAACTAAGGGCATGGTTCAATTCCATGCTACAAAGCCCTCTGTGAGGGGCACCATCCTAGCCTCCCGATAGGGGGAAGTGTGTGACATTAAACCATATCATCATCAAATTAAAGAATTGTACAGTATATAGTTCCACAAACCCCAAAGAACCAACAGTAATATAAAGGAACAGATCTCTCGGGAGACCCATGGCTCCTAGGTAACTGGTAACAGCCACTGGATTGGTCCACGAATCTCTCGTGTAAGCAAGATTGTATTGTCTGGGTGATGCTAGAGCAGGATTTGCCAAACTAGATTCACCCCACAAGGTCAGTTCTTCCAGCCTACTGCCACTAAAACATGTCAAAAAAGTTGGTAAATGATTGGCAAATAAATATGTTGGTTATCATTATTTTTTTGTGTATTCAATGTATGGTTCTGAACAAATTATGTGGCCTGTACTCGTCATTCTAAGTTATCTGGCCTGCTGTGAAAGTTTGATGACCCCTGGGCTAGAGCAGGAAAGTAGGATGGGGCATTCTATGCCTTCTGTTTAGTAATTACACCTAGGGCAATTGCACTTTTACCCAGAAATGCCTGTGTGTGGGCACTGAATAAAAGTCGTTCTCTAATGTCAATGTCCCGGGTATTTCAAAAGAGAAGCCAAAGTACTCAAAGTTCACAAACCTGAAAAAGATTAATGACAGACTATCTTTCACTTTTTTTTCCCCCGAGGTAACATCACTTCAGAGTATTGAAATAAATCTTCAAAAATATTTGTTTAGATATATTTACATATTCATCTATCCTTAAGTAAATTTCTGTACAATACATGAATTATTGGATACCAGTTTAGTTTATGCATACAAGTGGTTTATTATGACAAGTATTGATAGGAAGAGAAAACAGTGGTGGCTTTGTGTAGGTTTATTTCTCTTCTCTGATGTTTTATGCAAAAGTGCTTCCTCACAAGATACAGAAAAAAAAATGAACATGCAAGTAATATGTGTGCACGCACTACTATCTTGGAGACAGCATTATATGTAACACACCATGTAGGGGATACAATGAGATATACAGAGGAGAGGCAGATCATGGTGTAATGAAAATGTGAACATAAAGCTAATATGAACCATAGATTGCAACTCAAGCCAAGCACAGAGTAAGACCAACAGCATCCATGGGAGAGCATGTGTAGTAGAAAGGCATGGGAAAGATGAGGTTAGCACATATGTGTATATGAACCAATGAAATTACCAATGACAGGGAGGGATTTGTATGTTGGGTAAGATGGCAGCAATAATGACTATAAAGAAGGGGCAACCATCCAAATCATGTGCTGAGAAGCCAATGGCAACATAGAGTCAACCAAGGTCAACAATTGACCCAGGAGCAAGATATGGAGATGCAACATTCATGAACAAAAGATGAGAATAGGAGACATATCTTAGTGGAATAAAAAAATCCAAGAAAAATGTGTTCTTTCTGTAATCTTAGAGAAAGGATTTCCATCCAGAATACTGGAGAAATAAACTCAAACAAGCTTGCTGCTGCTTTTTCTCCAACTACCAATGTATATGTATACCAAAAGACCCCTTATATGAGGGGGATAGGTCCAAGCATACACCCATCCTACATCCATCCCACACCCTTACCAATAGAATTTATTCATTATTACAGGTTATTGTATTGTAATTGTAGCTAACAATTCACCAGCACCTTTATCCTTGTGGACAATATCACACTGTTGCTGTGATACGTTTTAGGTTCATGGTGTTGTGTTAGTGGGGTGGGGGTATATATAGGGGCATAGTAGCTCTAAGATATAGGAATGCTTATGTATCATTCTAGGTGTAAATGACAGGTACAACAAATGAGTTCTTAGACAGGTATGGGCAAGACCTTTTGATATATGTATGTACAGTAAGTGGAGTATCACATGGGCTTATCACAGCTTGGTAAAAATTGTGAATCGGGCTTTCTTATAATGTAATGAAGTTACATAATGCAGCCTGACACTATAATATAGTCATTATCCTACAGTTGTGAACTGATATATGATCATATCTTAAAAAAAAATATATGCACAATTCTCTAAGTGAAATTTTTTTGCTAAACAAAACAGTCTTCTGCAGCATCAAGGCCAACTAAATCTTGGTCAATGCCAAGATGTTGAAGAAGTGTATCCAGTGTTAAATGCTCTGAGCCATCTTGCATGGCCCCCTTCTCCTGCAACTTGCTTCTTAGATCAAGCAGAGCAG
Organism: Oratosquilla oratoria; assembly: GCF_046742065.1. Lineage (NCBI taxonomy): Eukaryota > Metazoa > Arthropoda > Malacostraca > Stomatopoda > Squillidae > Oratosquilla > Oratosquilla oratoria. The sequence goes on along the minus strand of NC_134794.1, from coordinate 65,028,657 downwards.
ACCTACAACCATTCAGCCAAACATCAGTAATACTCCTCAAGTCTTGCATTTCCCACTTGGCCCGATACGTGCGAGCAAGTTTTAGTTTTCGCAACTTTTCTTCTTTACTGGCAATTCTGGACTTGATTTCTTCTATTTCCTGTGCAGTCTGTGAAGGCGAGTTTAATGTTATGGTTCTCCTAGAAAGTCTACTTGAAGTCTCCTCCTCTAAAGGCTCCCCAGCCTTTCGCTTTCGGGATTTTGGTGTGGAAATATTGATACATTTTTCAGTCTGATATGCTTTTGGTCCACCTTCTGGTGTCTTCTCTTGGCCCAGATCATCCATACAGACTCTCTTTCCAGAAGACTCTTCTTCTGCAGTAGTTCCTGAAGAAGGGCCTGATTCTTGGTTAGCAAGAACAGCTTCAGCCATGAGGTTATTAAAGAGCAAAAATATCACCCATTACCTTTCATCCTGAAATGAATAAAGAAAAATAAATAAATAAAATAAATACATAAAAGTCTAAATGAACAAAATTTTCTGTATGAAAACAAATTACAGCTTACTGTGGACAAATAAGCTAGGACTAACATATTCATGTATACATTCTCTATAGATATGAGGATACACAAAGCAACTGTACCAGGAAAAATCTTACAAATTTGAAAAATATATACCACAAATGAAATAAGCTCCCAAAATGATTTCATAAATATCTGACCAATTCATAAATTAATCAATTCAACCTTATCAACAATTACCAAAAATTTACCTTATGAGGAGAGGCTTAGGCACCTTAACTTACACTCTATGGAAAGACATAGGGTGCAGGGTGATCTAATAGAGGGTGTTCAAGTGGATCAAAGGCTATAACAAGGGTGATGCAAACAAGGTCATCATATTAAGATAACAGGGCAGGACTCAGTAATGGATTTAAATTGGACAAATTTAGATTTAAGAAGGAAATAGGCAAGAACTGGTTTACTAATGGGGTGGTCATCAAATGGAATAGACTTAGTAAGCACTGAAACTATAGGTTGTTTTAAGAAACAGACAACTTTATGGACGGGGATGACAGGTGGTAACGGACATGGAACTGCCTAGTGTATACCATATGGTCTCTTGCAATCTCCATTCTTATGTTCTTATGAGTCAAAACAACAAAAACTATCAAATAGCAAGGCCTACTATAATTCCACCTCTTAGTGGAGATGTTATTGAAATATTCATGAAATTTCCTCATAAAGTTCCAATAGTGAATTAAGCATGGATGTGGTTACTACAAAAGTCCAGTTTTTATGTTATCCAATATATTTTATATAAAAGTGTACTACCCATATATCAAAAGTAGTGTTATAGATAAAACTTTTATAAAATAAAAGCAAATGTGAAAAAAAAATCCAGTATATCCCCAAACATAGGCTGTACTAATGTTCTAAAAATTTACTATATCCATTGTCCAAAAAATTATCTCGTGTTAACTGTCAAGCCCCCATTTCAATGTGTGGTTAAGAAGAAGTTTGTGTATTTACCTAGTTGTATCTTATGGGAAGGGGAGCTACGCTCGTGGTGTATGTGTGTGTGTGTGGGGGGTGAATGTCCCCCCTACCCTTTAAACAAATCCTAGTGCCTTAGTCTTTTGGACATTGTAGTTTATCAACAAAACTTAACTACCCATTCCACCCCAACCTGTCCCACCCCTTGCATTACCTACTCAAAAGTGGAGCTATTTCAATTTTTCTACCAACCTCTTAATTCAAGGAGAAAAACACCAACGGCAAAACCAATATGAGTAGTAGTTGTAGTTGACATGCAGTATGATAAAAATGTAACACACAGTAAGAAAATATGTCAATGTGTACAAGTATCTGTTATTTAATTCTTAGTACAGCATTCCTTTTCTTCTTTCCCTGTTGACATCATTAATGTGAAGGATGTGCCTGACGGGCCTCAACAAAGATGATACAAGGTTGCAGGTTGGTGAGCTTCAGCCATAGGCTGCTTTGTTCTTCCTAGCTCAGCCTGCTCCTCTGTTATATTAAGATTGTGTTTGCATGACTGAAACCAGGTCCAACCATGTATGAACTTAGAAAATCTATTAAAAATGGTTCAACCACCACACAAAGATGAGGATATTTAGCAATGTTGTTCTCGTTGATCCAAAATTCATCGAGGCCTTTACTTCTGAACAAGGCACTTGCAAGTGCAGTCATGTCAATGAATTCTTCCTCCAGGTGTAAGGTAATGTCTGCATTCCCTATTTCAATACTGAACAGTGTTAGGATCCATTCAGGCACTTTCATTTTTCACAGGTCTTCAAAGTGCACCTTAAAGTATTCAATTAAATTTTCTAGATGAGTCATGTATATTTCTAGGTCACCATCAGAAATGCTTTCACTTTGTATCTGTTGTAAATTTAAAAAATACTGAAAATCTCTACATACCAGTGAAGCTCTAAACAAGCTTAAATTGCCTTGGAATCCCAGTAGAACTGTCCCAGCCTGACCGATGGTAACATCTTTACCCTGCAGAAGTTTTTGTGTCTCATTAAATTTAGAATAGAGGTCTGCCAAATAGAATTGGGCATTTTTGCATCTTTTCAGCTCTTCACGTGTAGCCAAGTCCATCTGTGCAAGGAACTGAATGGTTGAATTGTAGGTACAAGTCAAAAAATCTTTTCAAGCTGTGACCTCTAGACAGCCACCTTACATCAGGAGTAATTGGTTAAACATCTCATCGTTCGCTTTGCACAGCAGTGCAAACAATCATGGGTTAAGTGGACGTGATTTGATTTTGTTAATTGCCCTGATGCCCACTTTCAAGGCATCATGCAGTTCACCACTGAGTTTCTTGGCTACAAGATGCTGCCTGTGCAGTAGAGTGTACAGTGTGTATATCAGGCGCTTTTCCTTTGAGTAGACTTGCAAATCCTCTGTACCAGCCAACCATTGCTGATGGACCATCAGTAGCCACTGCAATAGTATTAATGAAAGGTATGTTGTGCTTTCCAAAATACTGCTGCACACATTGTAAAATTGTCTCACCTTTTGCATCACCTGTGAACTACTTGACAAGCAAAACTTCATAATTAATGTCCTTTTGACTTCTTATAGGCCATGAGAAGATTTAAGCTGCCAAAAGTTGATTCATCAAATTGTAGAAATAATTTACTATTTTGAAGTTCAGATACCAAGGCTTTTTCCATATTATCGGTCATTTCATCAATTCTTATTTGCACCATACTGTAACTTAATGGCAAATTTTTTACAGAACAGAGTGAGACTTCATAACAATTTCTATAACTTCTTTAATGGCTGGAATTATGATTTCCTCACCAACAGTTTGCACCTTTCCTTTCTTTGCTATCACAAGGGATATGTTGTACGGGGCTTCCTGTATGGAATGCATCCTGTACAGACAGTAGAGCTGCGAGAGACAATAAGGAGGGGTTGGTTGAAGGAAGTGTTGCTAGCGCTGCTGAATTTTTTTGAAGATTTACTCATTTGACCTATTGTTTGAATTTAAAAAAAATAATTATATATTTTTGTATCTAGTGGTGTCTGATATTCTTCAGATTTTTACAAATTATTATATTGAGAATTTCCAGTTGGAGGCTTCAATGGTCCCTTCAACCCCAGCAGTAAACATTCACTGACTCCCTGGTTATTCCTCAACCCCTTGGCTATTTACTAACCCCTCTGATGGTCCTATCAACCCCTGGGGCTCAATATTGATCACTCTGAGAACCCCTGGTGTAGTCTATAAAGAAATCGTAATTATACAGTAATAATCTGTTGATAGCCAATTTTTCATACAATTTGAATTTCCTTTGACAGGAAATGCAGCTAAGTAAATACAATTATTAGTTAATGCATAAATATGCTAGCCCCACAATAGGTGGCATCAATCCTTGGGTTCTACCATGGATCTGTACAAGAAGAAATTCTGGTGTGTTGTCTGTGTGCAGTGGATTCCATGGGTAAAATTCCAATCACTTAATACATATATTGAACACAAAACTTATGTCATCCAATAGCACCTAACCTAAATTAACTTAACCATTCCACAGGAAAAATAGATTTCAAATGCGGTGAAGAATGTGTTTGCATGACATTGGAATAAATGTTACTGACTCAGTAATAGCGTAAATAAGAGGTGGATGTGTAAGAAAATGATTGGAACAATAACCATTATAATGTTTTTCAATACAAAACAGCTATTGATAATCGAGTCTTTTTTTTCTGGACTTACTTGGTTACTTCTTTTATAAGCAACAATTAAAACATACAAATACTAGCATCTCAAAAGTACTTTTCGGTCAATCACATTGACCCAAAAGTACAAAATGTACACTGACAATGTACATTTTAAAGACCTGGGAATATAAAATATTCTGGAGTTAAATTTAAATTTCAACATATATATTTGATACTTCTACGTACGAGGAAGCATTGTTCCTTCATTGATTAACATTTAATATTCTTCTTCTTCATTAATGGAGCCAATCAACTTTAAATTAAGATATAAACTTATTTTCGTGTCATCAGAATTATCTAATTACCTTTTCTACAAGAGTAACACACTTAATCTGCCCGCCTTTTTGTTTTATATGTTTACATCATTTTGTCGACATTTGATGCAACTTATGTATAATTTTAAATATTCTATTAAAGTACTTATATTAAAAAATCATATAACTTTAGTATTAGATATAAATTAGCATTATTAGTAGTAATAGGCATATCTAATTACTCGGGCAGTGACGTGAATTAGGATACGAAAGTTTTGTGGATGAAATTGACGTAACAAATTTGATTTGTGGATTCATGTATAACAGAATTTCGTGCAAAGAATTTGTGAAACATATCACTCATTCTATGCTTCGAAATTTATGAATAAAAATAAAATCAATAAAAATATTTTGGAAAGTTTGCGAGCTGTAGGCATCAAGTTCATGTATAAAAGTTTCAAAGTAAGTCTAGCTTCTGGGGGTATCTGTCAATAAAAATATTCATGGTAAGTCTGGTCTTTCAAGTGTTGTGTGTTCAGAATCTAAAAAACAATGCACAGTATCGTATTTATTACCGGAATGGTGTCACACAGGGTGCGTTCGTGATTTCAAAGTAAGAATTCACAGTGGTACATTCAATTACTTTAATTGTCGGCGGAGCAAATATGGACATTGCATTTTTGGTATAGTAACAGTTGTTGCTGTAATTGAATGGGTTGTGGAAACGTAAAACTGATCCAAAAACTTCTAGTTTCTGACAATGAGGTCATTCCCTTTCAATTTTTAAATATTGTATGTTTTTCTGTGAATCAGTGATATTTCTTGCAGTAAACAAAAGAAAAAATGACCTTTTCTACTACTCAGCTTCATTAGTGAATATTTTTACTACTGTAGTCATTTTCTGAGCACGATGCGCAACATATAATTCAGTGTATTGTGTGTAAATGAATGATTATTTAGTTTTTATTGTACGTATTCATATTTTATATTGCATAACAAATGAGTCTTCGTCGCATTAAATATTAATTCATAATTTGATATACATGGAAACTTTTGGGGGGAAATGAGGACAATTTCATGCTCACGAATTTTGTATATCATTCCATTCCTACATTGAATGTAGATAATTTATGTAGTTGTCATTTGTTCTTAATATAAGGGACAACTGTGGTGAAATGTAAACATAAATATTCATTAAATTGGAAACTATTTCGAATTTACATGTAATCAGTTTTTTTAATGAATTTTAGTGGCATCCCTATGGGACAGTCACTCAGCATTATTAACTGATTGCCAAATAATAATAATTATCAATATAATTAATTAATGCTAATTACTTCTGTCGTCTCTCCGTTCTACTATCTTATTTTTCCCATATATAATCATTTTGGTATTTGTTCAGTTGTGCACATGGGCGCGATAAAGCGTTAGAGAATTAAATATTAATTTTGTGAATTATAATACATTAACGTAATATGCTATTTTCTTGGCGGAAATAAAAGTAAGAAATATCTTGCTACAAGCAAATATACTAACGACCGAATTCGCTAGCACAGGATCGGGACGCCATCTTGTCGTTTGTCAGGTGTTGTCTGCCCGGTCCAGTTGAGGCCTAGTGTACACCCTCGGTACTTCCGCCAGTACCTCGCGAAGTATATATTCTTGAAGGAATGCTATGGAGCTGAAATCCATGCATTCCTTCAAGCTATGAAAAACCTATATACACCGCAATCAGAAAGAGTGGTTGAACAGGCCGCCAACATCCGTGACGACGACGACGATCCGGGTGACCTTAAATTACAGGTACCGATTTACTAAAGACGTTATTAGACGAATTTATCATCCTTTCATTTCTTCGACGTCGGCATCTATCATAACAAACATGGCGTACCATTCGTCCGGCGCGACTTCGTTACTTACGAAATCAATTTTAGCAACTTTTTTGTTTTTTATTTCCGCCAAGAAAATTGTATATTGCGTTGATACATTATAATTTACAAAATTAATCATTGATTTTCTAAGCTATATCGCGTCTATGTACACAACTGAACATTCACCAATTCTTTATATGATACTGTCTCGCTAAGGATAAAAGCGATGTCAGACTAGTGTTTCACACAGGTAGTTCAAGTGTAAGGAGGAGTATTTTCTTTTTAAGCAGTATTCACCAGACGTCAGGGTGGTTAATTGTATATTCGACGAGAAAAAGTGATATGCACCCTGAATTTCAACAAACTAAAAAAATATATGTTCGAAAAAAAAACATTACGCGGCTTTCACTTTCCAATGAAAAAATGTTTGACAAATACACGATTTGATGAAAGTAACAAAATATCCAATAGTTGTGTGACTGCAGACTAAATAAATCGAGGTGATTTATGTAACCTGGATCTGTCAGGATGCACGTACTTGTACCAAATGATGACTGACGTTGCAAGATTGCCCTTCAAGAGTGCAGCAGAAACTTTGCAACAAAGAAAGCATTTCCTCTTAGTTTCGCGCCATCCCGATGTCGACAATTCGTCGTTGACACATTCGATATTCAGACATCCCATATAATAATGGATAGGTTGGTTACAGTAATGAAGGTAACGATGATAATGTCAATTATTATAATAGTTGTTGTAATTGTGGGCTTACAAGTGACGTCATATTACCAAGACCAGGTATAAAATCACAATAAGTCTGATGGATGACATCATGTCGACTCTTGAAGATATTTCCCAGTAAACGTTACCAAACACTGTAATACCTATTGTAACGGGAATAATGTTATTAACAATGACAAGAACAGGCTGTGTATCTTGTGTATTTGATGACGTCACGGAAACTGGGGAATGTCAGCCAGCCAATCAAACTCGAGAGGTGCCAAGTCCCATGAGATGCTTTCGTCACCTTGATGACGTCAGTGAAGATGCGTTCGAGCAAATAAAGCAGACCTGTGGCTATATTTTTTCTTTTATATTTCTCTATTTTCATCCTTATCTCTCCCCCCCCCCTTTTCTTCTTCTTCCTTTTATTACAATTTCTAAACTTTCTGTTTAGGTTACACTGACCGTTGCTGTTGATTGTATTGTATGTGCGTGCTTCTGTTCGGGCGTGCGTGTCTTGGATCGTGTGTTTGACTCGTGATCGACAGCGGTTACCCTTCCAGATGAGAGCCCAGAGCTCCCCGATCTATGGTTAATGCACCTTACACACATACACAGATATGTATATATATAATGTGTGTGTGTGTGTGATTCACCTTGGTCTTTGGAACACGTGTTGGACTCGTGACTGACAGCTATTTCCTTCCCGTAAGAGATCTCATAGCTCGTATGACCGATATATGGGTAATGCCATGACCTTACACGCACACACACCCCAAACTCTCCTCACACGAGAGTTGGAGTAACGACTCGAAGCGCAGTGATACTGAAATTATTTCAGCCCTGGACAGGATTCGAACCCGAACCGCCGTAGTGACAGTGAGGGACTCTACCAACCTCGCCACCGAGTCGTGTAGGTGTGTGTGTGTGTGTGTGTGTGTGTGTGTGTGTGTGTGTGTGTGTGTGTGTGTGTGTGGAAATCCTTTAGGATGGACATCGAAGAGAAGAACTGCCTGTCATGTTTCCGAATTTCGTCAAAACCGTCACCTCCATTTGGAAGTGTCAGCCCCAAGGGGCTGACATTCGGTCACCGGACTGGGCTCAATATCTCTCTATCCACAAGTAAGAAGAGCTGACAACCGGCGACTGATCACCTCTTACTATCCCACACGAATACAGCGAAGAAAACACTTCAAAAATTTTTCCCCACAGAGATCTATGGAAAGGAATGCAGACCGTTGCCAACCACTGTGGGGCTGCGGGTACTCAGTGAAGCATGATGCATCTATTATCATTATCATTTCTATAATCGTCACTCCAGACTTCGACAGGGTGACAATTCTTCATGTGGGCTATCCAAAGGTGACAATTATTTTTGTGGGCCATCCTGGGTTTACGATTCAACCTGACCTAGCTTAACCCAAGATCTAAGAATATAAGGTCTAACCACTTCCGACCGAATTTCGAGGGAGTTGGCGCAGCGGGCCCGTGAACGTCACCTGGCTGTTCAAAGTGGGGTTAGCGGGTCCTATAGCTGTCAGTTGAAGCTGGTCCGCCGTGCGAAAATGACGTTGCCTTCGCTCGCACCGCTCCACGCAATTAGTTATATTCTGACAAATATTATATAAAATATATATATATATATAAAATATTATAGTTCCTGTCTATATATATGAATATATAATATATATATATATATAAAATATTATAGTTCCTGTTTTCCTTGGCGTTTCACAGTTTTCTTCAGTGTATCACAAAGAGAAAATGGACTCAGCCAAATGACGTCAGAAGCTGCGCAGTAGAATTCAAACGGTCTGACCTGTATATTTAGACCTTGGCTTAACCTAATCTGTATTCCATTGTTGATATTCGGCGTACTGGGGTGACAATTCTTCATGTGACCCCTATCATCAGTATAATGATAATTATCATTATTATTGTTATTATTATTTTATATTATTATTATTATCATAATCATTACCATTATTATTATTGTTAGTATTATTAGTATGATTATAATCGTCATTGTATTATTATTATTATTGTTATTATTATTATTATTATTATTATCATCATTATTATTAGTATTAGTATTATTAGTATTATTATAATCATCATTGTAGTAGTAGTGGCATTATTATTATTATTATTATTATTATTATCATCATCATCATCATCATTACAGCCTAAGATATAATCAAAGTTTAAATTAAAACAGATCAGTTGATTTATTTTCACATTACCGATCAGGCAAGAAATAAAAACTTCAAAATATCAGAACGTATATTTAGTCTAGATGTAGGGAAAAAAATCGTTGGTGGTCGTTTTCAGAATAGATTATATCTTCCACAGGCGACGGAATGTAGCACAGTTCGATGTTGTAACATTTATTTGGATGTACAACTAAGCTGTATACATGTCTGACTCTGCCAGATGATTTTTAGTTGCCAGTTTGCGTGTTTGTCTTGTCTCTACTTCATTTATCTGTTTGCTTATATGTTAAATTGACCAGCTATTCATCATTTATTTATGTACTTATTTGTTTATTCTGCATCCTATATCGTTGTTGGTTGAAAAGGCATGTCACTGTGATATTTTGTTTTGATTCGATGATAAGGTGCAACGGTCGACTGACCCTGACATGACGTCATATCGTTAGCTCTCTCTCCAAAGTAAATCGACTTGTGAGACTTTTGATGTGTAACGGTTTAGCAGATGCGCCCTCGCCATGCCGTGGCGACGACAAGGCACGGCAAGTTGAGAGAGGGTAGGAGGGAGGAGTGGGTGTGACGTTTGAGACAAATAGTTATCTCGCCCTTTCCGCATTCTCTTCAACATTTTAGTTCATCTCTTATGTAAGTGTCCGGCCCGCTCTCTCCATTTTTTACCCAAGTCGTGGTAATTTTAGGTCATAGGCGTGATTTGAGTTATATTCGTTAGCCTGGTTATCTTTAATGGCAGATGAATTTTAATTATCTGAGCTCTGAAAACATGTAGATTAACTACTAGATTTTAAATTTATCAAACTTATTGGCTTACCTATAAAATCTACCGGTAACTGTCATCAGTGTAGCCAATAAAGTTAGTAAATATCTACTCTTGAATAGCAGGGAGCGTTCGCTATGTTTGACGAAAGTTTTTAGAATATGACCCTTCACTCGAGAATTCATCATGCCGACGTGCAGACGACTGTAACGACCTTTCTTGGTTTGAAATTTGAGCGCGCGGAAGAAGTCGACGCTATTCACGAGTTCGGACATGAAACAGCGATTAGTTTGTCCTAAAAAGTCCACGAATTCCTTGAATACAAAAAAAAGTTAGTAAATAAACAGATAAAAACCAAATAGATAAGTAGACGAATAAATGAAAGACCTAGATTCTTTATTCATTATGTAATAAATCGGTGTAGTAATAGTCATGTCAGCTTATTCAATTTGGTTTAAATGTTTGCTGTATGAGTAGTTTTGTAGTTCCAATTTGAAAAGCTGGGTCAAGCCGACCAACCCTTCTGAGAGCTGTTTTGGGATGGGAAGGGCGGTTGCATGGGAGCTTACTTTCTTGGGGAAATGGCCTGTGAATGAAACGACGCCCCCCCACACACCCTCTGATAATAATGATGACGATGATAACTGTAATGAAGAAATTTGGAAAATAGATTATCTGGGCCCCTCATTCACAGTCTCCTTATGAGCTTACCCGCATTATTTTTTGTACATTTATATTTTTATTTATTTATTTAAGTATTTATTCGTTTATTCATTCGTATAATTATTTGTTTAATTTATTATGACTCCTGTAGTGGCTTAAGAAACTGAAATTATCATCTCATTTGAGGAATGAACTAGGCCAGCGTTAGCCAAAGTGAAATAGTTTAAGAGATCCCTACACGAATGATACATACGTACTGTTATAGCCAACCGTGTACCAAACCACTTTCAAATCGCCCACCTACTACTAACGACTTCGAACATGACTCGTAGCCATCATACGTTGTGGCAACGTTGGTGATTCGAACCTTACCATGAATTAATTGGCCAAGCCTTCCTCGGGTATATAAAGGGAAACCGGCTGTCCGCCCCCACACATGAAGTCTTAAAGACTATAAACTAACAGAGCAAGTGGGTCTGTCCCACATCTATCATAACTCTTACTTCCTTCCATTTCACTCTTTCCTTCCACTAGACCCCCAAATCCCCCCTCCCATCCTCTCCCCCATCTTATCTATCCTGCCCTCTAACTAACTAACGCCCCCACACGGACTCCCACGTACTTCTCGCTGTATATTGGTGCCTTGCTGTTCTGTTCGCAAGTATAGTATTAATCAATCTTGGACTTGTATATCATTACTTTTGTGTGTTTTTTCTATGTATTGAACTTTTTTATTTCTCTTGTATGTATTTATTCATGTATGAGTGTATGATCGTAAATGTTAAACAATAAAGCTTTATTTTCTTTTATTTGTAAATATACTTTATTTAAGTTTCGTGCAGACTTCTATCTTACCTCCATCCTTACATTCAGTCTCAAATATTGCTTTTCCTCGGAACGTACGTTTATCTATCTAAATTATCTATGCGTTCCACTTTATTGTTGTGGGCTTGCTTCCCAACTGGAACTCTACTTACCCCTAGACTCGACTTAAGTTCCACTCTTTACATTAACTCAGGCCAAACCAAGCAAGGAACCCATGACAATACATGCACATGTGCATACATATACAAGCACATGCATACGTTCATGCATAGATACATGTACATGCATACATATATGCGTACATATACAAGCACATATATGCGTACATATACAAGCACATATATACGTTCATGCATAAATACATATACATACATATATCCATATATACTTGTACATACGAACATACATAAATACATACATGCATAGGTCTTACCCCTTCTTTCCTCTTGCATGAGGGGTGGCCGTTTCAATGGATATTTTGCGATTAGAAAAATGGTGGATTGGGCTCAAGATTGGCTAGTAACAGCAAACAGCGAAGTTGACGTCACAGTTACCACGCTCTCTGTCGGCAGTTGGGCAAACTACCAAGATGCGGACAATCTCGATGCATTGGAAAGAGTAGACAATGTCGACATGGGACCCATTCCAAAGGTTTCATTGTTAGAGGGCGATGTCACTGGGTCCAGGATAAGCATTCAACGTATTCCAACATTCAGTTGAAGCGTTGGTTGGAGGAGTGTCGAGGAATGAAAATGGTGGAAAAGTGCGCTCTCTGTCATGGCCACTTCTGCTGTCCCCACTGATTGGACGAGAAGCCACACCTAATATTTTATAGTTACTGAAGCAGCATCACTGCTTACGGAACATCAAGAGCAAGGGGGGGACGTAAGTGCGAGTTATGATGTTAGGAAAGTTATTCTGACATTAGAAATGAGAGATGCGTTGAGCTATTTTCCATGGCACCCCCCCACTCCTAAAAATACACTATTTAAAAATCGCTACCGACGTTACTATTAATTTGCGGCACTTATTTATTTCAAAATACTCAGAATAATGAGAGTTATCCGATGATAGATAAGAATTGAATCTGTTCATAGATTTTTTTTAAATAAAAATTGTAGGCACCTACAGACAACAGATTTTTATCATTTCCCTGCTTCCAGCGTTATCAACAAATTTGCAAGATTTTTTTTAGGTCAGGTGCGGTTGTGCTATTTTCCATTGTAGTCACCGCAAAAAATGTTCTACTGACATTTAATATTAATTTGCGGTACATATTTTTATGGTTCAAAATGCTCAGAATGATGGGAACTATCCGATAAGAAGTGCATCTGTGAGACATATTCCTTCTTCCTGCCCACTCAGTGTGGACATTTAGCTTTCAACACAGCCACTTGCTACATGCAGGTCTGCATGAGGCACAGCGTGGACCCGGCTTAAGCCTCCGAAGCTCTGTAGTTGACAACGAGTAAATAAACCATATTTGATTATGAATTAGACACTATTGTACTGTTTCAGTGCTTGGTGGACTAAACTGCCCTGGGCTTGAGAGGGCAGAATTGGGTGTGGGTGGTCATCAGTAGGTCCAGATTCTCCTGCGAAGAGTTTGCTGGATGTGTATGTGTCTTTTATTACGTTCTCGATGGTAAGATTCTCTTCATTTTCAAAGTCCAAATGTGGTTTGGGAAAACTGATCCAAGTAGATAATCTCCTTCAAATGCGGTCTAGCCTCATAACGTAAGTCACTACAACATAACCCATAGCAGCAGTGTTTAGTAGATGGTATTTTGGAAAGTTAAATCAAATCGGATTCCGTCTAAATAACCGATCAATGAGGTGTATTTTTCACAAGAACCTGAGAATTGTAGCAAGGCGTACAATTCGTTTGTCCGCAAGGGATTTCCCCGCGCAATAACATGTGACGTCACAGCAATGTTTGTTTCTAAGTTCAGGAACTGTTATCACACTGGGCTTCCACGGACTTCACCAGCGTCAACCGTTGAGTGTTCGTTTGAATGAAAACGACTTCGGTTACAACATTCAAAATTTCAAATCTCCAAATGTGAAATTATTTTTCCGCCATATATAGCAAAACTGAATGTTGAAATAAAAGAGTGTAAACTTATGTGAATGTTCGACATACTAGTAAAATGTTCGTAGAAAAGTCTAGGTTTGTCTAAGCGAAGTCATATTTTAGTTATTCAAATGGGGGTTGGAGTCAGGATGTCGGAGTAAAAATAGCTCAATGTGATAACCCTTTTAGTTGGATACCTGTACAGGATACTCAACCCAAATTACCCAAGACCTTGAGAGCATTTCCTGCCCAAGTGACCCAGTTACTGCTTGGTTACTCTCACTCGAATTACTACGGTTACCGTGGTATTGTCTCATCCTTGTTATTGTTATTAAGCCCTGTTCACACTGGCGGTTTGAGCCGCGGCGGTTGAATTACAATGCAAGTCATTGGAGACGTTCACACAACCGCGCTTTTTTCCCTTAACTACGCAGTACTACAGGCAACACTTCAAATTTTTTATTCTTTTATCTATTGATTTATCTATTCATTTATTTATTTTTATTTATTTATTCATTTATCTATTTATGTGTCTATTAATGTACTTATTTATTTTGTCATTCATTGTTAATATTGCTATTATCTCTGGCTTTATATAATCTTTATCTATTCATTATTCATTTATTTATTCTTCTTTATGCATTTATTTGTTTTATTTATTCGTTGTTGATACTGCTATAATCACTTTTTATTCATTCAATACTTATCAATTTCTTCATTTAATTACTTATTTGTTTATCTTATTTATTCATTGTTAATGTTATCACTTTCTCTGTGTCTGAATGTCTCTTATTTTTTCCCCGTTTCGTCATCCGCCCTCAGCCTAAAGACAACCAGAATAAAGACATAAAAGCCGCTCAGTGTGGTGGTTCCTGTTTAGCCAAATTCCCTCGTTTCATCAACCTTCTTTAGGCGTTTCGCCAAAACCCCTCAGCTTACGTTAGGTTAGGTTGAGGAGGTGGGCTAAATAAGAAATTGGCCAATAGGTTTGGCGAAATAGGTAATCTGTAAATAAATTTAGCGAGATGGGAAATTGGCAAAGCGCATTTGGCGAAATGGGAAGTCGACAAAGCGCATTTGGCGAAATGGAAAATTGGCAAAACGTATTTGGCGAAATGGGAAGTCGACAAAACGTATTTGGCGAAATGGGAAGTCGACAAAACGTATTTGGCGAAATGGGAAGTCGACAAAACGTATTTGGCGAAATGGGATGTTGGTAAACCACATTTGGAAAATGGGATTCTGGCCAAACGTTTGGCGACATGGGATATATCAAAACATTTAGCAAAATGGGAATTTAGCAACCACATTTGGCGAAATGAAATTTGACGAAACGTATTTAGCGAAATAGGGTTTGGACATCGCCCGTTGGCACCGGAGATGGATGGATGGATGGAAAGAGGATCCACACGATGCCCAACGACTTCCGGTACAGTCAGTGCATCACCCGCGCGCCCACACGCACGCACACACACACACACACACACACACACACACACACACACACATACATACATTCACACACACGCACACATATAAATACTCGTATATGCATACACACACACACATCTACACACACCCACACACATACATACATGCGCACACATCCATTCACACGCACGCATGCACGCACACACACCCGTTCGTACGTACTCGTATATACATACATACACACAAATACACGCGCGCGCGCGCGTCTACACACATACACACACACACATTTACTCCCCCTCCACACACACACACACACACACACACACACACACACACACACACACACACACACACACATGCATAAATACACACACACAGATACACGCCAAGGTATATTAATAGATACATCGAAGACGGACAACCAAGAGGAAGAGGAAAGCTAACACCCGATCTACTAATGGAACAGACCACAACGTGTTGACCTTATCATCAGTGTGTCCTCCCGTATCTCACTCTCTCTCTCTCTCTCTCTCTCTCTCTCTCTCTCTCTCTCTCTCTCTCTCTCTCTCTCTCTCTCTCCCTTTCTCTCTCATATGGAGCTGAAGAACCCGTTTGTAATCGAATTACAAACCGAAACCAGCGCTCCACAGTGGTAGGAGGTGAATGAACTACGTCATCGTGACGTCATAATGAGCCGTTGATTGAACCGATGCAGTGAACCATTCACAACAGTTTACTAGATGCCTTCTGTCAGGGACTCCCAACATCTTGCTCGCGAGCACTCTACGGTGTTCTCTCTCTCTCTCTCTCTCTCTCTCTCTCTCTCTCTCTCCCTCGCCCTCTCTCTCTCTCTCTCTCTCTCTCTCTCTCTCTCTCTCTCTCTCTCTCTCTCTCTCTCTCTCTCTCTCTCTCTCTCTTTCTCTAACTGGACTGCTCTTTAATGGCAGTTATCTCATAAGCTAATTTTATAGTAATTTTCACGATGGAACCACCGAGACGGGACCTCACGTATATAGTTCTTCTCCTGTATATTGCTATGAGGGAAATGCTAGTAAGTGAATGCAAACATTCGTGATCAAACACTTTTATTAACTTTTTTCTTTTATAATCGAATGCGCAAAAGCTTCATGTGTACGTGCTTGGTCGGATGCAGGATACCCCTAATATGATCCAGGTGTGCTTAAGTGGGGCCCGGCTCCTTATCTTACACTGGTTTGGATGAGTTTGTCGTCCTTTCCTTGCTTTAGGGCCTCAAGGGTGTCGGTCATGTTGAAGAAACTAACGCAGCATCAGAGGCAGGATCACTCTTTCCATGTCCCGCGTTCGACGACATTACGTCACAGCCCGCATGTTTTCATGCCGCCATGTTTGTGTGTCATCGTCGGCTGCATTCTTTGCCATCTAGAGCAATTGTTCAGGATTTGGAGCACTTCCAGATTTATTTATTGTCTTTGTGAAATGTAACAGCGAGATCGTGAATTAGGATTAATTCATATTTGAATTTGACAGATCATTTGGCAGATTTAGCGAGAAACAGTTCATCAGCGATTGAAGTGTGCGTCATTTATGGCTTGGGTGACCTCCTCTCATTTATTTTCATTTTATTTATTTTTAAGGCTGGCAGTATGTCAGCAATCCGAGTATAAAGACTAGGGCAGTTGTCCTTGAATTAGCATTTTAACAGAAGCCCAGTGACCTTGTTTTTATTGTGTGTTATGTAATATATTCAACGCCCAAGCTCCACAGAACCACACAAAGTACAAACATCAGTCTTCACACCCAAACATGAACATGGAAGGCTGAACTCTCGTATAACAGTATCACACTGTAATTCAGAAAATAAGATAAATGAGATCAATAGAATAGAGAAATAAGTAGATGAATAAGCGGATACACGAATAAATAAATAGGTAAATAGATCATTATCACCGTGGACAAACAAATGCCAGTTGGGCGTTACGCCATCAAGTGAGTAGAACAACTCGCGGCTTAATTAATCTACTCCTCTGGGTCCGCAAGTTGAAACATGGATCAAGTAGAGACACCAAGAGTGTACGGGCCCCACCCTCCTCCTCCTCTTCCTCCTCCATCTCATTCTCCTCTTCCTCCTTCTCCTCCTCATCTTCCTCTTCCTCCTCCTCCTCTTCCTCCACCTCCATCTCCTCTTCCTATTTCTCCTCTTCCTCCTCCTCCTCCTACTTCTACTCCTACTCCTACTTCTCTTCCTCATTACCCTCCTCCTCCTCCTCCTCCGTCTCTTCTTTATTGCCCTCCTCTTCCTCCTTGTCCTCCTTCTCTTCCCCCTCTTCTTCCTCCACCTCTTCTTCCTCCTCCTTGTTTTCCTTCTCCTTTTCCCTCTCTTGTTCCTTCACCTCTTCCCCCTTCTCCTCTTCCTCCTT
>NC_134794.1:64963696-65001196 GCF_046742065.1 Oratosquilla oratoria | reverse complement strand
CACATATATATATATATATATATATATATATATATATATATATATATATATAGATAATTAAAAAAAAACTTAAAGTGAATAATATTTTTCACTTTAATAAAACCGACAAAAAAATTCCTGTATAGCTTACCAAGTTACAACGCAAACAAAACCTAGTTGTATCCTCACATTGATTGCCTGGAGGTTTATTTCTTTTTGTATTTCTGCCCTCTAGTTTTTGTATTCCTTCCCTCTTTCTTTTCGGCATTTTCAGACTCCTTAACCTCATAAATTAATTACCAAACCACACTGCACCGTGGCCACATCAGGACTGCAGCCCAATGTATGAGACGTGAATCATGCAATCACACGTTCACAACATTGGTCTTGTGCACTTCCTGTCTACTTCGGCTGCTGCCGAGTTCCGATGTTGACCTTGGCCTGGGTACTCCCACATAATTAATTGTACGGCATCATTGTATACCTAGGGTTATTTATTTATTTATTTTTGTCACACCCCAAGACAGGAGGACATGCATGTCCGGGGTGATGTTGCACCGGATGGAGGACAAAGTGCTCAAAAGGAGGACGTCTGGCCACCCTAGCAGTGTATCAGGCATGTCATGCGTGGTCGCTTTGCCAGCAAGCTGCTGCCTTCTTTATCAGCGGGATTCATCATGTCCCCTTCAGGATATCATCCTGCAATATAAAGATACATCAAATGTAGTTTAAAAAATTAATAAAGTTCTGCAAATTGACAATATTGTAGGACTTTTCGTAGCAATAGTATGTGATTTTCGCACGCAACGAAAGTGCACCAATAGACGAAAATCGTAACCTGCAAATAAATATGAAAAGATACTCCTCTGCAAATGTCATCACACATTAATATGCTTATATTAACCGTTACAACAATTCAGTATGGGTACAGTTTTGCCCATCCATAGTACCAACATCTGATATGGCCCATAGACTAATGGAATATCACTTGAATTGAAGTCTCATATTCTGCCTAGGTTTTATTATAACTACAGCCGTCTCTGAGTTTAACTACATTTTTATTTAACACTCTAGTAATGGATATTTGTTGTCTTATTTTAACTAAAACGTAAAGGTTTGTCTGACATTGTGTATCACTGGAACGAAGAAGTTTGAAATTTTGTTTTGAGTCGCGCGCGCGGCCGTTACCGGTGCGTTCGATTCTCCGGGAAAGTGTGAGTCAGACCGACTTCGTCTTAACCATGACGACGACGACGACGGTTTCGAGTGATTCTTGGTAAATATATTTCTTGCCCGCGCTAACAGGAACTCCCTCGGACATGAAAGTGGATAATTATTCTCTGGAATTAACAGAATTTTTTAAGTGGAGAGAAAACAACGGAAACAGTGCATAGCAGTTTTCTTTTTCTTTCTATTTTTATTAGTTGGTTCTCGAACGTCGAACATTGTTCTTATAAAAATGACGTGTAGATACTGCTCTCTCTTTCTCTCCACCTCTCTCTCTCTCTCTATCTATCAATCTATCTCCAACACACACTTTCTCTCCACCTTTCTCTCTCTCTCTCTCTCTCTCTCTCTCTCTCTCTCTCTCTCTCTCTCTCTCTCTCTCTCTCTCTCTCTCTCTGAATCAACCCTGCAGAGAGTATGGCCTGTTCAAGTGTTATTTATTCACTATTTAATGGATCATAATGTTGCCCCTATGAACTACACCGAATGTCTTTCATTACTGAAATTTAAGTGTCCACGCTGAAGCATTGCTAGCCAACCCGAGTTCGTTAACTTGTGCTTATCCACGGGGGAGAATATCACGCAGAAAGGAGTGGAGATTACTTATCATACTGCGCAACTCTGGTCCATAGGGGTGTCACCAAGGCTCCCTGATACATTAACTGCATGAAGTTTATAGTAGAGGAAGAACGAAATTGTTTGGCGGCAGACAAAAAAATAATAAACAAGAATTACGGCACTGTTAGGAAGATGGGTGAACCACAAGACTGTGGGGAACCCACACAATGCAATATGATTAATGATAATGATGATAAGGGTAACAGTAATAAAATAATCGTAATAGTAGTAATAGTAATAATGATAGCAATAATAATAATAATAATAATAATAATAATAATAATAATGATAATAATAATAATGATAATAATAATAATAATGATAATAATGATGATAATAATAATTATTATTATAACATCATGATGATAACCAAGTATAAAAGTATACATTATTTATTTATTCGTTTATCTCTTTATCTATCTAGTCATTCATCTATTAATTTATTCATAAATATTTTTGTTTCCATATAACCGGCACCAGTTCCGGGAGAAAGATAAGTGAGTCTTCACCTCAAAATAAAAGAAAATGAGCTACAAGGTTATCACTTAATTTTTTTTTAACTTTTTGTACAACAAACCGAACCAAAGATAAAAATCATTAATTTTTTTGAAAGGGGTATTTTTACGTTCCCAAATACCTATTGTAAAAGGTATACTGAGATAAAGGTTATCACTTAATTTTTTAACTTTTGGTACAACAAACCGAACCAAATATAAAAAATCTTTAAAAATTTTGAAAGGGGAATTTTTACGTTCCCAAATACCTGTTATAAAAGGTAAGCAATAATTATACTCTTTCTCTCCTGTTAACAGTTTGGAATGAAAAAAAATGTTTCAGGGTATTCCTTTTGGAAGAGTCTTCTACAGGTAATTTGTTTTCTATTTTTATCAACATCTGCCGCTTTGGGTCATTCAGAAAATTACAATGTCAACCTAAGGATGCAACAACGGATTTGTTTCAAGAAAATTTGTCGTTATTCGAATGCAGTTTTGGTAGCCAAACATATTTGCATATCCCATTCATTACACGTGAAAATAAGTGAATAAATATGTAGATATTAGTACCTAGACAATATATAAACAAATATATTAATTAATTAATTAATACATATATATCAAGTATGTCTATTAATGGATTAATGAATAGGAAGAAATGGATAAGTAGATTGTTCAACAACCCTAAATACCTGTTGAAGTACAGTCATGATATTACCATATGTTGTCCTAATTTCCACAAGTTTTCGTTCATGTAATTTAGTAAGTGGGGCTGTTGTCTGAACCTCTCTGGAAATGGCGACACCAATCTCACGACCTGACGGCAGCATCTGCTAATTGTCATAGTTTGTGGTGTACAGTTGCTATGTGTTCTGGTTTACTGCCGACTTTCACTTTCTTCTAAATTTATTTTATAATCTTATTTTGTTTATTTATTCATTCATTCAATATTTATTTATTTGTTTGTTTATATATATATATATATATATATATATATATATATATATATATATATGTTTATTAATTTATTTAACTATCTAATATTTTACTTAGCCATTAATTCATTCATCTATATCATTATTTATTTCTTAACTTTGGCTATTTACTTATTTACTTATTTCCTTTCTATTGGTAAATTTATTTTATTTGTCTATGATCTATTTTTGCGGTTAACTGCATGACATGATCTGACTGGCCAAACTGAAACGAAGATTGAGAGGAAGGGTGAGGCTACAAGTCATCGAAGTCGTTGGTGTTCCTTAGATGAATGAAATAGTTATTAGAAAAATGTTCTCTAACTCTTTTACGAGTAGAGATTTCTTTTTGGCGTTCGCCAGAATTAAATCCTTCTAGACACTAGTGATTTTTCCAACCCTGTTGATCATTTATGACAAGTTCTAATTTAAATGAAAGACAAACCATATGCAGCCCTTAATATTGAGTAAAGAAAACCACACACACACACACACACACACACACACACACACACACACACACACACACACACACACACACACACACATATATATACATATATATATATATACATATATGTGTGTGTGTGTGTATGTAGGTATATATATATATATATATATGTATATATATACATATATATATATATTATATATATATATATATATATATTATATATATATAATGTGGTTAGCAGATGGGATGAAAAGTCGAACTGAAATATGATCTGTGTTCATCATGACAGCAAATGCTGCTGCTGCTACTACTGCTACCACTGATACTAAGGCATCTGCTTATTTTCTTCGTTTCCTTCTTTCTGTTTTACTTTCTGGTGTTATTTTCTTTTTAGTCGCGTACTGTATACATCCAACTCGATTGTTGTTTTCATTACATAATCATTTTTGGCTTGTTGAAGTATCGAATTTATTGTCAGCAGAATAATCATAGATACGAGTAAAGAATTATAAAATGTTTTGTGACATGCCTGAGATATGTGCAACGCGACGATTTTGTTTGAACAATAACGATATAATTTGAAACAACTGCCTCTCGGTACGCTCCAAAATAAAAAAAATCAATATAGCATTAGCAACGCACAGTAGGTATGTCCCGCCAAAATGATCGATATTGGATTTTATCTGGTTTCCATGGTATTTAATGTAGCAATAATTTCCACCCAATTTTCCTACATTTCTTTGTTGTTATAGCTTCTATTTATACACTATTAACACCTGCGAAAGTTAGTTACTTTTTTGGGATTGCATTGCATATCCCGCCAAAATGATCTACGATGGTATTAATTCCTTCGTGAGTGGTATATCCGTTTTCTATTACGTTACCTCTATCTTTTCATTTTCTTTCTAGTCATCTTTTCAACCTGCGACACTTTTCGATACTTCGTGTCAACACTGTAATAGTTGAGGACTCTTGTGTTTATTTGCCAGTGGGGCTCCGCGTCTTCGTTTGTGTGTAAGCATTGTGTTACATGGGTCCCTCTGCTAAACCAATGGCAAATGCACCCTGCCCATGCCTCGAGACTGCATCAGGCTGAACTGCATATGTGAGCGAGAAAGACAGAGAGAGAGAAAGAGATTGAAAGCGATATTGATCGATGACGTCATTGTCTAGTGCAAGTGGTGTAGGGTACGTCATTTCAATGACGTCATCCTCCAGCTGGAAAACCACTGGGAAGGAAAAAAAGAGTAGTGACGAGGCATGCCGGTGAGCAGTCTCAGTAATTACTGATATACGGCTCTCGTGGTGATAGTTAAGTTTAAAAATGAAATAAATGTATTATCACGAGCAGTGATGAAGCTTCAACAAGAGAAGATTGAATGAGAAAGGCGTGGTGGTGGCGGCTCTGGCGGCTCGCCTCACAACACACCAACTGTTCGGAACTCCGGTATCTTCACTTTACTTCAGTGTGTCGCGTGCTGTGGGACGGGGAGGGTGTGCCGCTCGTGAGATGTGCTGTGCCGTTATTTCAGTGCCCTGTTATTGATTGAAATATAGCATTGTCATCGGATTTAGCACTGTGTTGAGAATTAAGCACCTGCTTACCGTTGGCACCGGTTTACTGGAAGTACAAAGAATAGTGGAGAATTTAGCTTCATAATGGTAAGTAGTCTGTCTTTGTTGACATCCGTTGCGAGGGAGGAAACAGTCCTGTCCTGGCGTATCCAAAGTAGATTTACACATTTTTATCAGTGAAAATGTGATCTTGTTCAGTTAACCAAGATAATTACCAAAGGTCTTATGGAAGAATTATTGTTCTACGTTAGGTAGAAGAGCCGATGGAGTAGTTGTCTTTGAGTAGTACATATGCCGTTATACTGTAAGTCTACAGTTGAGGCAGGGTCCCCTCATTGGGCAGCAGGGAGTGTGGGCTGTCTCTATTCATGGTCGATTTGGGCTGCTACAGAGAGCCAGATACTAGCTTGGATAATTGAGAACTGCGTCTGCTTATTGTGGTGCAAAGGTGTGCTGACTCATGGTGCAGACTGTTGACGTTTGGGTGTTGTGGGCTGACAGGCAGTGTTGCTGGATATAATAAAAAAAAAAGGGGTTGACGATTCAGCGTGATCTATGCTGACATGTTATACATGGGCTCGAGTTATCTTGAGGCTGTGAGGTTTGTGGACTTGCCGATTCATGGAAGTTGGACTGAGTCATGCCGAAAAGAATATGCTGATGGGTCTGAAGATTGTGCGATGATTGTTCTGCAGTTATTAGATTTCCATCACCTAACTCATCATTTCGTTTGTGATGTCACTGTAGCATCTGTAGTTGCTACAGAACATGGTTGACATTTAATACAATGTCACAGGATTGTAGGTTTCGTATTTCCTTGTTTTCTTTACTTACTGATATTTGTTGTTAGTGAGATTCATTGGTATTTACTGCCTATAGATTCTTGCATGTGAGAATGGTACTATAAAGACGCCTCAACCAAGGGGCGGAGGCACGGAAATTAATGTAATATCCAAGCGACAATCTGTCTGTAGGAAGAAAAAAACTTGCGGTTTGGAAGGGATTGATTAACAGGCTTGAGCAGATAGATGACATAATTTCTGAGGACAATAAGATTTTTTTTTTTAAGTTTAGTTGCTGGCTGTTACTTAGGAAAATAAAAGTTGGTCAGTGGCTCATAGGTTATATATATATATATATATATATAAAACGTGTTGTCACAAGTTGTCAAATTTTATTTCTATTTTTGTGATGTCAACATGAATAGAGATAATGGATGTCTAGATTTGAAGCAGAAAAATAGTACTGAAGGATGCTGATAAAAGCATTTGTTCATTATCTACTTTTTAAAAACTATTTATGCTCTTTCTTTCATTCTCCACCCCCCACCCCCACCGGGAAGTGCTTTTGTTGCAGAAGCCACAGTCATTTTCGTTGTGGTCGGCAGCACTTGCGTCTTCGGACAAGGAAAGACGTAAAGTTGTTTGGATCTTCAGTGGTGGTCTATCTCAACGGTGTAAACTATCCTTTCAGTGTTTGTAAGAGAAACCGGTAAACGTTATTTTACGCAGGCAAGCACACACACACACACACACACACACACGACTCGGTGGCGCAGTTGGTTGTCTCCGACTCTCACTACGGCGGTCCGGGTTCGAATCCTTCCCAGGGATGAAATAATTTCAGTATCGCCGCGCTTCGAGTCGTTACTCCAACTCGTGGGCGGTGAGTTGGGTGTGTGTGTGCGTGTAAGGTCATAGCATTACCCATAGATCGGTCATACGAGCTCTGAGCTCTCTTCCGGGAGGGAAATAGCTGTCGGTCATGAGTCCAACACGTGATCCAAAAGACCATGGTGAACACACAGACACACACACACACACACACACAGAGCTCTCTTCCGGGAGGGAAATAGCTGTCGATCACGAGTCCAACACATGATCCAAGACCATGGTGAATCACATAATTTGAGAAGTGCAACTGGTTAATTGTTTTGTAGATGTTCTTGCGCCAGATTTTGTACATTGGTGGTGAACCTTATATGTATCGTATACATTTTTTAAAGTAAAATGTGGAGAAAACACTTGTTACTTTTTGGTAATTTTAGGAGAATAGGAGGAGTCTGCTGCCTCGTAATCCGTATCGATCATCGTTTTTGCTGAACTCGGCACCCGCTGTGTGAGAACCGCATAGTCAGCAGGGCTGTGGAATTGGAAACCGCCCAATGATCTGAAGTTCTACTGCGCTGTGCCTACGAAAGGGTTGTTCGTCTGTGACCGTTTCCAATTCTTTTCTTTTCACTCTTCTTGCCGGCTTGGGATTTTAAACAAATAATAATAAAAATAATCAAAATGAAGCAAATTTTATGGTGTCCAGAACTTTCCCGATTTCAGAACTTAAGTAACATTGCGTAGTTTAGGGAGTTCATACAATAAATTCCCAGTGGAACCTTATGACAACCGTTTAACAAGCAGGAATTGCTCATTAGATCTGAACGAGCGAGGGCAGCTGCAGTAGTCTTTGCTGCCCAACTATCAGGGTAAAAATATTATAAATAATTAACTTAGGTATGGTTGGGAGTGTTCATCATTGACGTTGTTGTATTGCTCAGCTTCCACATACCCGTCTTAAAATAGTACTACAAGTGGCTTGTTTATTTAATTAAATTTACAACCAAACTTTATATACTGTACGTAATGTCTGTTATAACAATCTAACCATGTATTCCTGCTCTTGTCTCGATTTCAAATTTATCTGTTCTTCGTAATGTTCGTTACGTAGCGGATTTATGCAGGTTGTTGTTCTTAAATATGGAACAATTAAAATATGCTGTTTTGTTGTGTGGTAGTTCATGAGAATAAAACGACCAGGCACTTTAATTTCGTTGTTTCACAAGTAACAGTCGCTTAACTAGCCATTTGCCGGGATTGTATACAGAACTGCTCGTTTGATTATATCAGCAAGTATTACTTTTCTTTGTGTTGGTGGTTTTTATTTTCGCGTTGTTGTTGACTGAATCAGAATTATCGTGTGTTTGGGGTCAATTGCAGAATCCCCTCCCCCACAGATCAGCTGTAGAATTCCACTACAGTAACACTCAATTAAACAATCTCCTACTAAGCGTGTGTGATTGTTTACTGTGTTGGAGTAATGCTCATGGGCTATCTCCTGAAATTTGACCATGAATTAATGTTGTGTGTGTAAGAGAGAGAAGGGGGGGCTCGGCATTTCTCATGGGTTGGCTATTATTTGGTCTTCCAACTCATCCGTGGGGTAATCCCTGCCGATTACGTGCCCATCACGTGGTCCAAGGCCGCGGTGAATCACGCACATATCGCTCGTGTTTTGAGCAAATGCCCGTGACGTCACGTTTTGATGTGACGTCACGGGTTGTTGATCCCTGTCAACAGTGCCATGGACCTATGTCTCTCTCTCTCTCTCTCTCTCTCTCTCTCTCTCTCTCTCTCTCTCTCTCTCTCTCTCTCACACACACACACACACACACACACACACACCTACACCTACCATGAAATATTAACTATGGGGATTCAGCGTAGAATGCCACTATCTTGTTTACAGTCTATTATACTGTACTCTTCAGTGTTTCGTCTTTTCATTGGTTAGCAAGGTTGGAATAGCTATGTGTTGGTGTGACAAAAACTAGGAAGTTAATTTTTTTAACTTGAAACTTAGAACAGAAATAAGAAAAAATGGTGATCAAATATGAGCTGTTATGGATGCTCAGATTTTTTTATAACTACCCCCAAAGTTTAATCGGTATGACAACGACGATAAGTCCATAAAGGAAACGTACCAGTCTAACCACTAGCTAAGTAGCCCTGGTTCTCTGTCAAATAATAAGTACGGACGGCAGTTAGTAGTCGACTTAGTTCCTCGGGAAATAGATGAACTTCCAAGTTGGAGGATTTTTTAGGGTCAGTAGCTCAGTCGGTAAGGCGACGGCGCCGTGATTTCACGAGCCCGGTTCGAATCCGGGGACGACAGTTGGAATTATTTGATCGACATCACCGTCACTGGTGATTCTATTCAGGAACCCCAAGGTTTTTTAAACCATTCGCTACTACGATCTTCCCCAGGCAACTTTGGCTTAAAACCTATTGATGACGTCATGGCGTAAGAGTTAATCGAAACACACAATGAAATATCATATTTCATATATATGTAAATAAAAAATATGTAAATAGATTTCATTAAATTAAAATATAAAATTATCTGATGACAGCGAGAATAAAATCAATGGAGTAGCCCGCGTTATCGTAACGATGAATAGTGTTATGTATTGTTTATTAGATTCCTGGAGGCTATTTCAACTAAAAATAAAATCGTCAGGAACCCACTAGATTTCTGTGTGGTCTTGCTATTGAAACACCGTGGCCCCCAAGGACTCTACCGGTTTAGAGTCTGTCATAATTTTTTTTTAGCTATTTTGTGCTTAATTGTGACAAAGATGGTAGTTTCATCATCTTATTTTTTACGCAGAATTAGCTGTAATATATTCGTGACATTTGTGTTCATCTTCTATGTTTAGAGCTGATTCATAGTTTTGTGTCGTATGTCTGAGGCTTGACATTTGCATATCCGCAGTTTATGATGGTGACATAGTATCGGGTTGTGATGTTCAGGTTTCTTCATAGACGCATCAAAATTTACGTCGTGTTGTGGTTTTCAACCGTTGGAGGCTTGGCAGCCTTTGAACCGTCCCCGGCGCGAATATTTTCTTTTTTCTTTGCGTGCTTCATTATTGCTCGATTTTTCGAAATGCTTTTCCTTGTTCTTTACTGCATCCATTTAAGAAAATAATTGGTAGCAGAATTTGCGTGTACATTTAATATTTTCCTCAAGGTCGTTCCTGTTTACTTGCGATAATTTTGTAAATATCACGTTGAAGAGTAGTCAGTGTTCAGTGTATGTGTCATATGCATTGGCTAATTAAAACATTGTATTCGTGTGTATAATATTTTTTAAGGTCCTGTATTTTTCATGTAAGGCTTTGGTAAATATGTCCAGTTGAGGTGGGGCCGTATGTGGTGATATCATGGGGAAGTTCATTTAGCTTAATAAAATCACCTGTCAGTAGACAGAACTTTATATAACGACCACCATATCCACCATGTCCCCTAAGGGAGAATATGATGTAGCCAAACAAGGAGTAACTACGGCGTCGGACAATGCGAGACAGCCTTTTATGCACTGTGCATTTGCTGGAGCATTGTAAAATTGTTCTTTAAGTTTTATACATATTACCAAAAAATATTTTCATGGAAAAAGTGACATTTTTACGATTGTTTTTAACTGAATATAGTTGTTTAGCATTGAGTGGGAAAGTCATGAAAGGCTATGGTAATTCTTTACTCAATCCAGTCATGGTTCAAATATTTTTTTTTCTTTTCTCCTATATAAAATATAGATGTAACCAGAATTAAATGTGCCACCATGCCCCTATAGTTTAATTCCTTTTACACCGGTTCCTCCTTCAGCAAGTACACTCCATCGTACATGTATTCCAAAAGTCACCGTAGAATGATACTACTTGATTCAAGATATTTCCATTCAACGATTGACAGATTATTAATTTCCATTCGTGAGGTTCCAACCCCTCCTCCCATCACCCTGGTCTGGTGATAGTTTCTTCCTAGTTCAGTAAAGGGTGCTCTTTACAGTGAGTTACTCTACCCCTTGTTCTCGTTTTCACTGAACAGGTTTATCAGCGCCACAAACATGGTGTCGCTTCTAAAGTGTCGACGTACAAGGACAGTAAGCTTGTGCCTGTTTGGTATGAGAACGCGCCGGTTTCTTCTATATGCTAACTTTGGTGGTTTTTATTTTCGCGTTGTTGTTGACTGAATCAGAATTATGGTGTATTTTGCCAGTTCACGATTATTTAGTTTGAAGTACTTATATATTGTGTTGCTCACCCTCCCCCCTCGTCTTAATATTGTTATGCTTGCTTGTTTTTACATTTGTGACGTGCAGCATCACTTGTGTTGAATTCAAACACCTCCCACATAAGCGGCGTTCATCATTCTTGCAGAACCGTAAAATGTCATCCCGTTATAATACGTTGTGTGTGTGTTTGTGGGTGCGAGTTCCCGGTAGAACGTTAGCGGGGGTGGGTGGGGGTGGCGGTTTTAAGCTGTGGTTCTATTGATAGGGTCACTGCTACCTCTTCGTCTATTGAGACCATATAAGCTTTGCTTTTTGCTGAGTTAACTTCATGGCGATGGAGTGAAACCTTTTTATGTGTGGCTTTGCATATTAAGTATTTATAAGGCTGATTGGGGGATTAATCACATGTTCATAAGGGCTCGTGGATCGAGAGATTAATCAGTGGAGAGAAAAAACAAGTGAATATTTGGATGATTTCCCGCGCAATCGGTATCGGTTGGGATTATGAGTGGGTTGAGGGCAAGAAGGACGTTGTACTCGGATCGGAAGTCACGTCGACTCGTATGGCGGGAGGCATGGTTGTGCCCTTCTTCCCCGCAGACATAACGTGACTCGCCCACACTCACTACGACGCTTGCTCGCACGTGTATGGTAGCTGCCTGTGCTGCCTTCTACGCCTAGATAGACGATGTTTCACCATTTGCAGGAGCGAAACGACTGAATACACAATGGAAGATGTACACGTTTGCTGTTATACGCTAATACTTGTTAAAGGTGAACTACATGCGACGGCACACACAACCTATTTGGTCGTTAGGAGGGGTGGTTTTTAGCTGAACAAAATCGTATGGTAATGGTCGCCGATATATTCAAAACCGTGCAACTCACGGGCTCACGTGGGTAGTGATGTTTTCCTTAGTTGAATAAAATCGTTCGGTGGAGTTTGGGCAAGGCAAGACGTCGTTGATCCAGAGCGGTGAGTGCAATTTCATCGGGTATCGATGTATCTTTATCTTCTTAGTCGTTTGCGACCATGTGAAGGGTGTTCTTGTTCGACTCCTTAACTGTAGCCCATATATTTGACCAGAAGGACACTGACACAAGTTTGTACAATCTCCCACATTCTTGTACAACACCCCTATGGTCCAGGACCACGCCTTTTTTTCTAAGATTGGAGAAATTTATACCATGCTGAGCTATATATATTTTAACCCATCCTTTTTGTCACATAAACAGTTCTGCGCCACTACATCTCTCGTGTATGTGTGTGATTAACCGTGATCTTGGATCACGTGTTGGACTCGTGATCGACAGCTATACCATCCCGGATGAGAACTCGGCTCATATATGACCGATCTGTGTGTGTGTGTGTGAGTTGTCCCCGCTGGTCTTCTGATGCCAAACGCAAACAATTCGTTAATCATTTCAGTTGATTGGATCCATCCACATTTTGAAGAACTATTAAAGCTGTCACGTTGCAAAACAATTGTAGACACAGTGAAAGTGTTGTGGGGAATTTTGCGAATTGAATGAGTTCCTTGCGAGTATCGACTGGCTGGAGAACAAGACGCGCTCTGCCTCTACATTTCAAATTAACTAACGGTCACGAGTAGCGAGTCGCCTTGTTGGTTCAGATCTCCGCATCATGTTACAAGGACCCGGGCAATGGCGACCGGAAACTACTGTCTTGGTAATTCGTAGTACAAAGGATGGAAGTGACGGCATCAGTAACAGTTCAGCTCCTCATGGCGTCAGCTCTTCCCTTTCACCATAGGAGCTGGGAAGATGAAGGCACGTTTTGCACGGTGTTATTATTGCTCAACGATGATCGTTCATGGCGCAGTGATGATCGTCAGACTGTCTT
Source organism: Oratosquilla oratoria (assembly GCF_046742065.1). Lineage (NCBI taxonomy): Eukaryota > Metazoa > Arthropoda > Malacostraca > Stomatopoda > Squillidae > Oratosquilla > Oratosquilla oratoria. The sequence continues at coordinate 64,988,164 of NC_134794.1, read as the reverse complement.
GAGCACTGATACTTTGTTTTTTGAATGGGGATGTTTTGCCTCGAACAGCTTAGTACGATTTTGACCATTTTAACCGAACCTACCAGCGCGTTTATCCAAATATGATGCCAAGTATAATGCACGCCATCCGCCCTTGGGTAGGCTAATCGCACAATGGAAAACGTACTTTATGCACTTCAACATTGTCAGCCTTGGTGTTGGGTCATCATATCTTGTCACACCAGAACCGTGTCCATATAAGGGCAGTTTCATTTGCTTCCCTAAGGTCTTGGTCGGAGCAATGGGGACTCAATGGACATTCCCGGAGGACGTGGACCATCGTCTGTACTTCGCCACAGGGACATTGGGGGCTATTGGTGTATCCCCACTTGTGTTGGGTTTCTATCGTTTTGACCACCTTGGCTCTTCCTCTGTTTAAGGTAACCCAGTCCTTCCTGGTTAGGTTTGCTCCTGGGGGCAAGGTCTCGTTTGGGCATGGTATGGCCTCGTTATGGCCCAGATTGTCATATTCCTGCCAACATTTTAGTCTATGGGCCACAGCTTGGGTTGGGTAAAAGGCGTAGAAAATGTGTACAGTAATTTGAATGGATGAACAAATTGGGTCTTTCTGCAAGGCTTTATTGGTGGACATTTTATTTATTTATTTTTATTTTTTATTATTATTATTTTTTATCATATTTTTTCTCCAGGCTTATGTGAATTAAGAACTTAGGTTCTTTGACAATTCGCGTGGGCGCCACGTTGGAAGTAATTTCGATCGACCGGCATCCCAAAGTCCATTTACCACCTCTAATGAATTTGTGTGACTTTGATATTGAATTTTATTCCTTATTCATAAATATGAAAACTTGGGATCGTTTCATTACAGATACCGAGGAAGGGGAGAGCAAGCTTATATATGGAGGAGACAGTTGATTAATTTTTGTCAGAAATGAAGGAAAATAACTGAACACAAAACCTCACTGAAAGAAAACTGTTCACTTGGTTATTTCTGTGGCATTGGGGTGAGGGTGAGGGGTATCTTCGTATGATCTCGTTCTGCCTAACGGATCTGAAAGCGATGTGTACACAAGGATGGCGGAGTGGGTGGTCAAGGGCGTGAAGGGCTCTTGCAAACGAATCTACTGAGCGTTGCTCAAAGGGTTATCACACTGGGGTTCTACAGTTGAGTTCGTTTGAGTGAAAACGACTTCGGTGACTATTTTATTTTTCAAATCTCCAAATAGCCCTTGATTCACGGGGCGCGATCACAGTCGACTCCTCATCGGCTCCATATTGGGCCAATTCTTGTCGGATATTCAAATAGCTAGTAGAAATTTTTGCTTTCATTATCCAAGACTTCACCTAAAAAATAATAATATCTGACATTGTATAAGTCTCATAGTTTGTCGGTTAGCATTTTAATATTTGGTACAATGGTAATTTGACGCTTGGGAGATTTTAGAAAAAAAAATCAAACCGAAGTCGTTTCTGCTGAATCGAACTCGACAGTTGGCGAGCATCGGATCAGTGTGAAGCGGCCTTTAGTTTCATTTGTAGTTTTACTGTACCTTTGTCTGGATATAATGAATATGCCACTCGAAGCATATTGGTTCCATATTTGCAATGTATCATAATAATTCCTAGGCATGGCTGCAACATGAGAGGATGGACGACAAAGATGTTGAACTTGGATTTTCTTGTCACATTTTAGAAAGCTTATCGGTGCTTTCTAGTTCAGTAGCATCAAGGATCAAAGACAACGTAGATTTGGTCTTGGGTAAAGGGACCATCACACTGGGTTTTTATTCCATATCCTACCTCCAACCTCCATTTGAATAACCAGAGGCTACAGAAATCTTGAATTCTCTAAGATCATTTCAACAATATGTCTAACATTTTGTATTGGTCTAGTTCATCATTCAGTTTTGCTATATAAGGCGGAAAGATAATTTGACATTTTGAGATTTGAAAATGAGATGTTGTAACCGAAGTCATTTTTAACTCGGACGAACTCTCAACGGTCGACGTTGGTAAAGCCCGTGGAAGCCCATTGCGATAGCCCCTTAAAGGAACATAGATTTGATGCAGGTTTGTACTCAAGCCTAGTTGTGCTATTAGTATAACCGAGACCTTTAAAACTTGTTTAGTTACCCTGATATGCGAGCGTTGGAGAACTTGTCCCAAGTTGGACTTCACTTCTGGTCTTTGCCACACGTTACCCTGTCATACCAACCAACAGACGTGGGGGGGGGGGGGGTTGCATTGGTCGGCCGGTCGAGCTGGCTACTTCTCGGGCCACTCCCACCAGTCGTGTTTTATTTATTTATTTTTTTTCTTTATTTATTTTTGTTTATTTATTGTTTAGTATTGTTTGTATTTTTCTTATTGTTTATTTATTGTTTAGTTATACTTATTATTGCTATTATTTTTTTATTTGCATTAGTTTTTATAAACTCGATCCATATATTTGTCCGTATTTATCTGTTCATTTTCATCTAAGTTTGCAGATTTTTATTGGTTAATTTTACTTGTTTAATTGTTGATGCATTTAATTGTTTATTTTGTGTGTTTATTTGCGTGACAAGAGGTTGATCGTGTTGACAGAGGCTACTGCTTAGTACCGATGCTGCAGTTGCATATATCCCCCCCAAAAAAAAATGCATTGAGTGACCGCTCACATCGATGCCAGGTTATACGTTTTCCTGAAAATGGGACTTTGTCCAAGAAATTCGTGTGGGTAGTCGTTATTGTCTTGGATTATGTCTGGGACTTGGAATCGAATGGAGCCCACGGGTTTTGTAGCCGTTATGAGCGGTTTTGCTGAATCATGGAGCGTGACGTCAGCAGTGGGGGGTGGGGGTGACGTTGATGATTCCAGCACTTCTATCCTTGGGGACAATAGTGCACCGAAATGTTTGAGTGTTGTTGGAAATTATGACGACAGATAAAAATGTCAATGGTATTAAAGCGTTATATTATTATTATTATTATTATTATTTAGGATTAGTTTTCAGTCAGGCATGATTGGTCCGTAGAGACGTTGCAAGATCTTTTAGAATATTGATTGCTTAGATGTAAAGTCGTTATCATCATATAGGGTCATTGAGGATGTAAATTTTGATTAAATCTAGTAGACAATTAAATGTGACCAGCATAATTCTTTCAGTCAACTCAACATTTGTAAGAGGTAATGTACTAGTACCAGATGCTGAAAAAAGTAATAATAAATAAGATAATTTATTCAGACCTCCATCCATATCTGATTGTACGTTTTCTTTTATTGAGTCGGCCGCCAGGCGATTCAATTCGTTTCCATGGCAACCGGCAACCGTTCGTTTTGATTGTCTTTCGCTACGTAGGTGGCTTCCATTGCATTAATGGATTTGTCTGATGACATCTAAATAATATGAAGGAGAGAGGATGGCCATGTTTGCTGGGACCACGGTATAGGCTGGTTTTTGTCTACTCTTGGTTACTGCGGGCGTGTGTGTGTGTGTGTGTGTGTATCGCGGGGCGGGGTGTGTGTTAGACCAGCTGCCAACAAAGTTTGAGGTATACACAGTACTGCTTGGCTTCCAGCGTCACGCATCGTTACGTGTTTCTTAAGTCACGTCACTTTCTTCCTCCTTTTGCTCATCTTCATCTTCGTCCTCTTCCTTCTCTTCCTTTTCGTTCTCTTCTTTTTCTGTCCTCGATCGTGTCCTCATCCTATTCCTCGTTCTCTTCCTAATCCTCTTCCTTTCATTCTTTTTTTTTTATTTTTCTTAATCTATTTCCTTCTTGTCTTCCTTCTTCTCTTACATTTTTTCTTTTTCTGTTTTCTCGTCTCTCTTCTTTATTCTTTCTTCCTTATCTTCCTTCTTTCTTTCTTCTATTTTTCCTTCTGGCTCAATTCCTTTCTCTTTTCCTCCTCCTCTTCCTTTTACTTCTCTTCTTCCTCATCTATTTTCTCCTCTTCCTTTCCCTTCTCCCCTTATTCTCTTCTTCCCTCTCATCTTCCTCCACTTCTTTTCACGCTCCTCCTCCTACTCCTCCTTCCTCCTCTTTCATCTCTATTTTATCCTCTTCCTTCTCTTGCCCCCCCCCCCCCGTCTACCACCCAGGGCTCCTTCTCCTCTTCCTCCTTCCTCTTCTCCTCCTACTCCTCCTCCACCACCACCTCCTCCTCCACCACCTCCTCCTCCTCCTCCTCCACCACCTCCTCCTCCTCCACCACCACCTCCTCCTCCTCCTCCACCACCACCTCCTCCTCCTCCTCCACCACCACCTCCTCCTCCTCCTCCACCACCACCTCCTCCTCCTCCACCACCACCTCCCCCCTCCTCCTCCGCATTACCATCATTACCGACATAGACATCATTCTTCCCCTCCGTCATCGGGGTTGATTTATGCCCGGGCTAGATGTGTAAGTCTTGTGTACTTGCTAGTAGTGATGTGCACTATTTCCATCAGTCTCTCTCTTTCCTCTAACGCGCGCGCGAACACACACACACACACACACACACACACACACACACACACACACACACACACACTGGCCCATTGTTTTCGATGCGTCTATATTTATCCATTGACCCAAGTGAACGCTAGACATCTTCAGCTGGACGATAATGTGACGTCAAGCCGCGCTGAGCTGCATCCGAAGGCATCTCCTTTGCCCGTTGTGCTTGGTAGCTGTGGGGAGGGAGGAGGCAGGTCACTAGAAGCCGCTGGGAATCGATCTAGGGTTTGTGTCGTTACGAGGAAGGTTCGAGAAGGGGAAAGGGAAGGGCGTGTCTCTTACGTACCGGCTGATACTTTTCCCTAGGGGTGTGGCGATGACGATGCCGATTCACCAGAAATAGTTCCGATACTTGCCGATGCCGATTAATCGGCACGCCCCTAATTTTTCCTTTCATTATAACTGCCGCCAGGAGGTCTCGTTCGTTTAGACAACACCTTAGCCCATAGAATATAGCCCATCTTCTCGAATAATTCTTCTTTGCTGAGGGGCGCATTTGATGTTGGCTATCGCCTGGTGATTTTATTCGTCCATTTGGCCTCTCCTCTGTCTGGGAGAGGGTTCCTCCGAGGCGAAGAGAATCGTCTGTGGGTTAGGCAGGACTAAGTCCTTAGAATTGGATAAATTCGGCACTACATGCAGCATCAGCAGCAAAGGGTTAATGGTAGTGAAGCGAATCTTTGTCTCGTTCGTTATGATGTAATGCATAACATGTTTCGTTCTAGCCAGAGCTAAGGGGTTTAGTTAAGCAGTGAACAGGACTCCATATTGAGTCTGAGCTCAAACTGAGACGCAGACGACACAGGTGACGCAGCACAGCAAAAGCAGACTTCCTATTGCTGAATTGAAATATAGTTTGAACTTATCTCTCACATTAAATAACTTCCAGATGTACCTCAGCATTTCAAGTGAGAGAGAAGTTCAAACTGTACTTCAGTTCAGCAACAGGAAGGCTGCCTTTGCTCTGTGCTGCGTCGACTGTGTCGCCTGCGTCTCAGTTTGTGAAGGAGAAATTGGGTACGGAAGATTTTTTTTTCCTGGAGTAGATGTATCCTTGGGGTCACACACACACACACACACACACACACACACACACACACACACACACACACACACACACACACACACACACACACACACATATATATATTTCATATTTTTTCGCATGTTTGCATTTGCTGTATTGCCTATGTACTCCACTTCACTACCTGCAAATACACAAGTGATTATTTTTTGTGTTATAACAAAGGGTGCGTGTTTCAGAAAAAATATATAATATTATTTATTTATTTTCATTATTATTATATATATATATATATATATATATATATTATATATATATATATATATATATATATATATTTTTTTTTTTTATAAATAAAGGGTGCGTGGGAAGTTTTGGAAAACGGTTGACAGCTCTTGTTGTAGACTCTTGTAGAGGATCTGTGGTCGGGATGGACCCACGGAGAAGCAGGCCAGGCGTCATCGGTTTGGTAAACAAACTTTCCTCAATGGAAGGTTGTCAACATCGCGGATTCAATAGACTTAAAAATAGCCTTTGACCTTGTGCGAACGTGCTGCGCTGTAGTTTGTTGTGTATGTGGCAGAGGAATGTGTCTTCATGCATGTTGATCAGTTCTCGTGCACGTTCACCAGTACATACGTGCACGTTCACCAGTACATACGTGCACGTTCACCAGTACATAGGTGCACGTTCACCAGTACATAGGTGCACGTTCACCAGTACATAGGTGCACGTTCACCAGTACATAGGTGCACGTTCACCAGTACATAGGTGCACGTTCACCAGTACATACGTGCACGTTCACCAGTACATACGTGCACGTTCACCAGTACATACGTACACGTTCACCAGTACGTTCAGTACCATTGCTCACTGTATAGATGAAGTTGGCGTTCTCAAACTGGGGAATGGGAAGATGGTTTTGTTGAGGCACAAAGAGACTGTATGAAGGGGTGATTGTACCGACGGCATTGTATGGGACAGAGGCTTGGAATTTAAGAGGGACAGAGAGGATATTTTTTAATGTGTTTGACGTGAAATGTCAGATAAGTATGGTAGGGGTTATTAGGTTGGATAAAGTTGAAAAGGAGATGGCAGATAGGGTTGATGAACGTGTATTTGGATGGCTTAAACGTATGGGAAGAATGAGTGAAGGAAGATTAGTTAAAGGTGTATGGAAGGCAGAGATGGAGGGAGTGAACGTGAGGGGACGACCGAGGATGAGATGGATGGATGGGGGAAAAGGGGCATTGGTAAAGAGAGGAATGTCTGATGATCAAAGAAGGGAGCAGGCAGGAGATAGGGATGAGTGGAGAGTGGCTGAACATAGACGATACTGTTATGCAAGGGAGGGAGGGGCGGGGGGTGGAGTAGGGTTGAATCTTGTATGTGAATGATTCTTTGATGCAGCCCGAAGGGATTTCTCCCCGTCTTCCCTTGCTCTGCATGAGGGGACGGAGAGGGGGAGGGGATCGCAGATTAAGTGAAGCTTTCTTGCTGTCGATGTACTATGTCTTGCTACATTGCGTCTGACCCAGGGCACCGGGCGGGAAACGGGGATGACCCGTCATCCATAAAGAGTTAAGATGAGAGGGAGGATAGGATGGTGGATAGGAGTGAAATAGGTGGGAGTAGGTACGTGCCTTTCACTTGGCTACCTCCCTTATAAGGGGGAAATACTTTTGATATATAGATTGGTGTGTGTGTGTGTATATATATATATATATATATATATATATATATATATATATATATAGTTTAGGTATTTCTTTTTCTAACATTATTTAATTGTTATTATTTTACTTTTATTACATTTTATTCATATAGGCTGTTTACTTACTGTCAAAAATGGATACCATGACAAGTACGTCGGGTCTTTTATGTTTTCCTTTTTTTATATAAATTTTCTTTTATATATATATTTTTTTCTTTCTATATTTTTGAGGCTTGCGAAGGTGTCACCCACCCGGACCCCTCGCACTGGTCCGGAATGCCCTCTCGCGTACACGATCACAACATAATTGGGGTGGAGTAACTGTAGATAGATCTTGATAGGGCAACCGGTTTCCGCGGTCTATTGGCTAACCAACAACAATAATTACGCAATTCTTTCACTTGAGATTCACCGAAATTCGGAAGTTTCCAATGTAAGGATGTTTCCAGCGTAAAGGGGTTATCACGATGGACTAATTTTTCCTCCGATTGTTGGAGCAGATTTGTAGCGTCCAGCTGTCGGGAAGTAGTCGGATATGCTGGAGGAAGATGATTTACCTCCAGCATAATATCAAATGACTTTTTTTTTTTTTTTTTTTTTATAGAAAACATGATAGTTTGCTGTAGCGATTTGACGGCGGTAAAAGTGTTGGAGGTGGGCGATACCGCCGATGAATCGGAGGTTGAAGGAAAAATAGCCCGGTGTGATAACCCTAGGAGGTTTCCGGTGTAAAGAAGCTTCCGTCATTCGGAACGACAGTCGTTTTCGGAAATATTTTGGATGTTTGGGATGGTTAGGATTTTTCGAGATTCCGGAGGGAGATGACGACAGCCATCAGGCGACCGTCGTTATATTGATCATAATAATATTAGTCAGTCGGACTGACATTTCCTGCCGTCGGCTGATTGGCGGCGGCCCGGGGAGGAGGAAGAAGAAGAAGAGGAGGAGGTGGAGAAGGAGGAAAATTAGGAGGAGGAGAATAAAGAAGGGGTGGAGGAAGAGGAAGAAGAAGAGGAGGAGAAAAAAGAAGAGGGGGAAGAAAAGGGAGAAGGAGGAGGAGTAAGAGGAAGAGGGAGAATGAGTAAGAAGACAGAGGAGGAGGAAGAATAAGGTGTAAGAAGAGGGAGAAGTAGTAAGGAGAAGAGGAGGAGGAGGAGGAATAAGAAGGTGTAAGAAGAGGGAGAAGTAGTAAGGAGAGGAGGAGGAATAGGAAAAGGAAGAAGAGGAGGAGGAGGAAGAGGAATAAAAAGAAGAGAAAGTACATATTCGATATCTACATGATTATGATGATAGAAAATTGCGGAAATGTTAAAGTTGGCAGTAATTTGATTAAAAATTAAAGTAAAATGTAGTAAACCGTAATCTGAATAAAAATTGGAGAGAGAATTTAAGGGGTTTTATGTAAAATAATACTTTTGAAATGAAAATGTCTTGAACGCCATTACCGATGGTGAAGCAGGGAAGGTCATCATATTAAGACCGCAAGACTTAAACTGGACAATTCAGGCAGAGATCAGAGTGTGTAGGTAAAAGCAGCTTTGTTAAACATATGCGGTCAGTGACTGGAACCTGATATATGTGACGTGACGGGGGAGGGCGAAAGCGTGAATGAGCTGATTCGATGACTGGACGTGACGTCACGGGATTGGATATACTAACGGGGAAAGCCCCCCCCTTCCCCCCCTTGTCACGGTCCGGGGGATAGCGTCATGCATAACAAATCCACTCCGTTTATCTAAACGAGGCAAAGAATATCATCGTAATTATTATTATTATTATTATTATTATTTTAACGTGTTTCGTTATTATTTAATATATTGAAGTTAGGATCTAAACAAAGCGACATGACGTCATTTGGAATGAAATGGAAGGAGTCGACTGACTCGTTTGTTTTATTTCTTATTCGTTCATTTGTTGATTTATCTGTTTGTTTATTTATTTATTTATTCAGTCTGTCTCAGCGCCGTATATTTACAAAGTGATATCACCTGTTGCTTTGTAGTTTTGTTCAGTGTTCCATCTTGCCAGTCAAGTGTAATGCTCCATTGTCTTCTGTTTGATAGCAAAGTGTGAAGGTGATATTTCCCTGTGTGTGCGTGTGTATTCACCTGCAACTGGTCGGTGTATGGCAATCCCCACTTATGGAGTTGTTGCCATAGTGAGATAAACTTTTCCTAGACCCTGTTAAGTCCAGTGAATAACATAGACTCCTTAATTTGTTTTTAACTCGTAAATGGTCAAAGAGTGTAGATCGACTTTCCATAGTGTGAGTGTGTGCGTGCGTGCGTGTATGCGTGCGCATGTTTGTGCATGTTAATGCATGGTCATGCTTTTGTGCGCACGCGCGCGTAATACATGTTGCCCCTCCCAGCCCCCCCCCTCCCCCAGCCCGCCACCTTTTTCCCAGTCCTCATTACCCCCCTCCTCTCGTTCCCCACGTCCCTCCGCTTCCCCTCCTCCCCCTCTCTCTCACTCCCCTCCTCTCCTCCCCCTCTCTCTCACTCCCCTCCTCTCCTCACCCTCTCTCTCACTCCCCTCTTTTCCTCCCATCCTCCACCTCCTTCCCCTCCTTCTTCCTCCCTTCTCCCCTTCTTCCTCCCTTCTCCCCCTTCTTCCTTTCTTCTCCCTATCTCCCCTCCTCCATCCTCCTCCTCCCCTCTCCTCTCTTCCCCCTCTCCCTCCTCCCCTTCTTCCTCCCTCCTCCTACTCCTCCCTTCTTCCTCCCCTTCCTACTCATCCCTTCTTCCTCCCTTCCCTTCTTCCTCCCTTCCCTCCCCTTTTCCCCTCCCTCTTCGTTTCCTCCTTACCACGTCCTCCTCCTCCTCCTCCTCCTCCTCGCATTCCTCGTTCCTCCTAGTCGGCGTCGTTGTCGTCTTGGGCGGTGTCTTTTATCTCTTCTCGCTAAACAATGCTTTTCTCACCTCTCCTGTTTTTCACACACTGTTCATCTTTTGTCTCCTCTGTCCCCCATCTCCCACCTTCTCCTCCTCCTCCTCCTCCTCCTCTTCCTCCTCTTCCATTTGCCTAACCTTCGCGATAGACTTGTCCTTGAACGCCTGTTTTTATTCTGTGAATTGCATGTTGCCTTCTACAGCTGGCTTGTGGACAAAGGTACAGACTTGCCTTAACCTTTCCGTTGCCGAAAGAAATTGCCTGGATGTAGCGAGAACAAATGTTCAATTTGTTAGTATTGTTTATCAGGAAGGTTATGTTATCGTTGAGAAAAGTAATAATGTATTTCTAAATTATATATATAACTGTACGCTGAAAAACGGTGAGATGAATCACCCGTAGACGATATGACGTCATGTCGTATGACCAGATGCACCGGTTTCCCAATACGATATATTTATCTATTATTAATTTGTATATTTATTTCAATGTCTTTTTATCGTTGCTGGTGTTCATTCTTGCATCAAATACCGAAGATAATTTCCTTTGAAACCGATGTGTGCGTGCGTGTGCGCGCGCGTGGCTTGATTAAACAATTAGTTCTACTATGATTGTTGGACTGCTTGAATGAATATATATTGATTAATTACCCGACCCGCTGATAAAGTACTCGTTCAGCGGTCAGCTTGGCCTCGCTAAATAAGCAACTGTTCAATAAATATAAGTAGATAAATAAGATAAATAATTAACTACCAACTAGTAGATGTCTTATTTATCGTGGTATTCATATATGTGTGTGTGTATATATATATATACATATACATATTCATATACATACATAATTTGGGTTCGTGAGTTGGTTATATTGTTTTGTATTTGTTTGGATACTTATTTACTTTGTTTAATTTGATTGTTTTCTTGCGCCCGACCTCGTTATAGACCAAAGGGTCGCCTGTTGGCATATTGCCATGGAAACCCGTTGCAAAAAAAAAAAAAAAAGGTATATATTCGTCATTGAGTGTCAGCCTTGTTTATACAATGCCCTCTTGACCTCTCGGCTTGTGTGAGAGGTTTAGATAAATATATATGCGACCTGTCGTCTTGATAGTGTCTTTTCTAGTCGTCTTGCTGAACAAGAGGCCAGGGTTGTTGGGACGGCATCGTAAATGACAATTTATATGTGTAATATGAAAGTGTGTGTGTGTCTGTGTGACGTGCGTATGTGTATGATGTGTAACATCACACAAACTGTTCTGGAAACCAACGCATCTCATCGCGTACAATGTGCTCACAACGGGTCAGCCATCTTGAGTCTGCTGGCAACCAAGCACGGGACGGACAACAAGAGGAGTAAATAGACATCAGCTCAACAAAAGAGAGAATCCACCTGATCCAAATCAGACTTGCCTGGAGTGTGGAAGGATATGTGGATCAAAAATAGGACTCCACAGACAGTCACCTCCGTTGGCACCAGCGACAAGGACCTCAGCATCACCAGCCAAACTCAATCACTTCATCTCATCTCACCGGAGCACTGTCGTCGTCGATCACCAAGGGACCCTAAGCATGATGTGTGTATGTGTACATATGCGTGCATGTGTATATGTACGTATATATATATATATGTGTGTGTGTGTGTGTGTATATATATATATATATAATATATGTATATATATATGATTATGTATATTATATAAAGAACGTGTGTGTATCTGTGTGTGTGCATTAAGTTGTTCAAGTGGCTGTCTCATTGCCTAGCAACCATGGCGGCCCCCCTTATATGGGCGAAAGAGCTCTTTGGTTCGTGTACCCACGTTGTGTGTGTGTGTGCGTGTTGGAATGGACGATAATTTACATGTATCCTCATGTCTACATGTTTTTTTTTATAATATCTTTTGGTCTATGTATACACCTTCATTATTTACATGTTTGTTTTATTCTACAGTATTTCCCAGCCATTTGAACTATTTTCTTACTGTAAATTAATTAAAAAGAAGTATTCGTACAAAACGTGCTTATTAACCATACGGTGTCGAATAGTTTTGGAAACAGAAGAACTTAAGAATGAAGGAGACGTCAAGAGATCATAAGGCATACACTCGGCAGTTCCATGTCCATTACCACCTGTCCTCCCCATCCACAAAATTATCTAACCTCGTAAAACAACCAATAGTTTCAGCACTCGTTACATGGTTAAGTCCATTCCATTCATTGTCCACTCTATTGGTAAACATTTCTTATCTATTTCCATCTTAAATCTAGATTTGTTCAATTTAAATCCATTACTGCGAGTCCTGGCCTGTTGTCTTTATATGAGGTGAGGTTGATACTTATATTCTGTAAGGCTCGTTTCCCCCGCATCGACTTTTCGCCGTGCGTCGTCCGCGACGCGACGTCGTGCTCTCAGACAACCATGGATGTTTAAGGACGTTTTCACATGTCACGACCACATGTGGAAGCGTTCATAGACACCCATGGTTATTTGAGAGCACGACGTCGTGTCGTGGACGGCACACGGCGAAAAGTCGATACGTGTGAAACGAGCCTAGGTCGGTCTCTTGTCTATAGGTATTTTCTTATTCTATATGTGCATTTTTATTTGTTTTGTTTCTTTCCTTCCCTCCTTCCTACTTCCCTCTTTCCATCCTCCCTCCCTCCCTCATTTCTTCCCTTCCCCTTCTCTCCCTCCTTCCCCTCTCTCCCTCCCCTCCCTTCCTCTCTTTTCCCGCCACTCCCTTCCTCTCCTTCCTCTCTTTTCCCTTCCTCCCTCACCTTCTTCCCTTCCTCCCTCTTCTCCCTTCCTCCCCTGCTCCTTCTCCCTCCCTTCCTGAACACTTCACTAACTCGAATATTAACTCCTTTATCCTTTAATTTCTCCTTCAAGGTAATATCATCCTTTGGCGTTGGAACAGAAGCTATTTTGTGGAGTTCCTATGAAGATTGCTGTGGAGGGGACGGGTGAGGGGTTGGGGGAGGGGAGGTCGGATGGGGGGGAGGTGACAGCCGTCTTTCACCCCAATAAGTGTTGGAGGATTGAAGTCTTATTGCATTGTCCTATCCTCCAGTCTCTCTCTTTCTCTCTCTCTCTCTCTCTCTTTCGAAAAGTATAATGATATAACCCAATATTGAAATAATTGGTTGGGAAAGTGAACCAATGTGTTGTATGTGTATTGCGTGCGTGCGCGCGCGAGCTGACAGCTGTCTGACTACGTTGTCAGCCCAGCAGGTGGTGGCAGTTGGGGTAGGTTACATGGCAGCAAGTCGCTTAGGTAACAAGACTCCGTTGGCAGTGGTGGCTGGAGGGGTGCGGGGGGGAGGTTGGGGGTGGATGGCCTTAGCGATACGGGTACCAGAGGTATTAAATGAGCCCTACATGATCAATATTATCGTGCAATGTTCCGTATTGTGCACTATTATCAATGGTGTAAGGATATTGTAGAATGACATAATATATTGATATTATATTGACAATATATATTAAGTCATCCTTCAGCACCATCCCTACACCGCCAATAATATTGTACAAAATAGAATATTGCGCAATGATATTGATCGTGTAGGGCCTGCTTTACATACAACTACCTAAACTCACCTGTTCGACACCCAGAACAAAGTATGTAAAGAATCATTGTAGAGGAGATAATTACGACGAAGATGAAAGGAATCGTCTGGCGGTAGACAGAAGATATTTGTGAAGTTGGTTTTTATGCTTGAGAGATGATTATTCTGTCATCACAATATGTATGCACATATAAATGTGTGCGCACGCGCGCGCGCGTGTGTGTAATATAGATTACTTTACCTTAGCTTTTGTAACGAAACCGTATTTGGCGCTGTAGAGACCCATCAAGGACGAGAATATTGTAAACCAATTCTGAACACGAACTAGCTATAGTCAACGTGCCCTGTGTGGGATATAATATATATATACAGTATATACACGTATGTATGTGTGTACATCGCTTCCTGGGTTTGGGTGGCGAAGACACCGCCGACATGACGTCATGTCGCGCTCCGTTAAAGTTTGAGCTCTGATGTACGTTAGTGCTTAAATATGCATTCAAATAAATATATAGATTATTGTATGTGTATATATATATTTTTCCACTTGCAAATAAGAGGTTTTGCATTTCCTTAAGGACAGGGAAGTCGGAGCCAGTCTCTCAAGCCGCCCCCATACAAAAACAAAGGATGAGGGCTCTAGACAATCGTTTGACGAGCATCGTTGAGCCATGAACGATCATCGTTAAGCAATAATTGCACCGAGCTAAACGGGAATTTCGTCACTGTGTCAGGCAGGCAATCTGCTGCAGGTCAGGTCGGTGGGCAGGCAGGCTGATGTACAGTAAGGCAGGTCGGTTAGCAAGGCGGCAGGCAGGTCGGGTATGAAAGGAGATCAGGCTGGCAGGCAGCTCTTGAGTTTTTAGGAATAATGATTTATTGATTATTATTTTACATTTAAGAAATCATTAGTAATAATTTAAAAAAGGTGAATGGTGTACGCCATGAGGCCCAGAGTAGCTGGGGCAGGTGACGGTCACTGCAAGTGGGGATCGGAGAAAAGTGCGGGACTCGAACCCGCGATCAGGAAAATTCGGAACTTGCGTGCATCCGATTACGATACTAGTACACTAGAATAACAGTAAGTTCTAATGATAAAGATGGCAATAATAAAGATGATGATAAATCGAACCGTGTCGCCAGCGAGTTGGACCAAGAGCATGTTTCGTTAAGTTCCACGCTACAAAGTGCGCTGAAAGGGGGTTTTGCGATATTAAATCAAACCAAGCATGGTGGTAATAATAATAATAATAATAATAATAATGATGATGCTCATCTCACGCACAGAATGGTTGTTGAAAGACATTCTTCTCCGTCCTTTTTCCAAGCTTTCTTCTCTCCTCTCAAATATTTCCGTCCATCTCCATGATGGTCTTCGTCTGGTGTCCATGCCATTATTTATTTTATTTTTATTTATTTTTTTACAATTTTGGGGATGTATTTCTTCTATTGATTCTTTTCATGAACCGTAGTGTAATGTATTTTTTATCTTTGTGTCGTACATTTTATATGAAGAATGATAGTCATTTTATATTATTCTTTAATATTGGGCACACCGCCCTTGTGTTGACATATTATCATTTATGAAAATATCCACGCTTATTTATCATAGGTAGAAAACAATAGTAATAGCAATGAATGATAATAGTGAATTATGACAGTAAATGATGATAATGAACGTAGTAATTGGTAATGATTAATGCATTGGTGTGGGTAGGTAATTTGACCGCAGTCATTGAAGTGGAGTGGAGCTTGACTGAAATCACCTGCAAATAGTGCAATGTAGGTTGATTTATCCCACCTGCAACAGATATAAACAAACAAATAGAAAATAGACAAGGTCATAAAGATTAAGGGTATTATACAAAGGAGTAGACTATGGCCTACGTGTGTGTTCTGAGGAGATTCCGTGAAGTTGATTGATATGTTCAAGCAGTTCCAATCTAGCAATGCTGTTCGGTTTCTCTCGTCTCTCACACAACTGAGGGGAGCTATCAGTGTTCAGAAAGAGAGAGAGAGAGAAAGAGAGCGTGAGTAACAATTAAAATCACCTATGTGGAACGGTAGAATGAGTGATGTTTACGTGTGAGGTTTAGACTGACAGTGACACAGGCAGACACTGACAAAGCCAGGCAGACATAGACAAAGACCTAGATATGGACCCTCGCATCCGACCTAGTTATGGACCAAAAGGTCTCCTGTCGGCATGCTCCGCCTTTGTAATCCTTTGAGTAATAGACAAAGACTGGAAGACAGACAGGCAAAAGCAGACAGAGAGAGAACATGTTAGGTAATGACTGGAGCCGACCACGGGTTCCCTGTTACGAGTACAATGCTTGTAGGCGAGGCGAGCGTAACGGTGACTGCAGATGAGGACTCGGCGGCAGCGCCAACGCAGTCCCTGTTACGTAAGGAAACATTTCTGTCAAGGATAACCCTCCCTCCTCTATTGGTGCGAAGGGGAGGTGACAGGCAGGCAGACAGGGTGTGGTGAAGAAACGTGGGCGTTGGTTTGTGAGTAGTTGAGGGGTCTGGTGTATTTCTTGTGGTGTGAAATTGGTTCTCATTGAATTTGCAGTGAGCTGTTTTATTCAGCTACATGGTGAACTTTAATAGACGATATAAGGGGGGAACCTTGTTGAGGCCCGTGGCAATAACATGAACTTTAAGAAGTTATATCGAGCTGCAGAGGAGCAAGAAACAAGATTCCCTTTAAGCTGTTTATTCCGTACTGAGTTACAGCGATACAGTTGACGAACAACGAGACAAATGTTCACAGAAAACGTGATACACACGTAAAGGGTGTATTATTTCAACAGACCTGTCTTGATTTAACTGGTGTTTGTGTTCGAAAGGAACTGTAATAGACTACAAATGAGTCCTGTGTTTTGGTGTAAACTGCTTGTTACCCAGAACAATGTATGTAAAGTTTGCCACTAGTCGGAGGGTAATTTACCTACCACGTGATCACTGATGATTAAAGGAGTTTCACTAACCCCCATGGCTTGCAACAGAAAGTTTAAATCTTCAGTTCATTTGATTCCTTTCAAGATTAGAGCGTTGAAGCGTGGCTTTGCATAAATGTGGCAACGTCGCAGAGTATGGAGCACCTGGCTTGCAGGTCTATGTGGCAACGTCGCAGAGTCTGGAGCGCCAGGCCCAAGAAGCGAAAGTCTTCACTCCCTCTCTCAAGTAGGCGGAAGCCCACCCACCACTCAACTCCCAGATCCCATGGTTTTGTGATGAATGAATGAATGTGGTTTTGTGGAGTGGATAGGTGGAGACTCCAGGTAGGCTCCGTCCCGAAGATTTAAACAATGTTAATGGGAAAAGGGGGCGGTGTGAGACTGTAGGATTTTTTATTTTATCTTCAGGAACTCAACAACAACAAGACTGCATTGTGCGCAATCATACATGACAACACCAGGTACGGCGGTACCTGGTTCGAATCCTGCCCAGGGCTTAAATTATTTCAGTATCGCTGCGCTTCGAGTCGTTACTCCAACTCGTGGGCGGGGAGTTGGGTGTGTGTGTGCATGTAAGATCATAGCATTACCCATAGATCGGTCATACGAGCTCTGGGCTCTCTTCCGGGAGGGAAATAGCTGTCGATCACGAGTCCAACACGTGATCCAAAGACCAAGGTGAATCATACAATATACTCTGTAATGGATTTTTGGGGGAAACCCCCAGTCCATCCATAGCATTCCTAAGAGAGGTACTGCTCGGCCAGACGGTCTAGGGAACAACAAAATCATCAAAATAACAACAAAACAAAAATTCCGTTTTCAAGAAACAGGTTCTCACATTGCGACGTGAGCGTCGCTGCCGTTCCTGTGA
Source organism: Oratosquilla oratoria (assembly GCF_046742065.1). Taxonomy (NCBI): domain Eukaryota; kingdom Metazoa; phylum Arthropoda; class Malacostraca; order Stomatopoda; family Squillidae; genus Oratosquilla; species Oratosquilla oratoria. Next base: position 64,970,650 of record NC_134794.1, on the reverse strand, counting down.
CAGGTGCCTTCTTGTGGTTCCTCACTTTTATACCTACAACTGTTGTACATGACATTGGAATATATATTTATTCCCAGTGTTTTATTAATATTATAATTATTATTATTATTATTGCTGTTATTGTTATTATTATTTTATTTTCTTATTTTTATCTTTAAATATATATTTCACTAGGAAGGATTCGAACCCATGCACCTGTGGGGACGGTCCATCATGCTGACCACTACAACACTTTTGTGGTGTAGTTGTAATGAACTATGGTATGATGTTGTTGTAGGATTGTATTGTCTGTTTGGGAGGAATTTGTGTGATGATAGATGGCTTGTGTGATTTTCATTGTTGTGATGGCGTGGGGCACGCACACACACGTACACATACACACACACACACACACGCACGCACAAACACACACACACACAAACACACACGCACAAACTATGCTCTCTGTGCGTGTGTGTGTGTGTGTCTGTCTGTCTGTCTGTTTGTTCGCGTTAGAGTAAAAACAATTACCACAGACGAAGGCGGGGGGGGGGGAGGCAATGGAGGAAGAAAGCCTTACACCAAATAGGCTCAAGTTAATAGCTTGGCAATGCACCCGTCACAGGAACGGGAGCGACGTCGCTGTCACAAGAGGAGTAACGGACGCTTCGCTCCTGTCACAGAGAACAGATTCGTCTTTGAGGTTTTCCGGGACCTTTGATTAACACGTATCAGTCTGTATGTACGAGGCGTTGGTCAGTAAGTATCGTTTTGGTTGGTGAATGCTCTCTCTCTCTCTCTCTCTCTCTCTCTCTCTCTCTCTCTCTCTCTATATATATATATATATATATATATATATATATATATATATATAATACACACACACACACACACACACAATATCCCTCTCTGTTAATCTCAACATCTTTGCGCAACAACCCATCGCAAAAATAAAAGTAAATAGATTAATAAAAATAAATAAGTAAGAATAAATAAATAAAAAATACCCACAGCATGTGTATCAGGGGTTGTTACTGCTGGTGCAGGTGTGCTGTGTCGGTGATCGGAGATAGGTGGTACCGACAGTCTATGACGTCATATTTTGGCGATGACGTCATAGTTTGGCGATGACGTCATAGACCTGATGGTTCTATGATGTGGTTATGGAGGGTTTAGTATTTGATAAGACACGTGTGTGTGTGTGTGTGTGCGTGTGCGCGCGCGTGGTTGTCGATTAGTGGAGGTCCAATGTGGCGCTAATGTGATTATATTTAGACTCGGGAATGTTGTAGGACTTCAGTATACCTTGCCTATTTATATATTTATTTACTTATTATTTGTTTATTCATTTCTCTTCTTTATCTAGTTTTCATTATTTTATACATTTCTAGGATTCTCGTATCGTTTCGTCAGCCGTCATGGTATCGCTCGTTTCTAGGTTGTGTAAACTTTGTGGAGTTATCGTTCGTTTGGCTTCTAGACGGCTCATCAGATTGTTCCCCCAGATCTCATCCTTCGGTATTATTTCCACCTTTGGGGGGGGGGGAAGTTGAAATAAACTAAATTAAGCCTGAGAAAGTCGAAATTCTGAAATGTTTATATGATCGGCTCGTCTCTCGTTTTCTTCTGCATCCTCTCGTCCACCAAGTCAGAGGAACATAATGGAGGAGACTGGAAGAGACCATAAGGCCTACACCAGGCAGTTCCATGTCTTTTACTACTTTTCAACACTCTCCATAAAGTTCTCTCCTCTTTTCATAAAATAACCAATTGTTTCAGCCCTCACTAACTACCTGGTTACTAAGTCTATTCCATTCGTTAACTACTCTATGGGTAAACCCGTTCTTGCCTATTTCCTTCTTAAACCTCAATTTGTCCAATTTAAACCCATTACTACTTCTGCCCTGTTGTCTTAATATGATGACCTTGCCTGCCTCACCCTTGTCAAAGCCCTTGGCCCAATTGAATGCCTCTGTTAGATCACCCCGCACTCTTCGTCTTTTTAGAGAGTCCTAAGACTGTTTTCTAGTTTTTGGGATCTTAGAAAAAGGAGCGAGGTGGTTGTTTTCAAGCGAGCAGCTGCCGCAGACAGTTGGGCGTGCCTACTTCAGAGTGTCTACTAGGAAATATATTCTTAGATTTTCCCAGTAGCCTATGACGCTGCATTCTTGAAGACCTAGAACCCAGTCTGCGTTTTGTGTGTGTGTGTGTGTGTGTGTGTGTGTGTGTGTGTGTGTGAAAGGGTCATCACACTGGGCTTCCATGAGCTTCACCATCGCCGACAGTTGAGAGTTCGTTTGAGTGAAAACGACTTTGGTTACAATGTTTTCCTTTTTCAAATATCCGTTATACATGGCAAAGCTGAATGATGAACTAAGAGAATGTTAATGTATAAGAATGTTAGACATGCTGTTGAAATGTTCTTGGAGAAATCTAGATTTCTGCAAGCGAAATCATAAGCTTATTATTCAAATGGAGGTTGGAGGTAGATTGTGGGAGGAAAATTTGCCCAGTGTGATAACCCTCCGATTCATCGGCGGTACCTCCAACCTCCAACACTTTTTCCGCCGTAAAATCACTTATGGCAATTTATTCTTTTTTTCTCAACAATTTACTTAGAATGCCATTTGATATACTGGAAAAAGTTTATTTTGGTCCAGCATATTAGATTCCTTCTCGAATGCTACGACATTTGGTCCAACAGTCGGACGAAAATTAGCCAATTACCCCAGTGCCCCTTTAATTACCGTGACCAACATCTTTTTATGTATATTGCAGTAGTTCGAACCTACAGTTGGTATATATGGTGTGTGTAATTATGTAAATATATATTATTTTATATGTTATATAGTATATACTGGAAGAACATTACCCAAAAAATCCTGGATACTACACAGTTTTGGAGAAGAAGAAAACGAAGTGTCCTTGGTATTGTCCGTTGAAACTTAAAAAAATTGTTTTTGTTGTTGCAGTTGGTCGTTCCGCCCTGCCGGCATCTCTAGCCATGTCAGGTAAGTGTATTCTCCTCCACTTTTGTCCACTTTTGTCTCGTAGGCAAGGGGAGAGGGGTTGGGAGAGAGGCGCTTGGTCCTCACGACCCCCGCTGCGGATATGACGTTATGACGTCATGTACTGTTTTGGCCCTTGGAGGAAAACGGAGATTGTTTTGAATCCCATGGCTGTTACATCCCCCTCCTCTCCCCCGCCACCGCCATCAACAGCAACAATTAAATGAAATCGTCAGGCGGTAGTTAGGAAATGTTTAAAGAAAATCATTATACTAAGGGATTACACTATTTTATACGAACCGCAACATAACAAACATCTTTTGACATGCATTTTCACACACGCGCTCGCACTAATTATGATTATTAGACAGTATGAGACAGGAACCATGGGTGATGAACCTTTCTTGTACACAGTTAGGTAAACATACGCGTACGCGCAAATACACATATACATGTGAATATATTCATATATTTTCAGTTATGTTCTTTATTTCTCAGTATGTACCTTTTGTTTCCTAGCATTTGTCAGTTCATCTACGAATTCAATGATGAGTTACAAAATCCCTAAGTAGACACCTTGTCAAGAAAAGTCGTTATTTGTTTTTTAAATAACTACTCTATAGGATTCTCACTATGGAAGATATTTAAAAAATACCTCGTTAGCCTTTTTTGTAGAAGAAGAAGAAACAAAGAGAGCTTAATTTACTTCTCTAAAGTTTCCCTCATGCCTGAAAGATCAATAATATTTGGCAGTAATGCGTTTTGCACAGTATTATTCGAAGTTCAAGGATGATATTTATGGGGAATGTATGTCAGACAAATAGTTGAATTTCTGCGTGTGGTGGGGAAGGTAGGCTCATTGGTCGGCCAATAGAATAATTCGTATTACAGAAAAGCTTGTCGAGGCTTTTTTTTTCTGAATTGATTCAAATCACCTGTATCGCAATGAAATGTGTTGATTGGATAATATATTGAAATGGTGAAAGGTTATTTATACTGGACAATTTTTATTTATAACTTTTGTAGACTGATGTACTGCTTCGATACGTAGTATCAGACTTCGTATAATCCATAACAAAATCGTAACTTTAGGGGGCGGGATGAAAACTGGTAAGATACATTTAGGAAAATTGAAATATTGCATTTTCCCCCATTTTCTTGGCATTCGAATGCATAACGGATGACGTAAATCGCTCACTGTGACGCCGTCTTTCTTTTGAATTAGACCAACCGTCGCGTCATGTCGTCCGCCGGCTAGACGCTGGTCACGTCCTCTCAAGGGTGGCTGGCTGGGTTGTCGGGGGTAGTCTAGGATGGCGTCAGTGGGGGGACGGGTTGCAGTAGGGTGTTAAAACCTATTACCCCCACCTCCCATGGGTGTCGTGTCGAGTTTTGCAGTTGTTGGGTGCAGTCAGATGTCAGGGATGGAGTCGGGAATCATTTTTTCACCGAGTGATGCATTAGAAGCGGAGGAAACTATAAACACACGTTGTTTTATAATAGTATATATACATAGTGGAAAAGCACATCAAGATATTTTCACCAAATACAAATCGGTCAATATGGGAAGAGAACATAAATTTCCACGGCCAATAAGACAGCCTTTGGAAGAGTCAAGGGAAGGAGAACGGTGGGTGGGGGGGGGGGTTAGTCTGCAGTCTCCACCCAGTCGCCCCTCCCAATTGAACCTTCCCCACACTTTCCACTGCCCGTCTTTTCTTTAAAAATACTTGGATGGAATTTCGCATGAAGCTCATTTTGATCTTAAGTGAAATGGAGGTGAAGGGGGGTGGGGAGAAGTGGGTTAAAGGAGATAAATCGAAAGATGGCGGGGTTTCCCTCCACATACGAAGAGACACCTAGCGGGCAGATGACGTCATGTCGCGCGTTGACGTTGAAGTCGACTTGAGCCAAGGCCGTCAAGGTAATCCAGATGACTTAGCTAGAACTGCCTCTCGAACCAATATCACAAGGTGGATCCAAGACATTTTGTGTTGTTCATTTACTTCTTTATTTATTAATTTATTTATTTGTTTTGTATATTAAATGTGACAAGAACTTGTGCACAGAAAGCGATATTCGAATTATGAAAATCTGGTGGACCGGAAAAGCCTAGACGAAGCCCAAGTTCCCATCATTACCCTGAATGTTCTGACAACTTGGGCTGATTGTATTCACTTGTAAGTATCAAGAATCGAACCCGAGCCTGCGGACTCGCATTTCCGAATTGAATCCTACGTCACAGAAGCACGAAAGCCTAAAGAAAATTATTTAAATCGTTATTCAATAGAATTTTAGATGTTTGCAAATCTACATGCTTAAGAAAGTGTGATATAAAGTCTTATTTTTTCTTACATTAAAACGCATTACTAATGATAAATGTAGAAATAAAATGTAATGCTAAGGTATTAACGTTGGATATCTTAAACTTTGACATTGCTGAAATAGGCGCGAGGTTTCGTTCGTATGTCAGAAAGTTCGTAAGTCGAATATTCACACCTAGAGGAGCATATATAATTGTGTATGTATATATATATATATATATATATATCTATACATATATATATATATATGTATATATATATATATATTTATATATATATATATATATATATATATCTATACATATAATCACTAGAGAAACTTAGCACCTTTGTAAATCACGAAAAAAATAAAATGTTGCATTGAAAGAAAAACTTGAGAAGGTCAACTTAAATATTTCGGCTGCCAACTGCAGTGCTGTGCAAGGAAGTACAGGATAGGCGCAATGGCTAAAGAAATACTGTACATGTACGTGATTATATATATATATATATAATATATATGTACGTTATGTATACATATGTATATATGTGTATATATGTGTGTGTGTATGTATAATTTTGTATATATAATTATGTATATACACATACATTATATATATATATATATATATATATACACACACACACAAGTAGTATTGAAACGGACAGAATTCTGATCTTATTCATATAATGTAGGTTTCTAACAAGGATCCGTTCATTTGGGAGGTGGGCATAAGACGAATTCACCAAAAACTTCCACATTATTTCTTATTCAACCCTTCGTCTCCATAGAGACATCCTAAGGAAACATCTGGAAAACGCAGAAATACAAACATGCAAGTACGAACACAAAATTTAAAGAGGTAATAATGATATACAGGGAAATCTTCTTGCTGTACAGAAAAAAATTAAGAATGACGCTCGACTGCCGTCGAATCAGGATGATCTAACGTTTGGGCGTAACGGTCATCTAGGGTGCTTTGGGGAGTGGTGGGGGGGGGTTAGCGATTGGATGAGAAATGGAAGAGGGTTGGGTCACCTGACCCCGATGGAGTCGCAGGGATGGGAGGTGGGGGAGGGTCCTCCTCCTCCTTCTCCCTCCTCCTTCTCCCTCCTCCTTCTCCCTCCTCCTCCTCCTCCTCCTCCTCCTCCCATCCCCGTATGTTTGTAGCTCTGTATTTTCCAGATTTTTCCTGAAGATGCCTCATTGTAGACGAAACGTTGAGCAAGAAATTAAACGGATGGTTTTGGTGAACTCGTTTTTGCTCAAATCCCGAATGACCGGATTCTTGTTAGAAATCTGCAAAATATTAATAAGACGATTATCAACTGTCAGAATGTTGTCGATTTCAATAATGCAAGTATATAAGAGAATATTCTCCCATATTTTTCGTATGTATATACATATATATATATGAATTTGCTATCAACTGATTAGGCGACGCCTATGTGGCCGTATAGCATCTCTCTGTGTAAGCCTCTCGACTTTAGTTTATGTGCATATAACATGGCCTTCGGGAAAAAATAATATTAAATAATAGCGTTGGTTTCCATGACAGATAATTAAGTTTTATTGGAATCCCTTGGTCCGATTATTAAATTTATTCTCTCTGTCTCTCTCCCTCTCTCCAACCCCCTTTCTCTCTCTCTCTCTCTCTCTCTCT
>NC_134794.1:64956196-64958696 GCF_046742065.1 Oratosquilla oratoria | reverse complement strand
AATGATCAGATGGTGACTTATGGATGCGCACATACTTTTGAGAAAAGGCAAAGTTTGTGCACAAGCAAATATCTGCGCTCCCTCACAGGGAAAAAAAACAATGTTTTTAGCAAGTTACTTTCAGGTGATTAAAAATCACGCAACGACATGAGCCTTTTGAGAGCGAATGGAATCGATGGGCCCAGTGGCGTTACGACATCGCGGGAGCGAGCGGGTTTGTTTACATCGTAGGTCGGATCTGGCTAGTGATACGCGAGTGAGCGTATTTTAGGTTTGTTTTACATATGTTATTGTTATTATCATCGTTATTATCATTACCATTTTTGTTATTATTATTTTTAGTATTATCATTATTTGTTTTTATTATTATTATTATTGTTATTATCATTTTGTGTTTTATTATTATTATTATTATTATCATTATTCATTATTACTATTTGATGATCATGGGTATCAAGATATACGTGGGTGTTCATAAATTAAAAGCTGTAATGAAAGATGAGCAAATGAATGGATCAACATATGCGCATTCACATGGTGTCAATCGTCGATTAATTCAGCGGCGGAGGGGAAGGGGGGATGTCGTGGTCTTGCCTGGGTAGCGCGACCTGACCGAATCCCAAAATTTGTTTTTATTTATCTTTTATTCATTTATTTATATGTTTATTATTATAATTGTATATGTTTTATTCCATTTGTTTTTATTATTTATTTGATTATTTATTATTTTTATTTTATTATTTTATCTATTTATTTATTTATTTTTTAGGTTTGTGGAGCTAGGTTCGAGTCTCAATAGGGGATGGGGATAGTGTAACAGAAAACATGGCTCGTGGGAGATGACTAGCAGGAGACAACTCGTAGGAGACCACGTGACCCTGAGGTGCTTATAGTAGTCCGTTACTGGACTCGCACGTGCCTGTGCGCGTGAGCGATGCCGAAGCACGTGCAGGGGCAGTGGCAGAAATGGCAGACGTGTTGGAATCGCTCAGGAACGCGGAGAGCCGGGAGCGTCCATAATTATCGCGGACAAGACAAGGAAGTGTGTGCGTGGGGGTGCTTTTAAGGTTTCCGTGTTTATGTACAGACGTGAAGCGTTTCCTTCCTTTTCTTCTTCTTTTTCTTCTTTCTCTTCTTCTTCTTCCTCTTCTTCTTCTTCCTCTTCTTCTTTCTCTTCTTCTTCCTCTTCTTCTTTCTCTTCTTCCTCTTCTTCTATGTTCATGTGTCGTTGTACTGTAGGTAGAATATACTTAGTAATCATGTAGAGAGTCCGAAAACTATCGATTGTTTAAAAAAAAAGTTAGACAACTTTATGGATGGGGACGGCAGGTGATGATGGACATGTAACTGCCTAATGTAGGCCTTAGGGTCTCTTTCAGTCTGCTTCATTCTTGTTCTGATGCCTAGGAAAGGGGGATTTATTGGAAAGGTAATGGTATTACTACAATCAATCTATTACCTTGGAGACAATCGCCGTACTGGGTTAGTTCACATATATACATACATGGATACAATACATGTATGTATATGAATGTACATGTAAAACACACATTCACATACGTACATGGACACAGTGTATATGTATGTATATGAATATATACATATTAAACACACACACACACACACACACACACACACACACACACACACACACACCGCACATTTGCATTCCACTGTACAGCTGCACAGAAAACTATCGTTAGTAAATCAAGCTAATCATTTTGACACAAAACAACGAAACTATTTGAGAGAAGTTGAAGTCTCCATCGGAAATAAGATTATCATGTCATAGTGAATCCATATGAACTCCGGAACTATTATTCGATTCATATTCATTCAGAAGGAATTCGAACAATTCGAACCCCAGAAATACCAACCCTTCGGTATCATGAGGTTATGTTCATTAGCGAATGTTTCGACACCCCTACTAACGATAGTTTTCTGTGTAGCTGTACCTTTCGAAGTACGTGTTGACTGAAGAGCATGCGTCTAAATGCATGGCAACATGCACACGAGCATTGAAATGTGCATGTTGCGTTCTGCGCATGCGTAAGACGTTGACCATGTGCATGGTGGGTGGGGGGGGGTGCCCTTGCCTCTAGTGAATGACCTTTCTCTGTGACCTTTGTCTATTTAAGAGACCCAGAGAACCTAGTTGCTGACACCCGTTAAGACAATAATAACAGTGACATTAATCATGATGATAGCAATGATTATTATTGGTAATTATGGTAGTAGTAATAGTGATAATTGATAATGATAATGATAGTAATTGATAGTTGATAATGATGATAATAGTTTATTATGATAGTGGCAAGGGTAAGCACTGGCCAAGTACTTCGTTCACAAGGACGTTTACAACGTTTAATGAAATTCAATTTATCCTGAGACACGGGGAGAATCTTTCAGGTTCCTGGAGAGGGTAGGAGGAGGAGGAGGAGGAGGTGGTGGTGGTGGTGGTGGTGGTGGTGGTGGTGGTGGTGGGAGGGGTGATGAGGAG
>NC_134794.1:64943696-64951196 GCF_046742065.1 Oratosquilla oratoria | reverse complement strand
CCTTGCCAGTATCACTCGTTAAAACCTTTGGCCCATTTGGATACCTTTATGAGATCACCCCGCACTCTACGCCTTTCCAGTGATGCCCGACGTTGTCGCTTCCAGATAACAAGGTCTGTATTGAAAAGGAAATAAAAAAGTAGATGGAAAAGGGAACAAAATGAATAGATGAACAAAAAATATATAAATTACATAAATAGAATTGGCTGCCGACCGACAGGTAAGATCAAGCTCTCTGTACACGCTCAAACGGTTTGTCAAACAAGTGTTTGGAGTGACGTTTGACCGTATGAATGGGGGTGTTTGTCATACGTGTTTGTCAAACAAATACCCCAATTTACACGGTCAAACGTCACTTCAAACACTTGTTTGACAAAACGGGTTCGACTGTTAGTGGCCTTGTACAGACTGTCAACTTCGTGAGGGAGAGAGGGAGGGGGAGGGGGTTGCTGGTATTAGGAGTTGGAAATTGAACAAATTGAACAATTACTTCCAATTGATTTGGACACGGAAAGGCGTGGTGACTCTACTCTCACTCTCACTCTCTCTCGTGAAGTGTTGAATTGTTGAAGAGTGTTGTGATTGTTCTATGTCCAGCGTATCTGACCCGTCCCCTGAGGAAATGTCTCACCCTGAAACTGAATAAAATCGTCTGGCGGCAGTAGTAGGATAGGAACGCAGAGAGGGACTTCGTTGCTTCGTGTCTGATCTTGCATCTGTCATAGGACCATTCCCAGCGCTGGGTGTAGGTTAGGTTAGGTTGGGTTAAGTTAGGATGGGTTGGATTGGGTTAGGTTGTTAAGTTGGGTTCGGTTGTGTTACGTTCAGTTGTGTTGGGTTGGGTTAGGTTTTGTCGGGTTTGATTGGGTTGGGATGGGTTATGTTAGTTTAGGTTTGGTAGGCTTAGGTTAGGATAGATTGTGTCAGGTTGGGTTGGATTAGGTTAGGATAGATTGTGTTAGGTTTAGTTGGATTAGGTTAGGATAAATTGTATTAGGTTGAGTTGGATTAGGTTAGGATAGATTGTGTTAGGTTGAGTTAAATTAAGTTAGGATAGATTGTATTAGGTTGAGTTGGATTAGGTTAGGATAGATTGTGTTAGGTTGTATTAGCCGGGTTTGGTTAGGTCAGGATAGATGGTGTTAGGATAGTTATTGTAGGATGTTGGTTAGGACTCGTGAAAGTCCCACGACTCGTGGAAGAGTGGTGGGATTAGGAGAAAACTAGAAACTAGAAACTTGGCGGATAATGACTATGATTTGTGACGTTTTGACAGAGGTGGTCGCTACTTTCCCTTTCTGTCTCGAAGGCGCTGTCGAAACGTTGGGGGTGAATATGGTGAATTCCCGCCCATTTTGGCTTCTTCTCTGTTCCCACCATTATTCCGTTGGCAGTAAAAAAAAAAAAAAAAAAAAAAAAAAACAACAACATACCGATGGAAGTAAAGATGATGTTTATTATTATTATTATTATTATTATTATTATTATTATTATTATTATTATTATTTTTTTTTTAATCAATTGGCGATGACGATATTGGCGTCTGGATGCGTATGAAAGTAGACAGGGAAGCCATGTAGGAGGACCTTGAATTAGATATAGTTCATATTTATGTAAAATGAGACGTATGGAGATATGAGATGGCCCGGGAGTCATCCTGGGAGCTTGTCAGTGATGGAGGTCAAGGGGAATGAGATTGTATGCTCTTTTAGCATTTGGTAACGACCCCCCCCCTCCGATTGACTGGATTGATTGAATGGTTGAATGGTTGAAATACAGATAACAATGTACCATACACAAGGATTGATACGACACTGTTGTCACGATAGAAAACGTAAAAAATGAAAAGGAAAACGGTGGTGAGGACTTGATTGGTTGGACTCGTGGAGGGGAGGAGGAGGAGGAGGGGGGTCCTAATAAAAATGTTTGTTTTATCGGTTTCGGGTAGGATTTGGTGGCGCCTCTCTCTCTCTCTCTCTCTCTCTCTCTCTCTCTCTCTCTCTCTCTCTCTCTCTCTCTCTCTCTCTCTCTCTCTCTCTCTCTCTCTCTCTCTCTCTCTCTCTCTCTCTCTCTCTGCGCACACACGAGGTTTGAGTGGGTGGGAGGTGTGATTGTGTGATCGAGTAGTGCGTGTGTGTATGTGGGATGGTGCGTGAATAGAAGAATAGGTTGTTTGCTTGTTTGTTTGTTGGCTGCACGGGGGTGCCTCTGCTTTGTTGCATGATTGTGTCAAGCTTGTATTTAAATCTTACGTGGGATTTTTTTTTTTATACCGATTACTTTTTAAGACTCGTTTTATTTTCCTTTTGTGTCCTTTTATGTTTTCTTGTTTTCTTGTAACCTTTTTTAATCCAGTGTCGATTAATTTTCTTATATTTTTCTTGTCTGAATTTTTTTTCTTCATTTTTTGTCTTTCGTTTTATTTTCTCAATTTTCGTAAACTCTGTTTTCCATTGTTCTTCTATTTTTATTTTCCCGGTAATTTTCTTATCTTCATAGTTTCTTTCCTTCAGCGAGAGACGGGAGGTGGGGGGGTGGCTCCGTGGCTCGGTGGTACCGCGTGCGTCTGGTCACCGTGTGGGGAATTTCGGGTATGTTCGAATCCTGTCCTCAGCGTAGAAGTTAAGAAGGTCATCCACTCATAGGTCACTTGGTGACATCACTGTGTGTGTGAGATATGATCTTCCTCCGGATATCGTCACTGCAGTAGTGGTATAACGTGGATACACTATCTTTTGCGTTCAGAGAGAGAGAGAGAGAGAGAGAGAGAGAGAGACTTACTTGACTATCTTGGAGCCACAGAAAATCTAGGAACCTTGTGCCCATTGTATCGTGGGATCGGTGACCCAGTGGCCACGTCTAACCAAATCACCACGTCGAGCCCAGTGGAACGGCAGAGGCCGGAATAGTTACGAAAACAAACACTATGAAACTGTGTTGAAATAAATACATTTCTAATACAAATTAAATTATATTTGATCCACTCTTCGTTGGATCGACGTTTGGCTTCTAGTAATAAAAATTGATCATGATAACGAGTAATAATAGTAATCATAATTATAGTAGTAATACTACTTCTGATAATAATGATGATGATGATGAAGTGAGTGGCAAGACGAAAGACTGGAGTTTTATTTTGGAGTCTTTCCTCTTCCTACCTACTTCAACTAGTCAGAATGTCTCAACAATAATGCTAATGATAATAACATTAAAAATCTACGGCTGGGAGTCGCCATCTTTTGTGTCGCCAGCCGCTCGCTCAGCCATCTCCACTTGTGAACTGACTCTCTGACGCCGACGAGGAGTGCGGTCATGGTGGTCCAATGTTTAGCGCGCTCGTCTCTCAACCTGAAGAAGGTGGGTTCGAGTCCTGCAAGAGTGGTTATAGCAGAACCTTTCTCTGTAGAAATTGGTCTAAAATATTGTTCTGGCTGCCGTCAGACGATTTTATTCATCCGAAAGAAGGAAGCCTTTTAGTGGAAGGGTCGAGATAATTTACAATGTGGCAGAGGGGAAGCCATATTGGCGACATATAAACGCGTGTGGTGTAGGTGCACCCGTCACATGAACATATCTGGTGATACTCAAGCATCAGGAGAATGGAAGAATGCTCTCTCTCTCTCTCTCTCTCTCTCTCTCTCTCTCTCTCTCTCTCTCTTTTCTCTCTCTTTTCTCTCTCCTCTCCCTGAAGGCGTATCAGTGACATTCTTGTCCGTCTTAACACACACAGCGACTTCAATGACACCCTACGGACCAGACTCACGCATCGTTCTTTATACGACTGCCGAGTAGTCTCCTCTCACAGAAGAAAACAAATATCTTTGTGTCATTGCACTGCACTCCCTAAATTCTTCCTTTACCACATCCGTAGGAAGCTCGCTGGTCGAGCCAGTTCGAGCGTCGTTACTTGCGGCGAAGGTCGAAGGGGATGGTGGTTCGAACTCTGCCACCGGCGAAGCTGAAACAAGGGCATGATGTTATGGATAGAAGCGCAGTGAAACACAGTTTTGCGAAGTAGTCGTCCTCAGCTAGAGAGGTATTTAGTGGAATTTGAAACTTAATTTTCTGTTAAACATTTGTTGAGTGATCAGTGTTGTACGCACTTGTATGGTTGTATTGTGGTGTGTGTGTGTGCGTGTGTGTGTGTGTGTACGTGTGTGTACTTGTTTTCGAGAATACACCACGTGTTATATGTGCTACCCTATGAACGTTCTTCGGATGTTGTATGGTCGCTCTAAACCCGCAGGTGTCGGGTGACACCCACACGAGGTTGGAATTGTTTTGGGGGAGACGGTGGGGGGGGGGATGTCTCGCATTCCGAAGCGCAGGTCCAGAGAGAGAGAGAGAGAGAGAGAGAGAGAGAGAATAAGAAAATAAGAAAAATAAATCTGAAAAAATAACATCATGTAACTGGAAGTCTATCCACCATTGCGGCTAAAGGGTCAGAGAAGGAGGAAGAGGAAGGGGAGGAGGAGGAGGAGGAGGATAGGCGGGCGCGTGCGCGTGCCGTTGTGCGGCGGCATCCGCCCCGCGGGGGACTGTGACACTCGTACCTCCGTCACTCCCTCTGTCCCTCCTGCCCTCCACCTCCTGCCCTCCACCTCCTCCCTCCATTACTCCCTCCATTCCTTCCTCCATTCCTCCCTTCATACCTCCTGCCCTCCACTTCTGCCTTCATACCTCCTACCCTCCACTCTAACCATTCCTCCATCCACCACACCCTCCACTCCTCCCTTCATACCCCCATAATTCCCTCCAATACTCCCTTAATACCTCCATCACTCCCTCCATACCTTCATCATTCCCTCCACTCCTCCATTCGTACCTTCATTGTTCCCTCCATACCTCCATTACTGCCTCTTCTCCTCCCTCCATGCCTCCATTATTACCTATTCTCCCTCCATACCTCCATCATTCCCTCCACGTTTTCTTCCATACCTCCATTACTCCCTACACTCCTTCCTCCACTTCCCCCTTTAATCCCTCCCCAACTGTCCTCCATTCCTCCAACAATCCCTTAGTCTATCCCTGCATCCCTTCCTCCCACTTGCCATCCCTCCCTCCCTCCCTCCATTCATCCATTCCTCACTCCATCCTTTCCTCCATATCTCACCCTCCTTCCAGCCCTCCTTCCGTTTCTTCATCTATCCTTCCAGTCCTCCGCCTCTTCATCCATGTGTTGGATTTGGCACATCCAGAGGAAGAGGAGGAGGAGGATGGGGGGGGGAAATAAAGTTAAAGGTTCACCTTTTTAATCCTTTGTGTGTGTGTGTGTGTGTGTGTGTGTGTGTGTGTGTGTCACTCTGCTCTTTCTTCTGTTGACGGCAGATCGTTGCCTGTTGGATCGTTGTCTGCTAAATGAAAGCGTCTAGTCATAGCCAGAATAAAATCTAACATGTCTTTCCTCGGTCGCCCCCTCTTCTTCCTTCTCTTCTTCCTTCTCTTCTTCCTTCTCTTCTTTCGCCACTACGTCCTCCTTTTCACTCTCTTCCTCGTCCTCCAATTAATTCTCTTAAACCTCTTCCTCCCTCTCCTCCTATCCGTTCTCCCCTTCCTCCCCTCCTTCCTACTCCCCTTTCCTCCTCCCACTTCCTCCCCTTCCACCTCCCTCCTCCCTCCTCCTTCCTTTACTTCCTCCCCTTCCACCTCTTCCTCTCCATCCTTCACTTCCTTCTCCTTCCTCTCCTTCCTCCTCCTTCCTCCTCCTTCCTCCTCCTTCCTCCTCCTTCCTCCCCCTTCCTCCTCCTTCCTCCCCTTCCTCCTCCTTCCTCTCTTACCTCCCCTTCCTCCTCCTTCCTCCTCCTTCCTCCCCTTCCTCAAACTTCTTCCCCATACCACTCCTGCTCCAACTTCTCTTCTTGATCTTCATATTGATCGCATAGCAGTCCCGTAAGGCCAAGCTTTACCACTCTTCTGAAGTTTTCAAACACTGTCTTGTGATAAGTATGGTATTTTTTATGTGAATTTATTTTACTTTTATTATTTTATTTTCGCTTATTCTTATATTTTTATTATGTTATTTATTTTGTACCTTCTTTGTATTTATTATTATTTTTTTTTTATTATTTTTTTTTTTTACTACATCAGTCGACACTTTGGGACATACCAAGCTGTGATATATAGGACGAGCTACACTCGCAGTGTCCCGTCCCGTGTCTTCTGTAGTGTTACTTCAAGGAAAACGCAAGACCCGTGTGGTGCTTTGTAATGTGTATATGAAGACTAAACGGATTATTCTGCCGTGTATCAGGTTGAAGTGCTCGCCGCTGTACATTTGTGTAAGAAAGGGGAAAGAGTGGGGTGGGGGATTATTATTATTTTATTTTTATTCTTTTTTATTTTTTATTTATTTATTATTATTTTTTTAATATAATTTAAAGGGAGGAAATGCCTCTGGAGAAGACATGATGAGCTAACCTAGACAAGTATGCCTGTGGAGATTCGTAGGAAGTAGGCGATTGATTGGTGTGTGTGTGTGTGTGTGTGTGTGTGTGTGTGTGTGTGTGTGTGTGTGTGCGCGCGCGTATTTATGTGTACGTGGCCCGTGTTTTGCGTGTACATACTCGCGACTATCCTCCTATTCCTTCCCTTCTCTTTCCTTTCCTTTCCTTCCCTCCCCTCCCATCTTCTTCCATCCCATCCCCGTCCTCTCCCCTCTCCTCCCCCTCCCCTCCCATCCCCACCTACCCCCTTCCCTCCCATCCCCTTCCCTCTCATATCCTTTCCCTCCTACCACCATCCCATCCCCATCCCATTCCCCTCCTATCCCCTCCTCCATTCCCCTCCCTCCCCTTTCATCCCCCTCCCTTCCCCTTCCCCTCCCCTCCCCCCTTTCAGCCCCCTCCCTTCCCCTCCCCCATTTCAGCCCCTCCCTTCCCCTTCCCCTCCCCTTCCACCCTCTCCTTCCCCCTCCTATCCCCCTCCCTTCCCCTTCCCCTCCCCTTCCATCCCCCTCCTGTCCCCCTCCTCTGTCATCCCCCTCGTGTCCCCCTCCTGTCCCCCTCCTCTGTCATCCCCCTCCTATCCCCCTCCCTTCCCCTACTCCCTCCCACTTAGCCCCTCCCCCCGTACTTCTCCGCTTTCCCTTTTTCCCCTCCCCTCCCCTCCCCCCGTCATCTCCTTCGTCAGTGTATCCCACGCGTTTCGTCCCACGCCGCCGCCGTCCGTTCCCTCCTCCTCCTCCTCCTCCTCCTCCTCCTCCCCATGGAAGGGCAGAAGGTCACGCCAGGAAACGCGTAGCTGCGGCCGGAGCCGTCACCCCTTTGACCCTTTGGGGGTGGTGGAGGGCAGGTGGACGCTGTAGCTCTTACTGGAGTCTGAGAAGGAAAACAAATGAAGGAGAGAGAGAGAGAGCGGGCGAGAGCGAGAGAAAGATAGAGAGGGCGAGAGAGAGTGAGAGAGAGTTTATATATTGATCGATTCATTTAACTTATTTTTTTTCTTGTGTTTTCAGGACATTTCCGTAATGTGACTGAAACCGCAGGAGCGTTGCGATTAATT
>NC_134794.1:64928948-64938948 GCF_046742065.1 Oratosquilla oratoria | reverse complement strand
CAAGAGAGAGAGAGAAAGAGAGGGGATGGGGGTTCAAGACAGAGAGAGAGAGGGAGAGATGGGGTGGAAGGGGGGGACTTCCCCCCATCCCTCCCTGCGTTGCGTGCATCAAGGTACCGAGTGTTGTATAGACTTTTCCTCTTGTGACATGCCCCCCTGCCCTCCCCCTCCCCCCTCCCCCTTCTGCTCTTGTGCCCGCCCGCTTTTGTGCAAAGAGTCACTCAACACAGCTGCTCCAGCTTCTTCAGGATCCTTCCGGGTGGTGGTGGAGATGGTTGTAATGGTAGTGGTGGTGGTCCTCTTCCTCCTCCTCTTCCTCCTCCTCCTCCTCCTCCTCCTCTTTCTCCTCCTCTTCCCCCTCCCCCTCCTCCCCCTCCTCCTTTTCAAGCCCCCCACCCCGTGGTGGATCTTGATTATCTGCTTCAGTACTGCGGCGGCATACTCTTCAGTCTCCAGTGGGTACCGTGTCGAACTCTTGAGCAGGTGGTCGTGAGTTCGACTCCGGGGGAAACCGCCGCGTGGTTCTTGCGTTGGTTCCCAACAACCTTGACTAGGCGGGGAGGCGACCTAAGCATCGGTCTTAAAAAAAAAGGGGGGGGGGACGGAGGAGGGGGGGTGTTTGCAGAAACTGACGGGGTTTTGCCTTACGAGGGGTTTCTCACTTCCCACTGCGTGTGAGTAGAATGGTCAGTTTTGAGAGAAGGAAGACGTGAAAATACGTGACTATGGTGGACTTCACTGTCAAGCGTTGTGCGATTGTATTGCAAAACTTAGGGGTGGGGAACCCCTTGTCTGAAGGGCTCCTGAAACGACCGGGACCCATTTATACGACACAGGAGTCTTCTTCCTTTTGAATGGAAAATATGTCACGCGAGTTAGATCGTAACCGACAGTATAAGTTCATGTTAACATAAACTCTAGAAAATAAGTCACGGTGTATGGATGTGTTCACATTGTTAACAAAAACTGGAAAATAAGTCACGAGCTACGAATCGTAGCGTATATGTATTGTTAAAAAATACACACACACACACACACACACACACACACACTCACACCTATATATATATATAATGTGAATGTCTGTCGCCAGACGATTTTATTCATCTTGAAGCGTATCAACAACGACCTCGTTGACTCCCCTCTCTTCCCCGGTCCCCCGCTCCTCCCCCTCTCCCCCTCTCCCCCTCTCCCCCTCTAGATGTGTCTTGTTCTGCTTGAAACCACACGGTTCAATTCCGCTATAGTGGCTATCACACTGGGCAATTTTTCCTCCGACATCTTACCTCCAACCTCCATTTGAACAACTAGAATAGAACTTGGCTTACAGAAATCTAGATCTCCCTAAGAACAACCGTCTAGGTTCACAATCTTAGTTCATCATTCAGTTTTGCTATGCATAGGACGGAAAGATAATTTGATATTTGGAGATTCGAAAAGTGGAAAAAATAACCCAAGTCGTTTTAATTAAACTCGAACGAACTCAGCGTGGAAGCCCAGTGTGATGATCCCTTAAGGTGGGGGACGACGTAGTGAAGGGGTGAAGATGGTCTAGATGGTCTACTGTTGTGAATATTCATTCCAACCCCCCTCCCCCCTCCCACCTCCCCCGTCCCCCTCCCCCGTCCCCGACACGACGCCTCCTCAGAAACCACTTAAATCCTCTTCTGAGGCTTAGAGCCCTCCTCCTCCTCCTCCTCCTCCTCCTCCTCTCCCTCCCCTGCCCTATCCTACATCCCCTCCACATCTTACATACCTCTTTCATCCCTTCCTGCCCATCCTCCTTCTCCCCCCCTTTCCTCCTCTCCTTCCTTCCCTCCTTCTCTTCTTCCTTCCTTCTCTTCTTCCTTACTTCTCTCCTTCCTTACTTCCCTCCTTCCTTCCTTCTCTCCTTCCTTTCTTCTCTCCTTCCTTACTTCCCTCCTTCCTTCCTTCTCTCCTTCCTTTCTTCCTTATTTCCTTCTCTCCTTCCTTCCTTCCTTCCTTCTCTCCTCCCTCCCTCCCTCCCTCCCTTCCTTCCTTCTTTCTTTCTGCCCCTTCTTCTTCCTCCCTCTCCTTCTCCCCGCTCTCCTTCTCCCTCTCTCTTTGTCCTTCATTACCTGCTCCTTTCTGCGTACTTCCTCTTCTCCTCCTACTCCTCCTCCTCCTCTTCTCCTCCTACTCCTCCTCCTCCTCCTGTTTCTCTTCCTCCTCTTCTTTGTCTCCTCATCTTTCCTCCTCATCCTCCACCACCATCTCTTCGTTTTCTCCCCATCCTTCACCTTCCTTCTCTCCTCCTTCTCTTCCTTCTCCACCTCCCTTTTCCTCCTCCCCTTGTGTTGGAGGCGGAGGGGAAGGAAGAGGAGGAGGAGGAGGAGGAGGTCGCTGGACTGTTTGATGGCCCTAACCGACTTAGAGTAGCATCAGGCCCTTCTTTTTCTTCATCGTTTGTGTTGGAGAGAGAGGGGGAGTAGGAACCTGGATTCCTCCTCCTCCTCCTCCTCCTCCTCCTCCTCCTCCTCCTCCTCCTCCTCCTCCTCCCCCCCTTCCTCTCTTCCATAAGCCCATTCCCGAACTTTTCCTTCTCCCCTTCCCCTCCCCTTCCCCACCTTCCCTTCCCCCCTTCCCTTCCCCACCTTCTGTACCTACCCACCTCGCCGCCTCCCCTTCCTGTCTCCCTCCTCCCCCTCCTTTCTTCCTTCTCCCCTCTCTCCCTCCTCCCCTCTCTCCCTCCTCCCCTCTCTCCCTCCTCCCCTCTCTCCCTCCTCCCCTCTCTCCCTCCTCCCCTCTCTCCCTCCTCCCCTCTCTCCCTCATCCCCTCTTCTCTCCCTCATCCCCTCTTCTCTCCCTCATCCCCTCTTCTCTCCCTCATCCCCTCTTCTCTCCCTCATCCCCTCTTCTCTCCCTCCTCCCCCTCTTCTCTCCTTCCCCTCCTCTCTCCTTCCCCTCCTCTCTCCTTCCCCTCCTCTCTCCTTCCCCTCCTCTCTCCCTGCCCTCCTTTCTCCCTCCTCCCCTCTTCTCTCCCTCCTTCCCCCTCCTCCCTTTCTCGTGCCCTTCCTCCCCTCCTCTCCCCCCCTCCCTCTCCCGCTTCCCCCACCTTCTTCGTCAGAGTTCTCTCGAACTCAAGTTACACGTCGTCGACAGGAGGAGGAGGAGGAGAAGGAGGAGGGGAAAAACTGCGTCCCTTCTCCCACGTACTCGACTCGCTCCCACTCACCCCCTCCTCCCACTCTCCCACTCACCCCCTCCTCCCACTCACCCCCTCCTCCCACTCTCCCACTCACCCCCTCCTCCCACTCTCCCACTCACCCCCTCCTCCCACTCTCCCACTCCTCCCCCCTCCTCACAATAATCCCCCCTCCTCACAATAATCCCCCCTCCTCACAATAATCCCCCCTCCTCACACTCGCCCCTTCTTCCATTCTCCCTCTCCTCCTCTCCCCCTCTCCCACTCCTCCACTCTCCCTCTCCTCTCTCATTAATCTTCTACATCTTCCCTCGCTCAAACCCCTGACCCCCTCCCCCATATTCCTCCCCCTCCCCTCCCACTTTCCCCCTCTCCTCCCACTTTCCCCCTCTCCTCCCACTTCCCCCTCCCCTCCCACTTTCCCCCTCCTCTCCCACATCCCCCTCCCCTCCCACTTTCCTCCTCCCCTACCACTTTCCCATCCCCTCCCACTTTCCTCTCCCCTCCCACTTTCCCTTCGTATCCTACTACTTTCCCCAACTTCCCATTCTTCTCTTCCCTTTCCCCTCCTCCCTTTCCCCTCCTCCCTTTCCCCTCCTCCCTTTCCCCTCCTCCCTTTCCCCTCTTCTCTTTTTCTCCTTTTCACTTCTCCCCTCTTCCCCTCCGCCCTTCCCCTCATCCCCTCACCTCCCCTCGCCTCGCCTCTCCCCTATTCTCCTCTCCTCTTCCTTCTCTTTCCTTCCCTCCACCTTACCTTCTTCCTTTCACCTTACCCTTCGCCTTCCCCCTTCTCCTCCCCAGCTTTCCCTACCCTTTCCTTACCCATTCCCATTGTCCATTGTCACCATTTCCCTTCCTTTCCCTCCCTCCCGTCTTCCTTTCCCTTTCCCTTTCCTTCCCTTCCCTTCTTTCCTTCCCTTCCCTTCTTTCCTTCCCTTCCCTTTCCTTCCCTTCCCTTCTTTCCTTCCCTTCCCTTCTTTCCTTTTCCTCCCTCCCCCTTTTCCCTTCCTTCCCCTCCCCTCATTTCCCTTTCCCCTTCTCCCCCTCCTCTCTCCTTCCCCTCCTCTCTCCTTCCCCTCCTCTCCCCTCCCTGCCTCCTCCCTTACCCTCCCTATCCTTCCCTCTTCACCCTTCTCCTGGTCCCCTCCCCCTCCCGAGTCCCCCTCTTGAACAAGTGTCCCACGCAGTTCCCGCTGGCATTGGCGGCACAAGGGGGAACCTCCTCCTCCTCCTCCTCCTCCTCCTCCTCCTCCTCTTCCTCTGCCTCATGTTTCTCTTCCTCTTTCTCCTCCTTTTCCTGTTCTTTTTCTTCCTCCTCCATCTCTTTTTTTTCTCTTCCCCTCCCCTCCTCCTCCTTTTCCTCCTCCCCATCTTCCTCCTCTTCTTCCTCATCTTCCTCCTCCTCCTCGTCTTCTTCACCTTTGGGAGCCCAGTCTACCTGGCGGAAGGCCTACAGGCTACTTGGTACTAGGCAGGCTGGCAGTCTACGTAAGACTTCCTTCATACAGACACAGCCACAGGCAGACAGACAGACAGGCTGTCTGGTAGTCCTTCATGTAGTTGCCAGGCAAACTACTTTGGGAGTTGGTTGGTAGTAGGGCATTTAACCTACATTTAACCCTGTTTAGTCTCGCCAGGTAGAGTTTACCTTGTCGAAAAATGTCTATTACGTGTCTTGATATATATATATATATATATATATATATATATATATATATACATATATATATATATATATATATATATATATATATATATATATATATATGAAGAGACAAGAACTGTTCAAACCAATGTGTCCATTTACTGTGTGTGTCTTTCAAGAATGTTGCAAGATAGAAAAGACAAAGTAGGTAAAGGTAGATAGGTAGATGGGAAGGTTGTTAGACAGCATCGTAGTAGAAAGGCAGGTTCAATGGCGGTAGATCTCCATCCTGCTCGTAGGCAGGTAAGCAGGCTGCAGACTAACATGAATGTAGCCTGTGTGACAGGTAGGCTAGACAGACGGACTGCTTGGCAAAGACAGGCAGGCTACGTGTGATGATGTAGACAGACTTCCTCTCAGTAGATCGAGCTTGCCTGTTGTTAAGTCTGTCTGTTAGTAGACAGGAAGGGGGTGGACTGAGTGCTTGAGTGTGTCAGGCAGACTGACAGGCTGCCCAGCAGGGCAGGATAGGCAGACAGGCCGGTAGGCTGGCAGTCGGTAAGCGAAAAAGAGGAGGAAGAGGAACGAAGAGTAGGAGGAAGATTTAGAGAAAGGGGTAGGAGGAGGAATGAGGAGGGGGAGGAGGAGAAGCAGTAGTTGGAAAGAGGAATAAGAGGAGGAGGAGCGAGGAATAAGAGGAGGAGGAGCGAGGAATAGGAAGAGGAGGAGGAACGAGGAAGGAGAGAGGAAGAGGAACGATGAAGGGAAGAAGAGTAGGAAGAGGGGGTAGACTGGTAGAGGATAAAGGTGAAGAGGAGAAGGAAGAGGAGGGGAGGAGGAGAAAGAGGAGGAGGAGGAGGAGGATGCGAGAGATTAGCGAGGATTAAAGAAAGGTCTCCCGTGTTCTTGTGAGCGGTCATGTGTGTACGTGTGTGCGTGTGTACGTGTATGTGTGTGCACGTATACGTGTATGTGTGTGTGTGCGTGCATGTGTGCACGTATGCTTATACGTATACACGCGCGTGTACGTGTGTGTGTGTGTGTGTGTGTGTGTGCACGTGTACATGTGTATGTGTGTGTGCGTGCGTGTACGTGTGTATGTGTGTGGGTGCATGCGTGCACGTATGTTTATACGTATATACGCGCGTGTACGTGTGTATGTGTGTGTGTGCGTGCATGTACGTGTGTATGTGTGTGTGTGTGCGTGCGTGCGTGCACGTATGCTTATACGTATATACGGGGGTGCATTCGTGTGTGCGTGCGTGCGTGCACGTATGATTATACGTATATACGCGCGTGCATTCGTGTGTGCGTCACTTCTTGTACAAGACTGCATGTGTGCGTGGGGGTTTGTGTGTACGACGCGTGTACACGCGTGTGTGTATTTATGTACACCTTATAAACTCGTAAATGCGAGAGTGAGGGATTGTGTACGTGGCTGTGTCTACACGTGCGTACGTGTCTTATCTCTTGTTTCAGAAGGCAGAGATTGTGCTGTGTGTGCGTGTAAGTATATGTGTGTGTGTATGTGCGTATGTGTACGTGCGTGTGCGTATGTGTGTGTGTGCGTGCGTGTGTGTCTGTCTTTACAGTGGTTCAAGCATAGAGGCAGATACATGAATAAGCAAATAAATAATTGAGATAATAATTGTGTGAAGATACGTACACGTACGAAAATATATCTTTTATAACGCCGAACACTCAAGCAAACTGGAGACGTAAATGGCCTCTTCTTCCTCCTCCGCTTCCTCTTCCTCCTCTTCTCCTCCTCTTCCCCTCCTCCTCCTCTTCCCCTCCTCCTCCTCTTCCCCTCCTCCTCCTCTTCCCTCCTCCTCCTCTTCCCTCCTCCTCTTCCCTCCTCCTCCTCTTCCCTCCTCTTCCCTCCTCCTCCTCTTCCTCTTCTGTCACATGATCAACTGCAAACTCGAGCAGGTCTGCATGACCTGGTTTTCTCCCCATTTCTACACAATTTCCCCTTTTAACATTTGTACATTATATATGCATTGTACGTACACACACACACACACACACACACACAGACGTGTGAGAAGAGCCTCACCTTGGTCTTGGATCACGTGGAGGTCTCGTGTTTGATAGTATTATCTCCTAGATGAGAGCTCAGAGCTCGTATGCCAGTCGATGCAGTTCGTATGAGCTTTGTCGCCAGCAGAGGCGGTTCACAAAGCTCCAGTTGGATGTCGTGCCCAGCTCCCCCCCCTCTCTCTCTTTCTCTCTCTCTCTCTCTCTCTCTCTCTCTCTCTCTCTCTCTCTCTCTCTACACACACACACACACACACACACACACACACACACACACACACAGAAAAACAGCTTCAGGTCACTGGTACAGGTCGTCATCGGGGAAGTGACTTTTTTTTCTTCTTCTTCTTCTTCTTCTTCTTCTTCTTCTTCTTCTTCTTCTTCTTCTTCTTCTTCTTCTTCTTCTTCTTCTTCTTCTTCTTCTTCTTCTTCTTCTTCTTCTTTCTTCTTCTTCTTTCTTCTTCTTCTTCTTCTTCTTCTTCTTCTTCTTCTTCTTCTTCTTCTTCTTCTTCTTCTTCTTCTTCTTCTTCTTCTTACCTCAACTTTCGTCCACGTGATGCCACTGTAAGGAGTGGCGGTGTCCAGAGGAGATCAGGAAGGGGGGGGGGAGGCACCCCCTCAATCTCAGGCGGTGCCGGGGGGGGAGGGGGTGGTGTGCCCTCCAAGAAGGCTCGACGACGTGTTGTCATCTAGAGGACAGCGATCCTTGAGGCGCACCTCACTCTTGAAGCAGGACCTCGATCCTTCGCGGAGTCGAGCGCGAGGAGGAGGAGGTGGTGGTGGGGGTGGAGGTGGGAATACTTTAATAGAATGGGAATTTGGATGAGGACGATAATGAGGAGGAGGGGGAGGAGGAGGATGTGGGGGGGAGGGAGTACTGTAATAGAATGAGGATTTGGATGAGGACGATAATGAGGAGGGGGAGGGGGAGGGGATCGCGGTGGGTTGTAGCCGTAGTGGTGGTGGGAGAGTGGGAGGAGGAGGAGGAGGAGGGATTAGGATGATGATGAGGTGGTGTGGTTCTGGAAGAGGAGACAGAAGGGGAAGAAAAGGAGGGAGAGGAAAAGGAAAAAGAGCAAAGAGGAGAGGAAGAGGAAGAAGAGTAAGGAGGGGAAGAGGAAAAAGAACAAGGAGAGGAGGGAAGGGAAAATAGGAAAAAGAGTAAGGAAAAGAGAAGAGGAAAAAGCAAGAGTAAGGAGGATAAAGAGTAAGGAGAGGAAGAGGGAGAAGAGTAAGGAGGAGAGGAAGAGGTAAAAAGTGTAAGAAGGAGAGGAAGAGGGAAAAGAGTAAGGAGGAGAGGAAGAGGAAAAGAGTAAGTAGGAGAGGAAGAGAAAAAGAGTAAGTAGGAGAGGAAAGGGAAGAAGAGTAAAGAGAGGGAAAAGAAGAGTAAGTAGGAGAGGAAGAGGAAGAAGAGTAAGGAGGAGAGGGAAGGGAAGAAGGTGGGTGGTGGATGAGGAAGAGGAGGGAGGGGGAAGGAAGAGGGAGAGGAAAATGTAAATAAGAGGAGAAGGAAGAAGGAAGAACAGAAAGAGGGATAAAAGCGAAGGATATAAAGAGGGGGGAGGGGAGATGAGAATAAAGGGAATAAAAGGAAGAAGAAGAGGAAAAGGATAAGAGGCGGAGGAGGAGGAGGATCCGAAATAATGGAAAGGAAATAGAGGAAGAGGAAAGTACGCGGAAGAGGAAGGGAGGAGGAGGAGTAGGTGGTGGAAGCGGGGGGGGGGTGGAATGGTAGTTTGGGGGGGGTAGGATGCACATTTAAGGGCTTCTTTAGGGACGCCCACGACCCTGATGGGCGGAAATTCTTGGGCTCAAATCTCGAAATACGAATTTCCTGCCACCTCGGATTCTTCTTGCACAAGCCGCCCACTTCCCCCCTCCCCCCCTCTCTCTCTCTCTCTCTCTCTCTCTCTCTCTCTCTCTCTCTCTCTCTCTCTCTCTCTCTCTCTCTCATTTTGTCTCTTCTTTCTCCGTCTTCCTCTCTCCCTTTCTCTCTCTCTCTCTCTCTCTCTCTCTCTCTCTCTCTCTCTCTCTCTCTCTCTCTCTCCCTCTCCCTCTCCCTCCCTCTTTCCCTCCATGTTTCCTTCCTTCTCTCTTCCTCCCTCTCTCCCTCCCTTTCTCTCTCTCTTCCTCCTCTCTCTCTCCCTCTCCTTCTCTCCCTCCTCCTCTCTCCCTCTCTCTCCCTTTCCCTCCCTTTCTGTCACTTTCTCTCTCCCTCATTCCCTACTTCTCCCTTCCTCCCTCTCTCCCCCCTTTCTCTCTCTCTCCCTCTCTCTCTCCCTCCCTCCCTCCCTTTCTCTCTCTCTTTCTCTGTCTCTCTCATATATCAGTTGGGAAACCACATATGGAAAGTACTGATAACGACCCGCCTGTTGAGGCTCTCTTGTCTTGATAAAGAGAATTACCTCCCCCCTAACCCCCTCAACCCCCTACCCCCTACTGTGCCAATTTAGTTGCGATAAGAATATGTTGGCGACCTTGATGCTTATCTTTGGGCGATCAAGACGCTGGAGCTCAGAGAGGCGAAGCATAGTCTGGATTTTTTTTTTTTTTTTTCGATTTGTTTTTTTTTTACCACCTATTTGTTTTGTCGTTTTGTTTTAGCATTATTTATTAATTAATTTATTAATTTATTTATTTATTTATTTATTACAAATAACGCTGTTGTATTCTTCAGTAAATCACAATTTTCTTTAACGCCGATTCTCTTGTGGGGTATTTTTCAACAAAGTTCAAGTTGAATAAAATTAAATTCCACAGTTGAGAAGTTGATTATTGAGTTGTTATTGACAAATACTTGAATGGTATTAAGCCTGTGTTGTCTGCCAGACCGGTCCTGCAGTGGACCATTTACGCTAGTCTGGAATATAGTCGCCATTTTACTCAGAAGCGCCGGATTGCATAATACTGTATATTGTACATTCTCTTGTTCATTTGAACGTTGCTTATGGGAACTTTTAGAAGAACAATGTTCAAATACATACATTAACATGAAAGAATTTTAAGAACTGGTGGAAACTAAAATGTCAAGGAATTGTGTAAACTGTAACAATGATCTGTGTGTGTGTGTGTGTGTGTGTGTGTGTGTGTGTGTGTGTGTGTATGTGTATGAGTGTGTGGTCACGTGCCTTGAGTGAACGTAGACGATA
>NC_134794.1:64918948-64921448 GCF_046742065.1 Oratosquilla oratoria | reverse complement strand
AAGACTATGAATAATTTTATTATTTTTTTGTTATTTAAAGTAATTTTGTTGTGGCACTCTTTGTATATGTTGTTCTGGCTAACGCCAGGATATTTTGTTCGGCTGAGAGCAAGTCTCTTCTGAAGCGGATGAGAACGATTGGTAAGAATAGGCTGGAAAGGGTTTCTTGTCGAAAGGCAAGGGTGCTACTTGAACGTGCGACGGTCTGCCTGCACTTTTAATGTAACATAACCTATACCAACCTAACCTAACCAAAACTACCCTAACCAAACCTAACATAAACCTAACAAAATCTTACCCAGCCTAACTTGACCTAACCTAACATGCCTAACCCATCCTTTACCTAACTTAACCTATCCTAACCTAACCTAACTTAACCTAACCTAACCCATTATTGACCGGTCTGGAGCACTTGGCTTAATCACGAGCTCTCGGGTTAAAATTATACCATGAGAGGACGGCGTATACTACGAATGCTGCGGAAGACTGCACGCTAAAGCAGCACCAACAATAGTCTGCAGTGCACCAGGTGTCTAGAAGATGTGTGCAATCCCGTGTGACACACAACACCAGAGTCTATCAATACTAAGTCGGATCACGCGCAGAGAGGCATGGCTTAGGCGTGACGTCACTTGGGGTAAATGACGCAGAGTGGATGTAATAAAGCCAGAAAAGAGCTGAACAAGTCGCAGGTCTTAGTTCATTCCCTGTTCATGTCATGAGGACAATCAAGTAGACTGGGGCCCGTCGTGGTTCGGTGGTATCGCGCGTGTCTGGTAACCACGTGGGGATTCCTGGCGTATGTTTGAATCCTGGCCACGGCGCAGAGATTAGGAAGGGCTTCAACCACTCTGATTAATGGCCCCCGGCCGCTGCTCATCTTAGGACCTGAGGGGGGATCACTACATTAGCTTTCTCCAGGTATCGTCACTGCAATAGTAGCATTCTACCGTGAATGCACCGTATCTCCTGCGTTCATGTATCAACTGCTCCGGACCACCGGTAGGGTTGAGCTCCGGGTGGGTACCAGACCCGCAAACCACGGAAAAAAAAAAAAAAATCTAGTAGACATGCTTACATACAAGCATGGCCTTGAGCCAACTGGGACATCGGTCCAGATGACGTCATTGGTCCTATACTCCGCCTCTGCGCTGGCTGGTACGATGTGTGGGTGAGTGAACCGACTTAGCATCGATGGACTTTTTTTTTTATAAGACGTTTTCCTCGGTTCTTGCGGACTCGTTTGGCGAGGAGAATCTTGGATTAAAGTTGTCTTCGTAAGATCGCCCAGGGGGTCGAGCAGGGAGTTCGCTATGTGTCGTGTATGTGTGTGATATGCTTCGTAGGGCCTGAACAAGTACATTAAAAGGTATATACAGTGTTTCTGTAAGATAACATTAATACACAGAACGTAAGAATGGAGGAGGGTGCTAGAAACCATGGAACTGTCTAGTGTACAGTAGACCTTGTAATCTCTTGCAATCTCCTTCATGCTTATGTTCTGTGTTATCTTACATAGATAATATACTTTTTAATGTAATGGGTTCAGGTTATAAACAGGTTCTTCTCGGTGTGTTCCTCGAGAGTGTGAAGAAACGAGTTGTGTGTGTGTCTTCTTAGTGCTCCCATATGTCTTACATTGGACATTGTAAAGATCTGCAACCCCAGAATACCTAAATGTTGTTTATCTTTACAAGCTAATGTTTGGGGTTTTGGTTGATCTTGGCAAGTTCATTCTGGGGAGGGTTAGGTTAGGTTGGGGTGATTTATATATACAAGCTCATTTTTTTTGGATTACTACAAGCTGATATGTAGGGTAGAGTGTCTGTACATGGGTACAACGTTCCTTGCATTTTATTCATGCTCTGTGACTAGAATGCCCTTGCTACGCTCGGACAGGACGTTCCAATGTCGAAAGAGCCCTCGCTGGATCCCTTTACCTGCTAAGCATAAGAATAGATACATCGCATTTGAGGTGGTTGGGGCATATTGAAAGAATGGAGCAGGGAAGGGTAGCAAAGAGATGGAATTGGACACCAAAAAGAAAAAGACACAGAGGAAACTCAAGGGAAAGATGGAGAGATGCTGTCGGTGAAACATTGGAGAAATACTGCTAGCCAGGACTGGAAGAACTTGTAAGGAACCAGACACTACAGGACAAAGGGGAATGACGGAAGAGGCTCGACTGGCAGAGAATAATCGTAATCCGGGAGCTGAAGTGTAGATAATGCCATATATAGTGTGAGGGAGTCCGTAGAGTTGGACCCAGCTATCTACATAAAGCCTCGTTGACACGGGGCTAGTTTAGTAGCCGTTAGGGCCAGCTGCAAGTTAACTTCCCCGGCAAGTACAGTAAGTGTTGACACTAAAATAATTTGGAGAAAAGTTGACCAACTTTCTGTTGACATTGGGCAAGTAGAGGAGTAGTTTACAAGTCGCTTTTAGCACTAGCGGATACTGAACTAGCCCCGTGTCAACGAGGTTTAATGTAGTCATTAAA
>NC_134794.1:64888948-64913948 GCF_046742065.1 Oratosquilla oratoria | reverse complement strand
TCTATTTAGTAGACAGGTAGACCGTACACAGCGTGTGTACCTTTGGGTACACACACGCACACATGTACGCAGGGCCGTTCCGAAAGCTGCCTCGTGTCTAGACTAGTATCGATTTCGTGTGCGTGCGTGCGTGCGTGCTTGTCTGTGAGCGCGCGCGCGCGGGCGTGTACATACTGCATTCCTCCATGCATGGTGTCTTCTTGTTTTTGTTTTGCATGACATAGGTTGGTCATGCACGTAGATGTGTTTGTGTACATGTGTGTGTGTGTACTAATTTGTTGGTAACTGGCTAAGATGTACAGGAAAATAGCCATATACTTTTTTTTTTCTACTGAAATAATTTTCTTGATCAATGCGTACGTGCGCGCGCGCTGTTGTCTTTTAGCTGTATTTGCCCAATGGTGTCCTACTTCTGCATAAACTCGTTTACCAGTTTTAAGAAAGTGAAGTTCTGGTTAAGCACCGTCACGCTAACTCGGACCTTTCTCAACTTAACCGAGAAGGACGAACTTGTGTAGTTTTATTCTGATCGCCCTCAGACGATTTTTATCATTCTCTTAACAACCGTTTTGGTTCCATTTCGCTTTTGGACCTTTTTGTGTGTAATATAATTGTTATATCCTCTGTTCAAAATATTATATACAAACTGCTGGATACACACACACAAATGCACACATATACGTACATGCAAAATAAAGACAAATTGATTTCACTAATTTCGCTCGTTTCAAAAGAAGTGGTCTTGTTAAATTTCTGTGTAAGAAAGTGCGACGTGGAGAGAAAAAGAAAATGTAATACTTTAAAAGAAAATGGAGTTGTGATACCATTTATTAAACATATATACTATGTTAATGTTGAACAATATTTTTTTTCCTCCAGAATAAACAGGCAGGGAGAGAATAATTATATGTATAATGTAATTTGATACAGTCAGCTTGGA
Organism: Oratosquilla oratoria; assembly: GCF_046742065.1. Classification (NCBI taxonomy): domain Eukaryota; kingdom Metazoa; phylum Arthropoda; class Malacostraca; order Stomatopoda; family Squillidae; genus Oratosquilla; species Oratosquilla oratoria. Next base: position 64,913,008 of record NC_134794.1, on the reverse strand, counting down.
GCTTGGTATAAAAAGCGTGACACACTGACTGACCGACTCAGTTACTGACTGACTGACTGACTCAGTTACTGACTGACTCAGTTACTGACTGGTTGACTGAATGACATATGACTGGCTGACTGACTTAGTGAATGACTAAGTGACTGACTGACGGACTGAGTGACTGACTGACTGACTGATTAGCTGACGTTGACTGAGTGACTGACTTAGTAACTGATTGGCATAGTTACTGAGTTAATGACTGACTTAGTTACTGGCCGACTGACTGGCTTATGACAGACTAAGTGACTTACACCGAGTTACTGAGTTGTGAACTTAGTGACTTTTTAAGTGACTGAGTGAGTTAGTGACGGGATGGCATGTGTCGCAGGAGGAGGAGGAGGAAGAGGAAGAGGAAGAGGAAGAGGAGGAGTGAGTGGTTCATTAACGTAGACACTTTGTGTCTTTATGTACAGGAGAGGAAATGGAAAAGAAGTTTCGGGAGGGACGGCCAGACTAAATTAGACAAATAATTCACAAAATGGGAGTTAATTAGGAAAGCGTTAATTTTGTTAAATATAATTCGAAGGAGGTTATGGAGCTGTTTTAGGTTTCCAGTTTAGTTAACGAAGGCGTTCGAGGTGAGTTTGATTAATGATCATAGGGAGTAAAATGTAATCGATGAATGCTCAACACCAGAACTTTAAGTATAGATTAATTATTTTATTTTCTATTCATTCGTTATTTTTTAGCTCGATATAAATGTCTTGTATTATTTGCTGGAGTTAAAGCACACATACATATACGCATGCATACATACTCATGTTATATACATATTTTTATGTTTATTAGGGTGGTGTGTGTGTATATATATATATATATATATATTCCGAGTCTGCACGGCCGCTCACGTTGTAAGTTTCCCTTGGGTCCTTCTCCTGTGTTGGTCCCGCCCTGCAAGAGTAGCGGATGTGACGTCATGTCGACTGTATCTCACGACCCGATCTCTCGAATCTTCTGCTTCCCTCGACTTCGGCCGGGCAATCCTGACCTGGACAAGAATCCCCCTTCTTATTGTAGACACCAAGACTCCTCTGAAGAAGATGATTGTTAGAATAAAGTCTATAAAAAGTATCGAATTGGGGCCTTTGTCCTCACGGGTAGGGGTGAGTGGGGGGTGGATAAAGATTGTTATATGTATATACATATGTATATATAATATGTATGCATGTGTAGGTATGTGTATATCAGTATATGTATGTATGTATCGTCCTGCATCTATCTTCAGCAGGCCCAGCATCCTTACTTTATATGATTATATATTTGTCTATGTATGTATGTATACTAATATGGACTGTGTGTGCATGTGTAAATACGTGTATATTTAGGTATGTATCGTTAAGTGGCCGTTATTGAAGTTAGCTGAAGAAGAAAATAGGAAAAAATACGAAAGAAGAAATGAGGAAAAGGTAAAATACAAAAAAGGGAAAGGAGAAAAGAAACAAAGAAGGGACAAAAAAGAAGAAAAAGATGAAGAGGAGGAGGAGGAGGAGGAGGAAGATGCTCTCTTGTTCGCACGCAAGGTCGGCGGTCGTTTCTTGTGGTGCCGCAGACAGGGAGGGAGGTGCCGTCGCCTCCTCCTCCTCCCCTTCCTCCTCCCCTCCTCCTTCCCCTCCTCTTCCCACTCCACCTTCTCCGCCTCGCCCTCCCCTTTTCCTCCTCCTCTTCCCACTCCACCTTCTCAGCCTCGCCCTCCTCTTCCTCCTCTTTCCCCCTCTTTCTCCCTCCGCCTCGTCTTCTTCCTTTTCCTCCTCTTCCTCGTCCTGTCTCCTTCTCCTGCTCCTCCTCCTCCTCCTCCTCTTCCTGTTCCTACTCCGCCTCTTGTTCTTCCTCCGCCTCCACTTCCTACTTCGCCTCCTCTTCCTCCTCCGTCTCCACTTCCTCTTCCTCCTCCTCCTCTTCTTTCTCTTCCTTCTTTTCTTCTGCCTCTTCTCCTCCTCTTCTCCCCTTCCTCCGCCTCTTTTCCTCTCCTCCTTGCTTCGCCATCCTTCTCTGCCTCCTAGCCCCTCCACCACCTCTGCCCCTAGTCTGTCCCCCTCCTGCTCCTCCTCCTCCCCCTCCTCCTCCTCCTCTTTCTCCTCCTCGTGCCGCAGAACAAAGTGGTTTTGCTCTGTTCAGAAGAGGCAGCAGATGCGGCACATGGGCGTCACAGGGGCGACATTGAGCCGCCGCCGCCGCACGCGAGCGGGCGGGCGCGCGGGCGGTCGGGCGGATTGACTTGCAAAGGATGCCCTTGTTCGCAGCGGGGCGGAAGTTGTTGCCTCGTAAGGAGTGTGGTGGTCGGGATCCCCCCGTGGTCCCCCCCTCCCCACATCCCCCAAGGGTCCAATGGGGGGTTGGGGACCGGGTAGACACCGGGAGGCCCTTAAGGGTAAGAAAGCAACCCTCCCCCCCCGGATGTGGGTCCTCTTGAGCTCGAGTGTGTTGGGGGGGGGGAGGGGACGTCTTGTGAGGCCCCCAGTGCTCAGATGGGGTCTTTCGGCGTTTGGGTACGGGAGGGACTTGCCCAGCTGTGGGCTGAAACGGAAAGCGTCATGTTGGTCTGAAAACTACTTCATAGCTCTGGACCGCGTTTTGGTCTGACTGGGTTTGGTCGGTGCCGGTTGGACCCGCCTGGTCGCGGTTGGACCCACAATTAGACACCCCCTCCCCCCACTTAGACCTTCAGTTAGACCCAGAGTTGGTTCCAGTTGGACCCACAATTGGACACAAACTTGGACCCAGTTGGACCCATTGTTGGACCGAAACTTGGACCCACTTTTGGACCCCATAGTTGGACTCGGTTGAGACCTAACTTGGACACATAGTTAGACCAAAACTTGGACCCCCGAATATTGGACTCCCAGTTGGGCCCCCAGTTAGACCCTCAGTTGGACCCGGATAGTTCAGGATGTGATTAATCCCCGGACTCGGTAGGGTCCAAGGATGGATGAGGCTGACCAACAGGCGGCTTCAATTACTATTCCTCTCGGAAGTGGGACTCGGCAGTTGGAGTTTGACCTCAGGCCTCTTAAGCCATCTTCGTCTTCCTCCTCCTCCTCCTCCTCTTCCTCCTCCTCCTATTCCTCCTCTTCCTCCTCTTCCTTCGTCTTTTCTTTCTCCTCGTGCTCTTCTTCTACCTTTTCCTCCTCCTGCTCTTCTTCCTTCTCTTCTTCCTTCTCTTCTTCTTCCTCTTCCTCCTCTGCTTCGTCATCCTGCTCTTCTTCCTCCTCTTCTTCATCTTTCCCCTTCCTCCTCTTTCCCCTCCTCCTCCTTCCCCTCCTCCTCTCCTCCTGCTCTTCTTCCTCTTCTTCCTCTTCTTCTTCCTCGGCCCCCCTTCCTCCTCCTCTTTCTCCTTCCTCGGCCCCCCTTCCTCCTCTTCATCCTCCTCTTCCTCCTCCCTTCCTCCCTCCATTCCTCCCTCCATTCCTCAAGGGACGTTACATTTTGTTTTCATTTATGTGAATTAAGGCTTTGTTCGCGTGTCCGTGTGTGCACGCCTTGTGTGTCTTTGTGTGTGTGTGTGTGTGTGTGTGTGTGTGTGTGTGTTAGTATCAGTATCAGTGTCACTGTTTTTGTAGAGCACGTGTGTGGTGGTGGCTAAGGGGTTTGTGTCCTTTTTGTATAAGAGTTCTTATTCCAATGTCTACAAAGACAAGAGTGTATTCTCCAGTGTGTGTGTGTGTGTGTGTGTGTGTGTGTGTGTGTGTGTGTGTGTGTGTGTGTGAGAGAGAGAGAGAGAGAGAGAGAGAGAGAGAGAAAGGGGTGAAGAGAATAAATATACGTTGATTAAGTAATAAATATATAGAAATTGAAAGCCCATTTTGAAATTATCCAATCAGAAGGGACGAATTTGAGGTTGCGACATGACCGTTAGTTAGTTGTAAATCCTATGTAAACGAAACGTCAAGTGTAACAATTCTCATACTTCGCGTGGGTTGCCAAGTAGGTGTGAATAAGGAGTCTGATAAGATTTTGTCGATAATGATGGTGGAGAGGCTGTGAACGAAGTGGGATACTGTAATTATGCTGAGGTTTCTCGGCGAAGACGGCATTTCGTGTTTAGGTGCACGCGTTGTGACGTCATGTCGTCAATGCAGTAATGTATATTTTATTTATATATATTTGCATTATATATATAAATATATATATATATATATATATATATATATATATATATATATATATATATATATATTGCAAAAATACTTTAGAAAATGCCTGATTTTGCTAAACTAGAAATCGTGATAATATAGTCGTGTACCGAGAAAAAGTGTTCACGTCATTTGTGGACATGTGGCGGACCGGTGACGGACACGTCATGAACATGATAAGATCGTCACACAAGGCACGTGACGGATGTCTCACGGATATGTCACGGATGAGTCACGGGAATATCCGTGACATGTCGCATACACATGTCTCGGAAAAATCACGTTATTAGCTTTGTATATATATACTTTTCTAACGAGTTGACCTGTTCTTGTTTAGACTTTAGTACATAGTCTGTAATTACACTTGTTTCTCACGAGCTCCTGTGTGTGAGGTTTTGCAGGAATGATGCAGGTACATACATACATACATACATACATGTGCATATGCGTGTGTGTGTGTGTGTGTGTGTGTGTGTGTGTGTGTGTGTGTGTGTGTGTGCGCGCGCGCAGGTGCGTGTGCAGGCTGCAGTCCTCGATCTTCATTTCCCTCGAGGCCAGTTTCTCCCTGCAGATCCTCCCCAGTCCCCCCCCCCAGATGACCCCCCTACCCCTATGTGTTACTCCATTTGAGGTACCTCCAGCTTCCATTGTTCTCCCCCCTTCCCCCTTTCCCCCTCTCCTCCCCTTCCCCTTCCTCCTCCTCTTCTCTCCAACCACCTCTTCCCCTTCTCTTTCCCTCCTCCCCTTCCCCCCTCCCCTTCTCTTCCCCATCTTCCCTTCCCCCCTCCCCTTCTCTTCCCCACCTCCCCTTCCCACACCCCTTCCCCCACCTCCCCTTCCCCCACCCCTTCCCCCACCCCTTCCCCCACCTCCCATTTCCCCTCCTCCCCTTCCCACTCCTCCCCTTCCCCCACCTCCCCTTTCCCCTCCTCCCCTTTCCCCTCCTCCCCTTCCCTCTCTCCCCTTCCCTCTCTCCCCTTCCCTCTCTCCCCTTCCCTCTCCTCCCCCTTCCCCCTCTTCTCCCCTTCCCCCTCTCCTCCCCTTCCCCCTCTCCTCCCCTTCCCCCTCTCCTCCCCTTCCCCCTCTCCTCCCCTTCCCCCTCTCCTCCCCTTCCCCCTCTCCTCCCCTTCCCCCTCTCCTCCCCTTCCCCCTCTCCTCCCCTTCCCCCTCTCCTCCCCTTCCCCCTCTCCTCCCCTTCCCCCTCTCCTCCCCTTCCCCCTCTCCTCCCCTTCCCCCTCTCCTCCCCTTCCCCCTCTCCTCCCCTTCCCCCTCTCCTCCCCTTTCCCCTCTCCTCCCCTTTCCCCTCTCCTCCCCTTTCCCCTCTCCTCCCCTTCCCCCTCTTCTCTACTTTCCCCTCTCCTCCCCTTCTCCCTCTCCTCCCCTTCCCCCTCTTCTCCCCTTCCCCCTCTTCTCTCCTTCCCCCTCTCCTCCCCTTCTCCCTCTCCTCCCCTTCCCCCTCTCCTCCCCTTCCCCCTCTTCTCTCCTTCCCCCTCTCCTCCCCTTCTCCCTCTCCTCCCCTTCCCCCTCTTCTCTCCTTCCCCCTCTTCTCTCCTTCCCCCTTTTCTTTCCTTCTCCCTCTTCTCTCCTTCCCCCTCTCCTTCCCTTCCCCCTCTTCTCTCCTTCCCCCTCTTCTCTCCTTCCCCCTCTTCTCTCCTTCCCCCTCTCCGCCCCTTCCCTCTCTCCGCCCCTTCCCCCTCTCCTCCCCTTCCCCCTTTCCTCCCCTCCCCCCTCTTCTCTCCTTCCCGATCTTCTCTCCTTCCCCCTCTTCTCTCCTTCCCCCTCTTCTCTCCTTCCCCCTCTTCTCTCCTTCCCCCTCTCCGCCCCTTCCCCCTCTCCGCCCCTTCCCCCTTTCCTCCCCTTCTCCCTCTCCTCCCCTTCTCCCTCTCCTCCCCTTCTCCCTCTCCCCTTCCCCCTCTCCTCCCCTTCCCCCTCTCCTCCCCTTCCCCCTCCCCTTCCTCCTCTTCCTCCTCTTCCTCCTCTTCTCCCCTCCCCCCTCTTCTCCCCACCAATCCCCTCTTTCTCCCTCTCTAACCCCCTGTGCCTCCCTCTCCGACCACTTCTCCACTACCTCCCTTTGTCCCTCCTTTTCCTTCCTCTTCCTCTTCCTCCTTGTACTTCCTTCCTCCTGCTCCTCCTGTTCTTCTTCCTTGAGTGGCATGCGGAAGGAAGAGTTAACTGATCACCCTGGAGAGGCTGGCCGGCCGGGCTCTTCTTTTCGCCGCATCCCCCACACCTACCTACCTCCTCTCTCTCTCTCTCTCTCTCTCTCTCTCTCTCTCTCTCTCTCTCTCTCTCTCTCTCTCTCTCTCTCTCTCTCTCTCTCTCTCTCTCTCTCTCTCTCTCTCTCTCTCTCTCTCTCTCTCTCTCTCTCTCTTTCTCCCTCTCTCTCTTTCTCCCTCTCTCTTTCTCCCTCTCTGCGTGTGTGTGTGTACCCGCATGCATTGTGTGTGCGTGCGTGCGTGTTCCCCCCCTCCCCCTGCCCCGGCTCGTGCTATTCATTTGCCAGCGCACGCGGACAGCTGATCACCTTGCGGGTGAGGGGAGGGGAGGGGAGGGGGGAATTCCAGACCTTTGTTGCTGGAAAATCCAATGCAGACCCACTTGGCAGACATTTACTCCTCGTTCCTCCTCTCCCCTCCTACCCTTCCCCCTCCTCCCCCTCCTCCGCCTCACCCTGCCCCCTTCCCCACCCCTCCTCCCCCTCCTCCTCCCCCTCCCCCTCCCCCTCCCCCTCCCCTTCCCCCTCCTCCCCTTCCCCCTCCTCCCTCTCACCCTGCCCCTGCACTTCCCCTCCCTTTCTTCCTTTCCATCTCATTTCTCATCTTCCCTTTCTTACTCCCCCTCCCAGTCCTCCCACACTCACCCTTCCACCTCCCACTATTCCTCCCTTTCCTATCCCTCCCCCTCCCACTTCTTCCCATCCTACACTTCCCCCTCTCATCCTGCCCTTCTCCCTCCCCTCCTTCCCCTTCCCTCCCACTCTACCCTCCTGCTCTTATCCCTTCCCCATCCCTCCCCCATTTCTCATTTCCCTCCCTTCTCTTCCCCTCACTCTCCTCCCCTTCCCCTCACTTTCCCCTCCTTCCCCTCACCCTCACTCTCCTCTCCTTTCCCTCCTCTCCTTTCCTTCCCTTTCTTCTCCCTTCTTCCATAACCCCTTCCCTCCCCTCTTACCTCTTCCACCTATGCCTCTTCCACCCCTTTTGGCTTTTCCCCTCTCTTGCCTCACTCCCTACTTACCTCCTTTACCACGTTTCCCCACTTATTCCCCTCACACATCATCTCTTCACCCTTTCTTATGACCACCTAACCCCTTCTCCTCCTCCTCCTCGTCCCTCTCCTCCTCCCCTCCTCCCTCTCCTCCCTCTCCTCCTCCCCTCTCCTCCCCCTCCTCCTCCTCCTCCTCCCCCTCCTCCTCCTCCTCCTCCTCCCCTCCTCCCCCCCTCCTCCCCTCCTCCTCCCCATTTTTCTTCCCTCTCCCCTCTCTTTCCCTCTTCCATAATCCCCACTTCTTCCTCCATCATTCCCTCCCTTTCTCCCACCCCTCCCTCCCTCCCTGTCCCTTCCTATCCCCTCTTCCTGTCTCTTCCTATCCCCTCTTCCTGTCCCAGCCTCCTATCCTCCTCCTGCCTTCCCTGTCCCCCTTCTGTCCCAGCCCTCTGTCTTCCCCTCCTACTGTCCCCTTCTGTCCCCTCCCGTCCCTCCGCTCCCCTTTCTCTCCTGTCCTCCCCCTCCTCCTGTCCTCCCCCTTCCCCCCTCCCTTCCCCTCTCCTCCCCCTTTGTGCTATCGGGGTCAGTCCGAAATCCGTCATGCAACCCGTGAACACTATTCCTGTACATGCTGGTGTACACAGAGTTGAACGTGTACACAGGGTTGTTATTGTACACGTGTTACCTGTGTACCCTTTTGTTCTGTACAGAAGTGTTCATAGTTGTACACAAGGCGTAGGTACAAGAAGTACACGTGGTTGGGTGGTCTGTGTACATAGGTTTTATTGTTCGAGTGGATGTACACTGTACAATGTTTGTACACGTATATGTACAGTTGTTTGTGTAGACGGTGATGACCCGGTGTGTACACAGGGGCATGTACAGGTGTGTGTGCTCGTTGCGTGTACACTTTACAGACATGCGAACGCAGTTGAGAACACGATCGTGTACATGTAAGTATATACACGAAGTAGCGCATGTCTGTTTATAGTTCAGAACTTCAATATTGAGGAATGTCTACACGGCAGTAAGTATTGATTGTGTGTGCATGTGTGTGTGTGTGTGTGTGTGTGTGTGTGTGTGTGTGTGTGTGTGTGTGTGTGTGTAAAGTCACATCAGTGCTCATATACGAGCTGTGAGCACTCATCAAGAGTTCAGCACATGATCAAAAAATGGTGAACCGCGCGCGCGCGCACACACACACACACACACACACACACACACACACACACACACACACACACACACACACACACACACACACAGTCGAAGTTATTGGAAATGAGTAAAAGCTGAAAAATACAGCAAATGAATTACTCACAAACTATAATCTGTCATAAAATCAAAAGGAGAAAATTATCTAGTAGCGCTGGCCACAGATAGCTTATCACCTGGCCAACGTAATCAGTCAAGTTGTGCGTGAATCGTATAGACTGCTAACGAAGATAGTAGTTTTTAACTGCATGGACGAGATGGAGAAAACATAGTTTGATCCGTCCTAGACTGAAATATGCAGCAGTTGTATAGTCACCACATAAGGTAAAAAAAAATATAAAAGGTTTGATCCGCCCTAGACTGAAATATGGAGCAGTTGTATAGTCTCTACGTAAGGTAAAGATATAAAACGTATGATCCTCTAGACTGAAATGTGCATCGATTGTATAATCTGTACACAAGGTTCAAAATACGAAGAACGACAACCCTATTGGTTCCCAGCTTTGCAGAAGAAACACTCGAAGAGAGAATGAAACAATTGAACAATCGTTGGAGGGAAGAAGTAATTATCAAATCTTATCTGAAGTTAGTTTGACCCATCCTTGACTATGCGGTATAGTTTTGGTCCCCGTCCAGCAGAATGGATATCAATTCAATGGAATCATTGCAAAGAAGAATGACAAAAAATGATATTTGGTTTCACTTTCTACTTTTCATCACTTTTCGCACGAAAGTCGTTTACAATATTCTTCTGTAGGAAGTCTGTTAATGTTCCTCTAAGAGAGGGAAATTAAACTGAGCTTCGATTTTCTGACGTTTCTTTCCGAATAGTAATACACTTGTACGAGCCTCGTACACCATATACAGAACATAAAATATCAAATGGCACATAGATGGAAGTAAGAGAGAGCGATGTACTAAGTTTGATTTGGCAGAATGGCAGATAGTAAAACACGACATATACCTGAACGGACTTCTAGTGGCGCACAGACTATAGAGTAGTTTAGAAGCAACTCTATCCCAGGCTGAATTCGAAAAGGGTTTCAAAGTTAGATATGTTAGTTGGAAAAGAGGAAAAGAAACCTCACGAGCTTTAAGGTCGTTTCCTGTGTATTGTAGTTAGGTAAACACAAGTACGTTTAGGTATGTTTGCATGAGGGTTTTCAACACCGCCTTCGCACCACCTTCCACTTCCTACCACCCCCTCCTCTCCTCCCCCCCCATCTCTCTCCTCCCCTATGCTTTCCTTCCTTCTCTTCCTTTCCCCTTCCTCCTCTCCCATTTCCTTCCCCTCCCCTCCTTTCCCTCCTTACATCCCTCCTTTCCCCTTCCTTTCCCATTCCCCACATTTCCCCTTCCCCTCCCTTCCCCTTCCCCACCTTTCCCCTTCCTCTCCTTTCTCCTTCCTCCGTTTTTTCCACACCCTTCTTTTTCCTCTTCCTCTTTCCAACACTTTTCCTCCTATTTCCCACCCCTCACCCCTCTTTCCCCCCTCACCCCTCTTTCCCCCCTCAACCCTTTTTCCGCCCACACCCCTCTTTCCCCCCTCATCCCTCTTTCCCCCCTCACCCCTCTTTCCCCCCTCACCCCTCTTTCCCCCCTCACCCCTCTTTCCCCCCTCATCCCTCTTTCCCCCCTCATCCCTCTTTCCCCCCTCATCCCTCTTTCCCTCCCTCTCTCCTCTTTCCCTCTCCCTCCCCTTCTTTCCCTCCTCCTTACCCCTCTTCTCCCCATTACCCCTATTTCCCTCCCTCTCCCCTCACCCCTCTCTCCCTTTTTCTCCCCCCTTTCCCATCCCTCCTTTCCCCCTCCTACTTTCCCTCCCCCTCCCCCTTCTTTCCCTCCCCCTTCTTTCCCTCCCCCTTCTTTCCCTACCCTCCACCTCCCATTTCCACCACCTTCCTTACCCCTTTCCTTCCTTTTCACCTCCCCTCACCCCTCCCCTCACCCCTCCCCTTCCACCTCCCCTCCCCTTCCCCCTCCCCTCACCCCTCCCCTTCCCGTTCCTTTCCACCTCCTCTTTCCCCTCCCCTTCCTTTTCATCTTCTCCCCTCATTCCTTTCCACCTTCCCTCCCTCCTCCCCTCTTTTCGAACTCCTCCCCCGTCCCCCCCTCCCTCCCGTCTCATCTCTCCCTCTTCTGTGGATCTCCCCCTCCCCCCCTCTCGTCACGCTGGAGGAGTAACTGTGGAATGCATCATCCTCCCCAGTGATGAAGAGTGTGGGGAGGATAGGGGGGAGTGTTTATCTTTACACGTATCACCTGACATACCCCCATAATTGGGGGGTGGGGGTGGGGAGCGGGTGATTCAGTGGGAGCTCAGATGACGGTGGGGGAGTGGGAGTGGGAGTTTCTATGATGAAAATCTTCGGGTGTTCACTAAGAGTACATTCCTCTTTTATCAGTATATTTGAGTTGATTTATTTTATTTCATTTATTTATCTTATTTTATTTTTATTTTATTTATTTATTTTGAACTGAGTAGAGGTTATTCCTGTGCCCATTGAGCAACACATTCTGACGGCCTGTGGTAGGTCTGTACCAAACACGCTGGATTCGAACGCGCGCCCGCGTTCGAGTCCGAAGAAGTGAACGAGGATTTACTGAACCTGGCAGTCCGAGCATATCGGGCACAGGTGTTGTCCTCGGTCGTAATTTAGATTTTGTGTGTGTGTGTGTGTGTGTGTGTGTGTGTGTGTGTGTGTGTGTGTGTGTGAGTGAGTGAGGGAGAGAGAGAGATGGGACGATGCTGTTCTTAGCTTCCGATTCCGACAAATGATTAGTGAAGGTACATTGTTCCTAAATAATTTGTTTCCAAAACCAGCTGCAGCCTCAGAATAACCACATGAATCGGGACTCCATGTTACTTGACCTGCTCCTTCGGGTCTAACACCAGGAGTCGCTGAGCCTTGGCCTGGTCACCTTTGCCCTGGGTACTTGGTCACTTGACGCAGTCATCAGTTGCTGTGGTGTGACTTGCCGTTGGGAAAAACTTAAAGAAAAAAATGTCTTTATGATAAAAAATAACCTTTGAGGTTTTCCTGTAGCTTGTTGTTTCAACATTGGTCGCCGAAGGAGATCCTGTGTCTGTGACGTGTCTGTGACGTGTCTGTGTCGCTTCTTGTGTCGTCAGCCACGGTCGGCACTTCACGTGGACGACCACACGAAGAAATGCTTGTACATCTTAACTTGCACTCTCTGGAAAGACGAAGATTAGGCACCTTGGCTTCCTCGTACACTCTCTGGAAAGACGAACAGTGCGGGGTGATCTAGTAGAGGTATTCAAATGGGTCAGGGGCTTTAATAAGGGTGATGCAGACAAGGTCATCATATTAAGACAGCAGGGCAGGACTCGTAGTAATGGATTTTAATTGGACAAAATTAGGTTTAAGAAGGAAATAGGCAAGAACGGGTTTACTAATAGAGTGGTTAACGAATGGAATAGACTTAGTAACCAGGTAGTTAGCGAGCTCTCAAAGTCTTGGTTGTTTTAAGAGATGAAATAACTTCATGGATAGGAACTATAGGTGGTTATGGACATGGAACTACTTAATGTAAGCTTTATGGTCTCTTGCAGTTTCCTCTATTCTTATGTTCTGGTGTTCTTATGTACACCACGGCTCCCCCCCCCCCTCCCTCGGCCCATCAGGTGCGCTGTGATTGGCGGAGGGCGTGTCAGGGGGCGGGGCCGATTCGATACTGGGTACAGTACACGACCCGCTCCTCCCCTGGAGGAATAGGGTTCTTGTACGTACAAAGTACCGTGACGACCTTTGAGGCACCTACTACGGCGGCGTCGCCTTCGTCAGGAAGGTTCTCCAGTGTAGGCGTGGTGTATCCAGAAACTATAGGATATATTCATTAATTTATTTAGTCATTAATTTTCACGTATTTATCTTTTCATTTTATTCGTTTTTTTTTGTTTTGTTTTTGTTAATTATTTATCTGTATTTGTTTATTATTTATTTGTTAATCATTTGTTTTCGTTCCTTCAATCTCCCATCGTTTGTTGTTATTATTATTATTATTATTATTTATTCATTTATTTGTTTATTTATTTATTTGTATTATTTTTTTTAGAACATTATAAATCTTCGGGGGAAGAGAGCGTGCCTTTCCCGAAGTCGGCACTGTCGAAGGTGCCTCTCTTAGGTCATTGATCTCGAGGTCATTGGAAACTGGAGGTGGAGGCCCTATCGGGTGCCGAACTGTGCCGCCGAAGTAAACAAACGGCGCAGCCGCAGCCGCGTCGGCGTTGTATTGCAGCGTCACCCAAGACTGCATTAGCATAATGACGCCGGGACCATTTTCGTTGCCCGAGGAGGAGAAGGAAGAGGAGGAGGAGGAAGAAGAGGATGATGATGAGGAGGAGAAGAATGAGAAGAGGAGGAGGAGGAGGAGGGGTGGAAGGAAGAGGAGAAGAAAGAAGGAGGAGGAGATGGTGGTGATTGTGGTGGCCAAGTCTGGTCTGGTTGCGACGACCGCAGTAGTTGCGGCGCTGCCAGAAATAACCGGTTGAGAATATTAAGAGAATAAACAACTTTCCCTTTCATCCGGCCTTTTTCGTCCTTCCTTCCCCGCCCTCCCCCTCCCCCACCTCCCCTCCCCTTCCCTTCCCTCTCCTCCCTGCCCTTCCTTCCCCGCCTCCTCTCTCCTTCCCTCCCCCGTCCCTCCCCTCCCCTCCCCTGCGCTCTCCTCCCCTGCCCTCCTCCTCACTCTCCCCCTCACTCTCCTCCCTGCCCTTCCTTCCCCGCCTCCCCTCTCCTTCCCTCCCCTTCCCTCTCCTCCCCTGCCTTCCCCTCCCCCTCCCTTCCCCTCCCTTCCCTCCCCTCCCCTTTCCCCTTCCCTCCCCTCCCCTTTCCCCTTCCCTCCCCTCACCTTTCCCCTTCCCTCTCCCCTCCCCTCCCCTTCCCTCTCCCCTCCCCTCCCCTCCCCCTCACTCTCCCCCTCACTCTCCTCTCCGTCGTTCTTTCCTCGCCTACGTCCCTCCCCTTCCCTCCGCTGCCTTTTCCTCCTCCCCTCTTCCATCCCGTATGGGACATGGCCCGGACAAGTTGAGGTCATTATTTTAAAGGGGGTGACTTTAATGACACCCTTACGGACCAGAGTCACGCAACGCAGTTTTATGAGTGGTGACTAACCCCCCCCCCAAAAAAAAAAAAAAAAAAAAAATTATATATATATATATATATATATATATATATATAATGATATATGTTATATATATATAATGATATATATATATATGTGATATATATATGATATATATATGTATATATATGTATATATTCTGCCCCTCCTTTCTGTCACTGTCCTTGACCACCCATACGTCTCCACATGGATAGAAGCGCTTGTTATTGCTGACAAAGTACTCTTCTCTACACCTCCCTCCTTCCCTCCTCCCTCCCTCCCTCCCTCCCCCTCCTTCCTCCCTCCCTCTCTCCCTCCTTCCTTCCGTCTCTCCCTCCTTCCTTCCCTCCCTTCCCCTCCCTCCCTCCCTCCCTCCCTCCCTCCCTCCCTCCTCCCCTCCATCCCTCCCTCTTCTCTCCCTACCTCTCTCCCTGCTTCCCTCATTCCCTTCCATACCCCTCCTTTCCCCTTCTCCTTTCCCTCCATCCTTCCTCCTCCCCTCCCTTTCCTTTGTCTTTCCCCTCCACACCCTTTCTTCGCTCTCCTTCTCATATCTTCCCTTTCCTTCCCCCGTCCCCTTTCTTCCTCCACCCCTTTCACGTCTCCTCCTCCTCCTCCTCCTCCTCCTCTTCAGCTTCCCCTCCTCTTGTGTCTGTGTATTCTTATCTTTCTCCCTTCCATCCTTCTCCCCTCCCATCCCCTCTTCTGGCTCCCCTCTTCTGTCCCCCCTCTTCTGTCCCCCCTCTTCTGTCCCCTCTTCTGTCCCCTCTTCTGTTGCCTCCTCTCTCTTCCTCTCCTCTCCCCTCTCCCTTTCCCCTCCCCTCTCTCTACATCTCTCCTCCCCCTTTCTTCCTCTTCTCTCTTCCTCTCCTCTCCCACCCCTCTTCCTCTCCTCTACCACCCCTCTTCCTCTCCCCTTCCCTCTTCCTCTCCTCTACCACCCCTCTTCCTCTCCCCTCCCCTCTTCCTCTCCCCTCCCCTCTTCCTCTCCCCTCCCCTCTTCCTCTCCCCTCCCCTCTTCCTCTCCCCTCCCCCTCTTCCTCTCCCCTCCCCCTCTTCCTCTCCCCTCCCCCTCTTCCTCTCCCCTCCCCCTCTTCCTCTCCCCTCCCCCTCTTCCTCTCTCTTCTCCTCTCTTCCTCTCTCTTCTCCTCTCTTCCTCTCCCCACTTCCTCTCCCCTCCCACTCTCTTCCACTCCCCACCCGCTCTCTTCGTCTCTCCTCTCTTCCTATTCCCTCTCCCCTCCCACTCTCTTCCTCTCACCTCTCCTCTCTTCCTCTCCCCTCTCATCTCTTCCTCTTCCCTCTCATCTCTTCCTCTTCCCTCTCATCTCTTCCTCCCTTCCTCATCCTTCCGCTCTTCCTCTCCCCTAGATTACCTCCCCTCTCATCCTCTCCCCCTTTCCGCTCCCACCCCTTTCTCTCCCCTCCCCTCTCTCTTCCCTTCCTTTCCCCTCTCCATCTTCCTCTCTTCCCCTGTCCTCTCCTCCTCCCCTCCCCCTCTCTTTGTCTCCCCTTCTCTTTGTCTCCCCTCCCTTCTCTCTTCCTCTCACCTCTCCGTCCCCTCTTCCTTTCCCCTCCCCTTTCTCTTCCTCTCCCCTCTCTCTTCCTTTCCTCTCTCTTCTTTCCCTCTCCTCTGCCCTCTCTCCTCCTTTCTCCTCTCCTCACCTCCCCCCTTCCGTCCCCTACCCTCTCTGCCTCTTCCGTTTCTTCTCTTCCCTTACCCTCTCCTTTCCCCTCACTTCTTCCTCTCCCCTCTCCCCCCCCCCGTCCCCAGAAGCGAGACCACTGGGTACGCGCACTTCCCCCTCCCCCTCCCCACCGCTCCTCTCCTCGTTCGCATTCCCTCCACCTCCACATTTCCTTCCTCTTCCACCTCCTTCCAGTACCACCATCCATTCCCTCCACCACCTCTTCTTCCTCCTCCGCTTCTTCGCCCTCCTCCTCGCCTTCATCCTCCTCCTAGCCCTCATCTTCGTCCTCCTCCTCCTCCTCCTCCTCCTCCTCCTCCGCCTCCTCCAGCACGGCTCCACGTCGCCCCCTCCAACACCGATTCCCTCCTCCTCCCTCCTCCTCCTCCTCCTCCTGCTGCAGTGACTCATGCTCTCTGGGGCTCCCGCGTCTGAGGACGTCGTGGGGTGGGAGTTTGGTGGGGGGCTCACCCCCCTTCCGCCCCCTCCCCTTCCCCCTCTCACTCCCTCCCTCCACCTGTGCGTCAATATATAGTCGTGTACACCAATTTATGTACGTTTTTGTGTTATACTTTTAGTGTCCGTGCATATGTACACCTTTTGTACATGTGTGTGTGTGTGATTAACAATGTCCTTGGATCACATGTTGGACTCGTGATCGACAGCTATTTCCCTCCCGGAAGAGAGCTCAGAGCTCATGACCGATCTATGGGTAATGCTGTGACCTTGCACACACACACACACCCAACTCCCCGCCCATGAGAGTTGGAGTAACAACTCGCAGTGCAGCGATACTGAAATTATTTCAGCCCTGGGCAGGAGTCGAACCCGGACCGCCGTAGTGGCGGCCACGGATGCTACCACTGCGCCATGCGAGTCCCTTGTGTGTGTGTGTGCGTGCGTGTGTGTGTGTGTGTGTGCGTGTGTGCGTGCGTGTGTGTGTGTGTGTGTGTGTGTGTGTGTTTGTGTGTGTGTGTGTGTTTAAGTCACAGTAAGACACATGTGAAGGGACACGGACTGTGAAGGCACACAAGAGAAGATACATAGACACGCACGCACGCACGCACGCACGTACGCACGCACGCACATCACAAGCACAGTCAGACTGACAGAGGAAGGAGAGAAGAGTAGACTAGTCTGTATCTGCCTGTTTGTCTGTTAGTGCAGGTTTGTCAGTCTGTCAGTCCGCGTGTCTACTATTAGCTCCGTCCTTCAAAAAAAGAAGAAAAAAAAACCGCGTAGAATTAAATGTGTCCAGTTTGATACGCGATGGCCTAATCAATAGCTATTGTTGAGAAATATTTCGTTCGTGGGAATTAATAAGTCAGGGCTCTTGACCGAAAGTTTCTGGGAATAGTGACAACATTTAATGTAACTTTACTTGGGGCTGGACGTGAGTGGAGGGGGCCGCCTACACGTGGAGGAGGAGGAGGAGGAAGGGACAGGCAGGGGGAGGAGGAGTGGAGAGGAGGGAAGGGAGTAACTAGGCACAGAAGGTCACAGGGATGGGAGAATCGATCGCGGAGAGGAAGACACACACACACACACACACACACACACACACACACACACACACTCACTCACTCACTCACTCACTCACTCACTCACTCACTCACTCTCTCTCTCTCTCTCTCTCTCTCTCTCTCTCTCTCTCTCTCTCTCTCTCTCTCCCACCCACGCGCGCACACACACACATGCGGACATATATGTTCACATATACGCACATACATGAACATCTACATACGTACTCCCACATGCACACCCGCGAGGGAGAAAAACAATGAAGAGTGTTGATAAACAGGAAGGGAGAATAAACATGGAGTAGGAAGGGAAGGAGGGATGGAGGATGGAGGCGTGAAAACGGGAGTGTATCCAGGCGAGAATGAGGAGGAGGAGGAGGAGGATATGGTGGTGATGTGGAGGAGAAAGAGGAAGAGGAGGATGTGGATTGGTGGTGGTGGTAGGATGGAGGTGGTGTTGTGGAGGGCACATCGATTTCGTGGAGTAGCTGTCTGCTTTGGGAGGAACTGGCGACGACGACGACGACGCTGACGATGAGTGGGAGTGTCTTCTCGTGATAAAGGAGGACGGTCGTGTCCAAAGATGGTAACAGGTAAGGATCATGGGTGGCGGGCCAGGATCATGGACAGATGCTCAGGGGGGGAAGAGGAGGAGGAGGAGGAGGAAGAAGAGGAACGAGAAAAGGAGGAGGGAGAAGAGAAACAGGAAGAGGGTGGGCGAAGAGGAGCGAGGAAGAACGAGGAGGAAGAATGGCGAATCAAGAAAAAGCAAGAGGAGGAGGAGGAACGAGGAGAGTGTGGACGAAGAAGAGCGAGGAAAAACGTGGAGGAAGAATGAGGCTGAACAAGAGGAAATATATGGCGGATCAGAAAAAAGCAAGAGGAAGAGGAAGAAAAAAGAGGAAGAGGAACGAGAAAAGAGAGAGTGAAGAAGAACAAGGAAGAATGAGGATATACAATAGGAGAAGGAGAAGATAGATCAAGTGGAAGGGGAAGAAGGAAGAGGAAAGAGGAGAGCGTGAAGAAGAGGAAAGAGGAGGAGAGCGTGAAGAAGGAAGAGGAAAGAGGAGGAGAGCGTGAAGAAGGAAGAGGAGAGAGTAAGAGGAAAGAGGGAGGCATCAAGGAGCAAGAGGAAAGAGGAGATTGTGAAGAAGGAAGAGGAAAGAGGAGAGCGTGAAGAAGGAAGAGGAAAGAGGAGGCGTGAAGAAGGAAGAGGAGAGAGTAAGGGGAAAGAGGAGGCATGAAGGAGCAAGAGGAAAGAGGAGAGCGTGAAGAAGGAAGAAGAAAGAGGAAGAGGAAGGAGTAAGGGGAAAGAGGAGAACGTGAAGTAGGAAGGAGTAGCAAGAGGAAAGAGGAGAAAAGCGTGAAGAAGGAAGAGGAATGAGGAAGAGGAAATTATGGGGTGTGAAGTAGAAAGAAGAAAAAAAAGAAAAGGAAAGAGGAGGATGTGAAGGAGGAAGAGGAGAAGTAGTAGAGAGGGCGTGAAGGAGAAAGAAGACAAGAGATGGAGGAGGAAGAAGAAGAAGAAAATGAAAATGATGGAGGAAGGAAGATGAGGGAGGCGGCGAGTGAAGATTCTTTTTGGCTTTTTACCAAATAATTTTGAATTCCGTAATTGGTCTGAACTGTCGATTTTTCGCGCTCAGCCATCTTCACAGCAGAGGGAACGATGAAATTGCATAACCGTCGTGGAAAGTATCACAAGAAATATCTCATTTATTTATTTATTTGTGTTTATTTTAATGGTTGTTATCGTGACTTCCGGACGTGATGAGGAATGAAGAAGAGGAGGCATTTAATAGATTATCACATTGGGCAATTTTTCCTCCCACATCCTACCTCCAACCTCCAACCTCCACTTGATAAACTAGATTAGGATTTCGCGTTTAGAAATTTAGACTTCTCTAAGAACAGTGTATAGGCTTACAATCTCTTAGTTCATAAATCAGTTTTGCTAAGCATGACTGAAAGATCATTTGACATTCGGAGATTTGAAAATTTAAATTTTGTAACCGAAGTCGTTTTCACTCAAACGAACTCTCAACGGTCATCGCTGAAGTTCAGCCCAGTGTAGCCTTACGGAAGAGAAGCAAGTAATTATTCAGTGATGACTTTTTTTGGGGGGGGGGGTGTTAGCAGAAATGCTCGAAAATAAATGGCCGCATTTATATAGATTTTAATTAAAAAATGCAATAATAGGATTGGAAACTGTGAGGTAGTTTCATCCCACACCCTCGAGAAAGGGGTGGGAGGCTCGTGCAATTATTATTAATGATAATGTTTATATTCTTATTGTCGTTGTTGTTATTGTCATTGTACACGTGGCCCACAAGACCATATTGGAGGAAGAGGAGGAGGAGGAGGAGGCTCGAACGACTGCTATTGTTCCTGAAGATACGACGAAGGCGATGGCGAAGACTGTTTCCTTTCAATAGCGCCAACCGACTTTTATCCTTCAGCTGCCTGAAGGAGGTCTCGGTCGCTCCTGTCTCCGTTCAGACTGGGGTCTAGTTGCCAGATCTCGTGTGTGTGTGTGTGTTCACACCTTGGTCTTTAGATCACGTGCTGGACTCGTGATCGACAGCTATTTCCCTCCTGGAGGAGAGCTCAGAGCGCGTATGACCGATCTATGGGTAATGCTGTGACCTTACACGCACACACACACAACTCCCCTCCCACGAGAGTTGGAGTAACGACTCGAAGCGCAGCGATACTGAAATTATTTCAGCCCTGGGCAGGATTCGAACCCGGACCGCCGTAGTGACAGTCGGGGATTCTACCAACCGCGCCACCGAGTGTGTGTGTGTGTGTGTGTGTGTGTGTGTGTGTGTGTGTGTGTGTGTGTGTGTGTGTGTGTGTGTGTGTGTGTGTGTGTGTGTGCGCGCGTGTGTTGGACTATGGTACCGAAAGAACTGGTTGGTTCAGGCAGACAATTGTGTGCAGCTGAGAGGAACCTTCCCCCCTCCCACCCAGTCCAGGTGTTAAGTACATTAACGCTCTCTGAAGCCTGTCAGGAATTGTATTATTTGTGGCTCCCGCCAGGCAATTTCATTCGACTGTTGGTGGAGAGAGAGAGAGAGAGAGAGAGAGAGAGAGAGAGAGAGAGAGAGAGAGACCTTGATCTCAGGTTGTTGGCTAAATCCTCCCCCCATAGCACCCGCACCTCCATGACACCCACACCCTATAACACCACCCCACCCTATAACACCACCCCACCCCATAACACCACCCCACCCCATAACACCACCCCACCCCATAACACCACCCCTCCCCATAACACCACCCCACCCGATAACACCCCCACCCCAATAACACCCCCACCCCAATAACACCCCCACCCCAATAACACCCCCACCCCAATAACACCCCCACCCCAATAACACCCCCACCCCAATAACACCCCCACCCCAATAACACCCCCACCCCAATAACACCCCCACCCCAATAACACCCCCACCCCAATAACACCCCCACCCCAATAACACCCCCACCCCAATAACACCCTCACCCATAACACCCCCACCCCCAATAACACCCCCACCCCCAATAACACCACCCCACCCCTGATAACACCCCCTCACCGCATTCCCTTCCTCCCCCGCCTTCCCCCAACGTGCTTCTCCCCCGTAGGAGGTTGAGTGGAGCAATTTTGTAGTTTGTAAACGGTGGGGGGTGGGGGGAGGCGGCGGCAAGGTAAACTTCCTGATGGTGCCGTTGCAGGTAACATTCCTCCTCTTCATCCTCCTCCTCCCCTTCCTACCCTCTTCTTCTTCCTCCTCCTCCTCTTCCTCCTTCCTCCTCCCCTCATCTTCCTACTCTTCCTCTACCTCCTCTCTTCTTCCCCTCCCCTCCTCTTCCTCCCCTCCTCATCTTCACCCCAGCCTCTCCTCTTCCTCCTCCCCTCATCTTCCTACTCTTCCTCTACCTCCTCTCTTCTTCCTTCCCCTCCCCTCCTCTTCCTCCCCTCCTCATCTTCACCCCAGCCTCTCCTCCTCTTCCTCCTCCTCCCCCCCTCTTCTTCCTACTCTTCCTCTACCTCCTCTCTTCTTCCTTCCCCTCCCCTCCTCTTCCTCCCCTCCTCATCTTCACCCCAGCCTCTCCTCCTCTTCCTCCTCCTCCCCTCATCTTCCTACTCTTCCTCTACCTCATCTCCTCTTCCTTCCCCTCCACCTCCTCTTCCTTCCCACCTTCTCCTTCACCCCAGCTCCTCCTTCACCCCAGCTCCTCCTCCTCCTCCTCCTCCTCCTCCTCCTCCTCCTCCTCCTCGTGGCAAGCCGGTTACCGACCCTGTGATTCGTACGCCCAAGGAGGAACGTCTTGCACCAGGAGGCCCTTGGCACTGGGCGAACCCCCCCCCCTTCCGTCCCTCCCTCTCTCTATCGTCGCTGGGAGCCTTCGAATCCCCCCCCCCCCCGTTGTGATTGGCACATGAATGAGAGGTGACGTGACCGAAGACTTGCTCTCTTTCTCTTTCTCCCCTCCCCCCCCTCTCTCCCCCTCCCTCCCTCGCTTCTTTCCTTCTCCCTCCCTCAATTCTCTCACTCTCCCTCCCTCGATTCTCTCACTCTCCCTCCCTCCCTCCCTTTCCTCATCCCCTCTCTTTCACA
Source organism: Oratosquilla oratoria (assembly GCF_046742065.1). Classification (NCBI taxonomy): domain Eukaryota; kingdom Metazoa; phylum Arthropoda; class Malacostraca; order Stomatopoda; family Squillidae; genus Oratosquilla; species Oratosquilla oratoria. Next base: position 64,891,466 of record NC_134794.1, on the reverse strand, counting down.
CCTTCCCTCTTCTCTCTGTTCCCTCTCTCTCCTCACCTTCTTTCTCTCTTTCCACCTTCTCTTCCCTCCTTTCCCTCCCTCCCCCTCCCTCTCTCGCTTCCCTTTCTCCTCCCTCCCTTTCTCGTTTCCCTCTCGCTTCCCTCTTTTCCTCCACCCCTCTCTCACCCCCTTCCCTCCCTCACTGTCTCTTCCCTCTACTCTCTCTCGCTCTCTGTCTGTCTATCTATCCATCAATCTATATATCACACATTTTCCCGGAAGATCCTGGCGGCGGACGGGCACCGTGGGAAGAGGTCCACCAGCGGTTTTGATTTCGAGAAGACTTTTTGGGAAAGATGCCTTGTGGAGGTGGGGGGGGGGGAGATTTGGAGAGAGACTTTCGTTTTTTATTCCATATTTTATTTACTATTTATTTATTTATTTATTTATTATTGGTCATTTATTAATTTATTTATTTGTTTATTTGTTATTGGTCATTTATTTATTTATTTATATTTTTTGAGTTCGGTTTTGTTTTGAAAAGTGTGATCTACAGATCCTGGCTCGATCCGAGGCATGTTTGGAAAAAAAAAAAAAAATTGTTGCAGTGTGTTTCAAGGATAATACAAAATATACCCAAAACGGCGTTTTGAATTTTAAGACAAAATATACTCGAAGGGATGTTTGCAAAAGTCTTTAGCGGAGTTAAGACACAAGACAAAATATATATTTGAAAAAAGGAGACCTTTGAAGGAAAAAAAATCTTTAGGTATTTTAAGTCAAATACAAAATATTTCTGAAGACTTGAGGGTAGTTGAAGAAGTCTTGCAAGATATTTCGATATATGAAGAATATTTGAAAGAGAAGACGTCTAAAGATGTCTTCGAAGGAAATATGGAACACCAGATGGGAACACACACACACACACACACACACACACACACACACACACACACACACACACACACACACACACACACACACACACACACACACACACACACACACACACACACACACACACACACACACACACACACACACACACACACACACTGAACTTTCCGTTTATTTTTTACAAGCGCTTCTATCCATCCATGTTTCTACTTAATCTCTTTCTTGTTCTTGTTATTGTTATTATCGTTATTATTATCACCCTTTCCTGAGGTATGAGAGACTCTTAGCATACATTAGAAAGCGAGTACGCTCAGGGTAATGGAACGGATGTTGGTGATATATACAAGCGTGCTTCATTAGGACCCTGGATCACGTGCTGGACTCGTGATCGGCAGCCATTAGCCTCCTTGTTGAGATTTCAGAGCTCGTACAGTCCGATGTGTACGTACATGTGCGTGTGTGCCTATGTGTATGCGTATTTACTTGTGCCTTCTCCCCCTTCCCCTCTCCCCCCCAGCCTTCTTCCCCTCTCCCCCCAGCCTTCTTCCCCTCTCCCCCAGCCTTCTTCCCTTCTCCCCCCAGCCTTCTTCCCCTCTCCCCAGCCTTCTTCCCCTCTCCCCCCAGCCTTCTTCCCCTCTCCCCCCAGCCTTCTTCCCCTCTCCCCCCAGCCTTCTTCCCCTCTCCCCCCAGCCTTCTTCCCCTCTCCCCCCAGCCTTCTTCCCCTCTCCCCCAGCCTTCTTCCCCTCTCCCCCAGCCTTCTTCCCCTCTCCTCCCAGCCTTCTTCCCCACTCCCCCAGCCTTCTTCCCCTCTCCCCCCAGCCTTCTTCCCCTCTCACCCCAGCCATCTTCCCCTCTCCCCCCAGCCTTCTTCCCCACTCCCCCGCCCCTCTCCCCCTTTCTCCCAGCCTTCTTCCCCTCTCCCCCCAGCCTTCTTCCCCTCTCACCCCAACCTTCTTCCCCCCTCCCCAACCTTCTCCCCCTTTCCCCCAGCCATCTCTCTATTTCCCCCTCTCCCCAACTTTACCTTCTTTCCGCCCCTTCCCCTGGGTTCTCCCTCTTTCCTCCCTCCCCCTCCCCCATCCTTTCCTCCTTTCCTCTTTCTACCCCCCCCCCCAGCTCCCTTACCCTCTCCTGTTGTATTTTGCGGTCGCCAAGTTCCTCCTCCTCCTCTTCCTCCTCCTCCTCCTCCTCTTCCTCCTCCTCGACCTTTGCCTCGCCCTCGAGTGCCAGCCCCGTCCTTCTCCAGTGTCACCCTTGAAACAAGACCGACGACCCCCACTCCCCCCTCTCCCCTCTCCCCGTCTCCCCTCTTTTGTCTCCATTTAACCTCTCCAGAGTCATTCGCCTTTTGTTTCTAATTTTCCATTCTTCGTTTTTTTTTGTCTTCTATTCTATTGCTCTCCCATTCCTCCCTTTCCTCGCCCCGTTGAATCTCTCTCTCTCTCTCTCTCTCTCTCTCTCTCTCTCTCTCTCTCTCTCCCTTTCTCTCTCCCTTTCTCTCTCTCTCCCTTTCTCTCTCTCTCTCCTCTCTCATTCTCTCCTCCCTCCCCTCGCTCTGTCTCTCACTCCCCTCTCTCTTTGTCTCTCTCACTCCCCTCTCTTTCTCTCTCTCTCACTTTCTCTCTTTCTCTCTCTCTCTCTC
>NC_134794.1:64843948-64883948 GCF_046742065.1 Oratosquilla oratoria | reverse complement strand
TGTTTCTCTCGATCTTATTTATATGCTGTATTTTATGGGAGGAGCAAACAACTGCTGCATATTCTAATCTTGTGGGGAGCCCGTCACTCGTACGCGACTTAGTGAGTTCGTTTGAACAGAAACGACTTAGGTTGAAAACATTTTCGAATCTCCAAATGTCAAATCACCTTTGCGTCTTATACTGAGAAGCTGATTGACGAGATAAGAGAAATTAAACATGGACGAATATTAGACAGTGTTGAATTGTAGACTTAGGGAAGTGTAGAATACTGTAAGCGAAGTCATCATCCAGCTTTTCAAATTCACAACATTTGACGAAAATTTTGAATGTGCGGCGGGGGCTTAGGTTATTAGTGAGGTTTCTTCATTATATTTCCATCCATGTAGTGAAAAGATGTGCTTGCTTAATGGGTGACAAAGTATCCGCGATCAGATCTTCCTGGTTCCTTCATGGGTGTTTCAGTACCTATTGAATAAAGCATCGATTGTCTTTTAGCAGTTGTGCATCACCATAGTCTGTTTTATTTCATTCAGCTGGATGTTATTGCTCACTGCTTTATTGAACCGTGGCACTGATGTTTCAGCGTCCTTTAATTTGTACATTCGAGTTCTTCCTGGGAGTGTGAAATGTCAACGATTATTTTTTCATTTGTTCTCACTTCCGCAATGAACGTATAACATTGCAGCTTGTCCGAGCCTGCTTGTCTTTGGACACAATATTGGGTATAATTCTTGCAGTTGCTTTGGACACAGGGTTAGCTCTAATTCTTGCAAATGAAGGATCTCAGTAAATAGTAACCGTCGACATTGCAAACTCCCACCGAGAACAACAATGGTGGCACTAATTTTGTCAACGAATTTGTACATGGCACTAGCTCGCTTTGTTCTCTGTATTGCATTCTAATGTATTTATATTTTATTTTGTTGTTTTGACGACGTTTTATTTTTTCTCTTGAAGGGCGGCCACGATGGAAGGATGGCCACCACCCTGAGGTACTCTGAGATGCCACGAGACATCTCCTGCGACAGCCTGGCCGCCCTCCGGATCAGCGAGGTAAGTCGTAGTGAGATTCTCACAACGGTCATGGATCACGTGTTTGACTCGTGATCGACAGTTATTACCCTCCCGCATGAGAGCTCGGAGTTCATATATCACCCGATCTCTGGGTAATGCTGTGACTTACAGGTGCACACACACACACACACACACACACACACACACACACACACACACACACACACACACACACACACACACACACACACACACGGCTCGATGGCGGATTGGTAAAGCACTGGCCTCACAAGCCAGAGAACCGGGGTTCGATTCCCCGGCCGGGCGGAGATAGTTGGGTTTGTCTCCTTTCACGTGTAACCCCTGTTCACCTAGCAGTGAGTAGGTACGGGACGTTAGTCAAGGAGTTGTGACCTTGCTGTCCCGGTGTGTGGTGTGTGAGTGGTCTCAGACCTACCTAGAGATCGGCAAATAATGAGCTCTGAGCTCACTGCCGTAGGATGGTGTCTGGCTGTCTCGACAGAGACTACAGCAGATCCGAGATCCGAGGTGAATACACACACACACACACACACACACACGTGTGGACTTTAATACTAAGAAGTGTAGCATAATGGAGTTTGGAAAAAGCAAAAACAGAATATCAGGAAAATATACAATTGGAACCAAAGAAGTAAAGAAAGTAGGATCCGAAAAAGATTTGGGAGTAATTATCACGAACGACTTGTCCTATGATATACAGATTAACAAAATTGTCGGGGAGACTTACAACTTGCTAAGATCAATAAAAGTGGCGTTTACATACTTGGACGAAGACATGATGAAAAAAATATTGGTTACATTGATAAGGCCTAGATTAGAGTATGCAGCGACATTGTGGTCCCCCAGTACCAAAAAGAATATAAAGAAAATAGAAAGAATCCAAAGAGCAGCTACAAAAATGGCACCTGCACTTGCAAACCTATCATACGAAGAGAGATTGGCTAAACTGGAGTTACCGACACTGGAGCAAAGAAGAGAGAGAGGTGACCTATTGACCATCTACAGAATCATGAAAGGCACAGAGGTACTCGATAGTGAGAACTTACTTAACTGGGACAAAAGAAACACAAGAGGACATGGAAAGAAAATAAAAAAACATAGCTATAGAAGAGAACTGAAGAAAAACAGTTTTCCTCATAGAGTTTTGGACACTTGGAACAAACTGGACAATGAAATAGTATGCGCAAAAACCATTCATGAGTTTAAAAACAAACTAGACACTGCAAGATACAAAGGCGGGACAACACGAGCATAGCTCCCCTTCCCGCAAAATACAACTAGGTAAATACAACTAGGTAAGGTAAATACACACACACACACACACACACACACACACACACACACACACACAGTGGAAAGAAAATATTGAAAATAAAGAAATTGCTTTCAAAGAAATAGTCAAGCAGCAAATGCAAGATAATGCAAAAGAAACAATCATTCAAGTGATTAACGAAAAAGCAAATTGGGTCAGGGACACAGTAGATAGGAAGAAATGTATTGTGGTTTATGGGCTTAAAGAAAAACAAGGATTGGCGAGGTACATGAGAGAAAAAGAAGAAAAAGAGACAGCAGTAGAAATCCTTAATGAAATTCAGGGGGGAGATAGTGATTCAGGCACAGACTTAGAAGAGACTTACAGAATTGGTCGCTATACTAAGGATAGGAATCGACCTCTAAAGATAAAACTAAGGTCACAAGTGGTAGTAGAAGACATATTTGAAAAAGTAGGTAACTTGGCAAAGAGTGAAAAATACAATAAGATATGGATAAAAAGAGAAATGAGTACTGAGGAATTAGAAAAAGAAAAGCGCGCTAAGAGAAGAAGCAAAGGAAAAAAACTTGAAAAGATCGGAGACAGAATGCAAAGAATTCCAGTGGAGAGTAATAGACTTGAGATTAAGACAATGGCACTTCAAAACGAACAAAACAAGGGAAGAAGAAACCAGGGAGAAGGAAGAAAATTAAAAGTGGCCTATACCAACATTGACGGACTAATTTCGGGACTGAACGAACTCAATGATTATCTGTTAGAAGCAAAACCAGACATAATGGGAATTGTAGAGACTAAACTAAGAGGTGAAATACCATCCACTGTTATCGGACAAGGTTTATACAACTACTGGATAAAAAACAGGGACAAGAAACAGGGAGGGGGAATCATGTTCTTGGCCAAGAAAGACCTAAAGGTGACAAAAATTGCAGAGGGCAAAGGTAATGCTGAATTGATCATGATAAAAGTCGAAGGCAAGAATATGAAAAGTAGAAAGTTTGTGGTGACTTATGTGCCTCCAAAAACAAGCGCTTGGAAAGAAATTGAACATAAAAAAATGCTAGATGACACAAGAAAATCACTCAATGAGATACTAATGGGTAAGGGTAATCTGGTAGTTATGGGGGACTTCAATTGCAAAGAAATTTGTTGGGACAGCATGACAGTGCAAGGAGGAGATGACTCGTGGGGCAATGTACTGCTAGATATGACCATGGAGTACACAATGACCCAATGGGTCCATGAAAACACAAGGTACAGAAATAATGAAGAGCCATCGAAACTAGATCTAATATTTACAACAGAGCCTGAAATAGTGCATAAAGTCCAGTATGAGACACCAATTGGAAAGAGTGACCATGTACTCATCGAAACTATACTAAAGGAAGAAATAGACATAGAGAGGAACGAAAAGCATAGGAAAGGAAGACTGAGGTACAACAAAACAGACTTTACAAAACTAAAGACATTCTTCCGGAATGCAAACTGGGAAATATTTTACAGGGAAGAAACAGCAGTGGAAGAGAAATGGAATATATTGATGGAAAACTACAATGAAGGGGTAAACAGGCATGTACCAAGACAAAAGCGAGAGAGAGAGTACATTAAATGTTGGTTCAACAAAAGATGCAGTGAGGCAAAAGACAGAAGGGACAAAGCTTGGAAAAAGTGGAGAAAAGACAAAAAACAAAGCAAATGGCAAATTTATGTTAACTATAGAAATGAGTATGTTAATGTGAGAAGAGAGGAGAAAAGGAACCATGAGAAAGATATTATAGACAAATGCAAAGAGCAACCCAAACTATTCTATCGGTATGTGAATGGTAAACTTAAAAACAAACAGGAATTGGTGAAACGATGCCAAGGAAACATAGAATACACAGAAGATTTAGAGATGGCCGAAGTCATGAACAATCACTTTAAATCTGTTTTCACCAGAGAGAAAATACCGAATTGTGACATAGACAAAAACAAGAAATCTCCCCTCATGAATGAGTTTACAGCATCACTAAAGGAAATATCAGAACATTTATCAAGGCTGGATGTCAGAAAATCACATGGCCCGGACGGTATTGCAAATTGGATTCTAAAGGAGTGCAAAGAAGAACTAACAGACAAAATACACATCTTAATAAACAGCTCACTCAAAGAAGGAAAGATACCCGAGGACTGGAAAAACGCTAACATTGTACCAATACACAAAGGAGGAAACAAAGAAGAACCCACCAACTATAGGCCAGTATCACTAACAAGCACCATTGCCAAAATTTGTGAGAAAATAATCAAGAATAGATGGGTAAAACATCTGGAAGACAATGACATATTAAACCCAAGACAATTCGGATTCAGACAAGGAAGATCATGCTCCACAAACTTAATATGCTTTTACTCAAGACTAATAGACATAGTGCAAGAAAGAAATGGATGGGCTGATTGTGCATTCCTAGACTTGCAAAAAGCCTTTGACAAAGTACCACACAGAAAACTACTAAAAAAAACTGGAACACATAGGAGGAATACAGGGAAACCTACTAAAATGGATAGAGGACTTTCTGACTGGTAGAAAGATGAGAGTAGTGCTCAGAGAAAAATATTCAGACTGGAAAGAGGTGATCAGTGGAGTACCGCAAGGATCTGTGCTGGCACCAATAATGTTTGCTATCTATATGAATGACATGGATGAGGACGTGAACTGCTACATGAGCTTCTTTGCCGATGACGCCAAACTGCTAAGGAAAATAGAAACTGATGAGGACTGTGAAGCACTGCAAGAAGACCTAAATAGGGTATGGAACTGGAGTCAGAAATGGGAAGTGGACTTTAATACTAAGAAGTGTAGCATAATGGAGTTTGGAAAAAGCAAAAACAGAATATCAGGAAAATATACAATTGGAACCAAAGAAGTAAAGAAAGTAGGATCCGAAAAAGATTTGGGAGTAATTATCACGAACGACTTGTCCTATGATATACAGATTAACAAAATTGTCGGGGAGACTTACAACTTGCTAAGATCAATAAAAGTGGCGTTTACATACTTGGACGAAGACATGATGAAAAAAATATTGGTTACATTGATAAGGCCTAGATTAGAGTATGCAGCGACATTGTGGTCCCCCAGTACCAAAAAGAATATAAAGAAAATAGAAAGAATCCAAAGAGCAGCTACAAAAATGGCACCTGCACTTGCAAACCTATCATACGAAGAGAGATTGGCTAAACTGGAGTTACCGACACTGGAGCAAAGAAGAGAGAGAGGTGACCTATTGACCATCTACAGAATCATGAAAGGCACAGAGGTACTCGATAGTGAGAACTTACTTAACTGGGACAAAAGAAACACAAGAGGACATGGAAAGAAAATAAAAAAACATAGCTATAGAAGAGAACTGAAGAAAAACAGTTTTCCTCATAGAGTTTTGGACACTTGGAACAAACTGGACAATGAAATAGTATGCGCAAAAACCATTCATGAGTTTAAAAACAAACTAGACACTGCAAGATACAAAGGCGGGACAACACGAGCATAGCTCCCCTTCCCGCAAAATACAACTAGGTAAATACAACTAGGTAAATACACACACACACACACACACACACACACGACTCGGTGGCGCAGTTGGTAGAACGATGAACTACTAGCATGGTGGTGCGCGTAGTGCTTGGTTCGAATCCTGCCCAGGGCCGAAATTAATTTCGGTACAGCTGCGCTTCGGGTCGTTACTCTGACTCTCGTGGGCGGGGAGTTGGGGGTGTGTGTGTGTGAAAGGTCATAGCATTACCCATAGATCGGACCTACGAGCTCTGAGCTCTCTTCCAGGAGGGAAATAGCTGTCGATCACGAGTCGAACACGTGATCCAAAAGACCAAGTGAATACACACACACACACACACACACACACACACACACACACACACACACACACACACACACACACACACACACAGCATCACTAAAGGAAATATCAGAACATTTATCAAGGCTGGATGTCAGAAAATCACATGGCCCGGACGGTATTGCAAATTGGATTCTAAAGGAGTGCAAAGAAGAACTAACAGACAAAATACACATCTTAATAAACAGCTCACTCAAAGAAGGAAAGATACCCGAGGACTGGAAAAACGCTAACATTGTACCAATACACAAAGGAGGAAACAAAGAAGAACCCACCAACTATAGGCCAGTATCACTAACAAGCACCATTGCCAAAATTTGTGAGAAAATAATCAAGAATAGATGGGTAAAACATCTGGAAGACAATGACATATTAAACCCAAGACAATTCGGATTCAGACAAGGAAGATCATGCTCCACAAACTTAATATGCTTTTACTCAAGACTAATAGACATAGTGCAAGAAAGAAATGGATGGGCTGATTGTGCATTCCTAGACTTGCAAAAAGCCTTTGACAAAGTACCACACAGAAAACTACTAAAAAAACTGGAACACATAGGAGGAATACAGGGAAACCTACTAAAATGGATAGAGGACTTTCTGACTGGTAGAAAGATGAGAGTAGTGCTCAGAGAAAAATATTCAGACTGGAAAGAGGTGATCAGTGGAGTACCGCAAGGATCTGTGCTGGCACCAATAATGTTTGCTATCTATATGAATGACATGGATGAGGACGTGAACTGCTACATGAGCTTCTTTGCCGATGACGCCAAACTGCTAAGGAAAATAGAAACTGATGAGGACTGTGAAGCACTGCAAGAAGACCTAAATAGGGTATGGAACTGGAGTCAGAAATGGGAAGTGGACTTTAATACTAAGAAGTGTAGCATAATGGAGTTTGGAAAAAGCAAAAACAGAATATCAGGAAAATATACAATTGGAACCAAAGAAGTAAAGAAAGTAGGATCCGAAAAAGATTTGGGAGTAATTATCACGAACGACTTGTCCTATGATATACAGATTAACAAAATTGTCGGGGAGACTTACAACTTGCTAAGATCAATAAAAGTGGCGTTTACATACTTGGACGAAGACATGATGAAAAAAATATTGGTTACATTGATAAGGCCTAGATTAGAGTATGCAGCGACATTGTGGTCCCCCAGTACCAAAAAGAATATAAAGAAAATAGAAAGAATCCAAAGAGCAGCTACAAAAATGGCACCTGCACTTGCAAACCTATCATACGAAGAGAGATTGGCTAAACTGGAGTTACCGACACTGGAGCAAAGAAGAGAGAGAGAGGTGACCTATTGACCATCTACAGAATCATGAAAGGCACAGAGGTACTCGATAGTGAGAACTTACTTAACTGGGACAAAAGAAACACAAGAGGACATGGAAAGAAAATAAAAAAACATAGCTATAGAAGAGAACTGAAGAAAAACAGTTTTCCTCATAGAGTTTTGGACACTTGGAACAAACTGGACAATGAAATAGTATGCGCAAAAACCATTCATGAGTTTAAAAACAAACTAGACACTGCAAGATACAAAGGCGGGACAACACGAGCATAGCTCCCCTTCCCGCAAAATACAACTAGGTAAATACTAGGTAAATACACACACAGAGAGAGAGAGAGAGAGAGAGAGAGAGAGAGAGAGAGAGACTTATTGTGCAGTGATACTTGAACTTAGATCGCTGAGTTAACGGTCGAGCGCGGTACCACCACGTTTTGAAGCCATATGTGTGTGTGTAATGTGGAGAAAACAATTATCTATATAGGAGGTCTATAGACTGGTTCTCCAATAATAATAATAATAAGAAGAAGAACAAGAATAATAAACAACTGACTTAGTTGGACAGGGAAAAAATTGCACTTATTACAGCCTTAGTTTAGTTTTTAGTTATAAAGAAAAAAATTCATTGGTTCTTTTGAACTAATTTGAATGTAGATTATACTCCATGACATCTCCCCTCTGTAGGCTTGACTTTGCCTATGACCACACATGCTCATTACATTACTTTGTGTTTTCATTTGATAGTGAGGGACTAATGACAGGTACCTGCATTTGGTGGTCCTACAAAAAGGATGTGAGAGTAATCACCCTACTGCCTAACTTTAAAACCCACCAACTTCTTCACCTCCATCTGGAAGTACAACCCTGAGGGGATAACACTTGCCCAAGATCTCTGTCAACTTCAGCTGTATTTCCTAGAGGTTTAAATGCAAGGAGAGGGGGTGACTACTCTCCTACTTTCTGATGGTGACATAAATTAGAAAGAGTCTGACACTAACACAATGGAGAGATCAGTCCAGAGTTTCTTACCAGTGAGATCAGTGGGCCTAGGGACTGTGGCCAACTGCCCCAGGGCTGCAGGTTTCCAGTCGGTGAAACTCGAGGCAACAGTTATTTATATATTGGTGCATGTGCATACATTTTTAGGCTCCTGTATTATCATTCTATCTGGTTATGTTGTAATTCCCACCCTGTCTCACTTGATTTTACCTTCTTGTTTAATTTTTATTTGTATGTTTTTCTAGGACATTTATTATATGTCTGAGGAACAAGATAATGATTATTTTTCTCATGACTGCCTTCCACCATCAGAGCGTGCCCGACAGCGATGAGGAGTCCAGCAGCGGGTGTGGCGGCCGCGGCATGACCCCCATGTGCACGCGTGGCACCTCTCCACCTTCTTCTGTGTATCGCAAAGTGTCGCCCAGTGACGCCCACGACGGCATCAAGGCCCTTACTAAGGCTGCCTACAGCTATGGGTGCGTAGCGGCCTGGCAGGGGGTGGCTTGCGGGTGCTGAGCCCGTCTACCCTCTCTAGTGCATAATCTGTACTGTCTTCCCACACCCAAGGCCGAACCTTGGAACACGAAAAGGGTTTCGTACAGTTCGGCTCCTCTACACTCATGAAATTTTGGTAAGGGACAGTGTTGCCCTATAAGCATCAGGCTTCAACGTGCAACCAAAGAGTTGTAGGTTGGAGGCCCATCCAGTGCACAGGATTGCTTTTGCGAGGGTTTGGCTTGGTTCACCCTTGCTTCCCCTGGATCCTCTTCATCATTGCTTTGGTAAAGAGGCAGTGGGAGTGAAAAAAGTACTTCCTGTGACTCCATTCAGCTGGGATCGACACACACAGGATATAATGTCCTATGAAAAATTATAAAAAAGAAATATGCCACACTTGTTAACAGGATTACTACTATTAAGCTATAATTTAGAATACAGATGTGATTAGATTATCCATATTCTTTTGAGTTTAGTTTTGCTCTGATGTCATATATTTTTCCAAGATTAGACACATCATTTTCAGAACCACCATGAATTTTGTAAGGTTATCGTACAAGCTTTCATGTTTTACATTTCCAATGATATTTTGAAAACCAAGTTATGTGCAACACTGTTAACATTTAGATTTTTTTTTTCCATTCTTTCAGATTTTTTTCCCACTATAACATTAATAGAAACAAATTTCACACTAATTGCATAACTTTTTGAATAGTAATTTATTTTTGACTTGGGCACCTTCACTTTTTTACTTTGTGGTGGCATATACTGTATTTGTCACACTCGTTGGGTGCTTCAGCACAGAGCCCACACAGTTCTTCATAAAAATATCCTGTTTGTGTTGTATATAAAATATCCTAACCCCTTCTCTCCGAGGACTGACCCGCCCTGAGCCAAATAGAATTGTCTGACATTAGCTAGAACAAAATTTTTGAGTGTATTATCAGGTTGAAGCAGTGGATCTAAATAGACTAAAGGGAGAGGTATCTCCCATTTGTCTAAATGTAAATGTATTACCCAAAACCAAATTTAGAAGGCACAGTACATAATCAAGTTGAAGGGGTTAAGAAAGAATTCTGTTTACAGTGTTTCCTCAGTGCACTATTCCTGTGTGACTTCTATTTTACTCTGCAAAAGTGAACCAACTGATCAAAATGTTTATTTTCATTCTTGTGTGGTGAGATATGAAAATGTTAAGAGGCTGACTTGGCCAAATGTGTATTGGTGGAGAATCCTTCATTAGAAACATGTGGGACCAGAAGAGAATAGGATATTGGAATTTTTCAGTTTTTGGAATATTTGTATATATTATCATCAGAATAATATCTGACCCAGGGCAGTGGACAGGATGCAGGGATGACCCATCATCCAGGTGGTGCCAAGATAAGAGGGAGGGAGGAAGGTGGAGGGGAGTGGAATATATAGGAAATGGAAAGGGTGGGAGTGGTTTCTATGCGTTTTTCTTTTTGGCTACCCCCCGTGTAGGGGGAAAAAGCCTTTGGTATATGTATGTATTATCATCAAATGAGAAAACTTGAGGATGGGTTCCATTTACACGGGGACCAGTAATGAGTACTGGCAAGAGGTGGTCCTTGAAGATGGATGTCGGAGAGAATCCTCTCCATGCTGCCCATCTACAAAACTCATATCTCATCTCCATTAGGAGGTGTAGCACAGATGAGACAACATTTTGTCTCTAGACTAGGCCTTAAGTATTTCTTATAACTTAAACTGTATTTCCTCAGTCTTTTCACATAAGGAACTGGCAATTGGTGACTGCTTACCTCCTACCGTGTACTACTACTCTAAGCAGGTGACATAGAAACACACACACTAATACAACATTGACAATAGTCCAAAGTTTCTTACTAGAGTGAGGGAAGAGCTTGAGAACCATTATCAGCCAGTGGGTTTCCATTTGGGGAAACTTAAGGGAACATTAATTAATAGTTATTTAGGGGAGAAAGAGCTGGGAATATTGGTATGGGATAATTCTGTCACCTGACAAACATACTGTAGTAGGATTGTGGGCCAGATGTACAAACTGCCAAAAAACAGAGGTGGCCTATCACTATATTGATGAAGAGATGATGAGAAAAGAGGGAGGCCTTAATTTCCCTGAGATTAAAGTGTGCTGCAGTGGGGTGGTTCTCACAAAATGAAAGATATAAACAAGATTGAGAAAATCCAAAAAGCAGCAACCAAATTTATTTCCAGCCTTGCAGATAATTTGTACAAGAAGAGACTGGAAGCACTAGATTGTCATCGTTAAAGGATTAAAGAGAAAAAAGGGCACTTGATTGTGGTATTCAGAGCATTGAGGGAAGTGAGAATAGTGACAGAATATGTCTTGATACGGGATAGGAACAACAAGAGGTCATGGTCACAAGTTAGAAAAGATCATTTGTCTGAAGGATGTAAAAATACAGTTTTCCATGTACATGTGTAAACTCTTGGAGTATCTTAGGAGATGATGTAGCACAGGGTAGAACCATACATAAATAGAAAACAAGGTATAATGATTAAAGAATAAGAGACAGGAGTCCATGAGCATAGCTTCCTGCTGGTATGCTAACAATACATACATACGTCCAAGGTACTTTTCAAAAAGTTATGGAGGTTTGAACATGTAGATGGTCTTAAGAACTTGTTAGAATCAAAAAAACTTTGAGGAACTGGACAAGATAAGAACAAAGGACAAGAGTGAAGGAGTCTGAAAGGAGGAAAGTTACTAGTGGAGACCCACAAGGCTCAGTATTAATGCCAGTAATGTTTTTTGTATATGTTAATGACATGATGAATAATTTGACTAATTCTGCTGGCTTATTAGTTGATGATAGAAAAATATCATGAGGAGCGTGAAGAACATAGAAGATTGATGATGATATGGTTTAACGTCACAAACTCCCCCCTATCGGAAGGCTAGGACGGTGCCCCTCACAGAGGGCTTTGAAGCATGGAATTTAATCAACCATGCCCTTGGTTCAACTTCGCTGGTGGTGGGGTTCAAATCGCCATCCCCTCGACGATCGCCGCAAGTAACGACGCCCAAACCCGCTTGACCAGCAAGCTTCCAAAGATTGCAGGATCTGGAAAAGGTATACAAGTGGAGCTGGGAGTGGGAACAGAATTTCAGTGTGAAAAAATTAAAAATATTGGAAATAGGTGTAAGAATAGGCAGTCACTGCAATATAGAATGGGTAATATTATATTTACAAAGGTGAAAGATGAGAGGGACTTAAGTGATAGTCATAGAAAAACTATCACCAGAAATGAACATAGAAAAGATCACTTCAGAGATTTGTAACCTGTTGAATAAAATAAGTGTTCATAAGAACACAAGAACATAACATAAGAATGAAGAAGACTGCAAGAGACCATAAGGCCTATACTAGGCAGTTCCATGTCCATTACCACCTGTCATTCCCATCCATAAAGTTGGCCAGTTTTTTAAAACAACTGATAGTTTCAGTACTCACTACATGGTTACTAAGTCTATTCCATTTGTTGACCACCCTATTAGTTAACCAATTCTTGCCTATTTCCTTCTTAAATCTAAATTTGTCCAGTTTAAATCCATTACTGCAAGTCCTGCCCTGTTGTCTTAATATGATGGCCTTGTTAATCTTGTTAAAACCTTTGATCCACTTAAACACCTCTATTAGATCACCATGCACTCAAAGAATTGGGGGAAGGGGTCCTATAATGGAGAATGCTGCACTGGTGTGGCACCCACTCAGAAAGGCATAAACAAGATGAAATTCAGAGAGCAATGAGCAAAATTGTTTCAGACCTTACTGATAAAGCATATGGAGAGAGACTGAATGTTCTAGGGTTGACAGTGTTAGAGGAGAAAAGAGAAGCATTTTAGTAACAATGTTTGAAGTCACGAAAGTGCACATAGTGTAGGAACAGGAAAACCAGAGGGCCTGAGATGAAATTAAGACTAAATATATGAAAGACATTAGGATTACTGATTCTTGGAATAGTTTGGGTAAAGGAATTGACCAATGGAAATGCAGAGACCTCTTTTCCTGTATACTACAACTACATAAAATAGTGGGTTGGAGCATCTCCGCATGCAGGTAGGTTGAGGTAATGGCAGTTACAACCCTGCAACCAGGAAGTTGCACCAAGGGCATGATTCATTAAGTTCCAATATACAAAGTCCTCTGTAAGGGGCACCATCCTAGCCTCATGATAGGGGAGTTTGCAATGTTAAACTGAATCACATAATATGTACGCTACAAATTTTCCACTTCTATTTGGGGTGATGTCACTGAGAGCTTATCTCCACTCAGCCATCAAGTTCTGTCAAACATATCCAAAATGTCCCCTACACAGTCCCTCCACTTCCACTTTGGTCTTCCTCTGACATACATACATACAGTATGTGTATGTATCATGGTTTCTTTTCTGTAGATTTGCCAGATCTCATCATAAAGGAAAAATGATTATTGAAGCATTTTGATCAGCATTGTATCACATTTTACCTGTACACTGCCTGTGTACAATAATTTGCTACCTATCAATACCACTTGTGTATTTTGCTTGAAAGCTTGTTCTCCCCAACTATATTTGGCATCAATTACTGCCTGTATTCAGTATTTGTACCCTGCCTGTACATAGCCTCATTCTCTAACCAGTATTATCCGTGGTAGCTGTTGAAGCTGTGTGACGTACTTCACATGCCACATTTCATGGATGGCCAAATTTTTTGTAGTTTCATTTTATTTATGATGATGATGATTATTATTATTATTATTATTATTATTATTATTATTTATTTTATTTATGTACCTTTTGATGTGTGTGTGTGTGTGTATATGTATATATATATATATATATATATATATATTTTAAGAATATGTGTATTTAACATTTCATGAATCATATATACATACTACAAGTTGGTTTTTGTGTAAAAATTTTAGTTTTAAATTGTAACTTTTTGATACTTTACACATACGGGGATTATATTTTTTCACTGGTCCATATTAAGATTACAGTGTATTTTGTTCAAATTTTATTTTATTTTTATTTTGTGCTAGTAAGTTTCCTAACTGTAGAGCTACCTTGTGTAAAATCCACTTAAGCAGTCTTATAGTGTGTACATCACTTCTGCATTTTATCTACATTTGTAGGACCAATGATGGGTACCTACAAGAGGGGCCTGTGAGACAGACTTGCAGAAAATCATCTCCCCACCACCAATTTCATAACATGTCGGCACCCTCGCTTCTGTCCTGAAGCACACACTTTGTCTCCAGACTTGTTTCAGTATCTCTTTATGAACTCTGTTTTATCACCTTTTCACATAAGGAGAGCTAACAGCTGCTCCCCTCCTACTCCTACTATGAGTACTAGCACAACATAGTGACATTGAAACAGCCCTTTACTAATACAGCACAGACAGTTCTACATTGCTGTATCCCAGACCCCCTGATGTCCATCCCTCTGAATCCTGTCTTTCTCGAGAAGACAGAGTCCACCAGGCCAGGCTGTGGTGCATCCACCATCCAGCCCTTGTTACCAGAAGAGGCTGGATGACTGCATCACATATAACTATCCTATAGTTATAAACATATACCCAGTTTCGGCTGTGGCCTTCCTTGGGGAGACGGGACTGCTCGGACAGACAGTCTAGGGAACGACAACAACAACAACAACAACTATCCTGGATGTAACCCTTCACCCCATACTATACAAGACATTATGGAAGACTGCATCATACACAATCATGCATGTCAACAACACAATATGTACTCTATAAGGGATTTATGGGAAAACCCAATTCCAGCCATGACATTCCTTAGGGAGATGGGACTGCTCAGTCAGACAGTCTAGGGAACGACAACAACAACAGTCAAACATTTCATTGCAGAGAAATCTATGGGAAAACCCACAAGCTGTTGCCAGTTGCAGTGAAACTGTGGGTTTCCAGTCACTGATTATAGAAGCAACAATTATTATTATCTGTATTATATACATCATATCTCTAATGTATTGTTATGTTGTATGCAGTAACAAATGATAATTGAATACTTAAGTATCTAGGTAGTAAGTTTTGCTTGAAGTTATTTCTTGAACTGTTCTTCTTTATGCCTGTCAGTTCCCCAGTCAGATTTTCATACATAAAGCATTTTTGTATATTGTATATCTTGCTGTTGTAATGTAATTTTCATTAAGGTGCTAGGGTTGTATTCTTGTCCTTGCGTAATATTTCTTCCCCTCTTGAAGATATCTATTTGATATGTTTGTTATTTTTAATGCAGTGTCAGTGTTAGTGAATAAGAGCATGAGAATGCAGGTATTCTTTGATTCTAATATAAAAAAGTTGCCTTTGTATCCTACTAGTTACTTCATAGTTGTATGAATTTGTTGACCTTTGAATAGAATTCAGTCATTGATTAATGAAGCAAAATGGGGTCAATCTGTAGATAAAATATATTTTCTTTGGTGTAATTGACTGGTCACAAAATATTGTTGCATTGCATTTGATCATGTATTGTGTTAGTATTTGATGTAGGAGTTGATATATGTAACCTAACCCCTTTGTTGACATCACAGGGGAGATTGTGATTCAGGAGGATCACCAATTCTCCAAGGGCAGATTGGAATTGGAATTGTCTAACCTAATTCAGATCAACCTTTCTTAATTCTAGTTAACCTATACCAATACTTTATATAACTCCAGTCAACCTATCCTATCTCCAGTCATCACATCCTAAATCCAATCAACTTAACCTAATCTAGTATGGCTGAACCTGGGAGTTTTCTGACCAGCACCCTAAGGTATGGGTCTTTTAATGTGTGTGGATGTGGTATAGATGAGAGTAAAAGGGAAGAGATAGGTAGTATGTTTGTGAGAAGAAAGATGGATGTGTTGGCTTTGAGTGAAACTAAGTTGAAAGGGAAGGGTGAGTGTAAGTGGGAGGTTATCAGGAGTGAAGAGAGGGCGAGGGAGGGAAGGGGTGGCTATTCTAGTAAGTGAAGAGATAGGTAAACATGTAGTGGAGTGGAAGGAGGTTTCCTCAAGGATAATGTGGATGAAGGTGAAACTGGGAAAGGAGATATGGGTCTTTGTAAGTGCATATGGGCCTGGCAGTGAGAAGAGTGTAGAAGAAAGGGAGGCCTTTTGGATAGATTTAAATGAGTGCATAGAGGATTTAGGGAGAAATGTCAATGTAATAGTACTGGGAGACCTTAATGCTAGGGTAGGAAATGGTCCAATTGATGGAGTGGTTGTGAAATGTGGAGTTCCAGGAAAGAATCGTAGTGGAGAGTTGATGGTGGAAATGTGTCTAGAGAGTTGATGATAGCAAATACAGTGTTTCGGAAGAAAGTCAAGCATAAGTACACATGGGAGAGGGTGGTGGATGGAAGGGTGGTAGATAGAGCATTGACGGATTATGTAGTGGTAAATAGGATTATGATAGGAAGAGTTAAGGATGCACATGTGCTAAGGGGAGAGGGTGGGGGAATATCAAATATTTTTTTTGGTGGAAGGAAAGTTGAGAGTGGAGGGTAGAAGGAGAAAGAGGAAAGGGACAAAAGGTAGGGAGGTGCTTAGAGTGAACTCTTTAAATGAAAAGGAAAAGGAGAAGGAGTACAAGAAGAAGCTGAAGGAGGAGTGGGAGGGAGTGAAGGATAGAGTAGAGCTGGGTGTGGAGGAGGAATGGGGATGGTTCAAGGAGGGAGTCACAAAGTGTGCAAGGATGGTGTGTGGAACAAGAAGGACAGGAGGAAATAGAAGGAAGGGTAGTGAATGGTGGGATGAGGAAACAAAGAAGGTTGTAGAAGAGAAGAAGCGAGCTTTCACAGATTGGTTACAAAATAGGATGAGGGAGTCATATGAGAGGTACAAAGAAAAGAAAAGAGAAGTAAAGCAAAAGGTAAAGGAGGCAAAGAGGAGAGCAGATGTGAAGTGGGGTAAGAGTATGACAAAATTTTGAAAGTAATAAAAAGATGTTTTGGAAAGAAGTTAAGAGAGGAAGAGGAGGCGAATCAAGTAGAGAAGAAAAGGTAAAAGGTGCAGATGGAGAGATGATAATGGAAGAGAAGGCAGTAAGGGGAAGATGGGCAGAATATTTTAGGGAGTTGCTTAATGTGAAGGAGGAT
This sequence comes from Oratosquilla oratoria, assembly GCF_046742065.1. Taxonomy (NCBI): domain Eukaryota; kingdom Metazoa; phylum Arthropoda; class Malacostraca; order Stomatopoda; family Squillidae; genus Oratosquilla; species Oratosquilla oratoria. The sequence continues at coordinate 64,866,806 of NC_134794.1, read as the reverse complement.
AGGGAGGGAAAGATAGTTGCAGTGGGAAATGCTAAGAAAATGAGAGTGATGAGTGAGGAAAATGGAGGAGAAATAAGGAAGGATGAAGTGAAGGCAGTTGTTAAGATGATGAAAGCAGGTAAGGCACCTGGTCTGGATGGATGCCATGCATACATACATACATACATATACCAAGGCTTTTTCCCCCTTACAAGGGAGGTAGCCAAAAAGGGAAAGGCATAAAAACACTCCCACCCATTTCATCCCTACATACACTCCACACCCCTCCCACCCTCCCTCTCATCTGAGCACCTCCTGGATGACGGGTCATCCCTGCATCCTGCCCACCGCCCTGGGTCAGAAGCAGTGTCACAAGACACAGCACATCCACAGCAAGGCCGCTTCATTTAATCAGCGACCCCCCCTCTCCGTCCCCCCTTGCCATGCAGAATGTCTAAAAAAAGGAGGTACAGTGATGGTGGACTGGCTGGTGAGGTTATTTAATGTTTGCTGGAGAGAGGGTAGAGTGCCGGAGGACTGGAGGAGTGCCTGTATAGTTCCACTTTACAAGGGAAAAGGGGACAAGTGTGAATGTAGTAGTTTCAGAGGGATTAGCTTGTTAAATGTAGTTGGTAAGGCTTATGGGAGGATCTTGATTGAGAGGATTAGGAGAGGAACAGAGGGAGTAATTGGTGAGGAACAGTGTGGATTTAGGACGGGTAGAGGTTGTGTAGATCAGATATTTGTGGTAAGACAAATATGTGAGAAAGCTATAGGAAAAGGTAAGGATGTTTTTTGGGCTTTTATGGATCTGGAAAAGGCTTACGATAGGGTAGACAGAAAGGCTCTGTGGGAGGTTATGCAGATATATGGGATAGGAGGAAAGCTTCTCGGAGCTGTCAAGAGTTTTTATGAGAGTAGTAGAGCGTGTGTCAGGATTGGAAATGGAGAGAGTGAGTGGTGGGAGGTAAAGGTGGGACTTCATCAAGCATGCGTTATGTTGCCCTGGCTGTTCAACTTGTACATGGATGGGGTAGTGCGAGAGGTAAATGCAAGGGTAGTGGGGAAGGGATTGGAGATGGTTAAAGAAAATGGAGAAAAGTGGGAGGTGAGCCAGCTGTTGTTTGCGGACGACACTGTGCTTGTGGCAGGATCGGAGGAGGGATTGAGGAAGTTGGTGACAGAGTTTGGGAGAGTATGTGATAGAAGAAAGCTAAAGATAAATGTGGGTAAAAGTAAGGTGATGAGATGTACAAGGGGTGAAAGTGGCAGTAGACTGGAAGTGAGCATTAAGGGAGAGCTACTGGAGGAAGTAGATAGTTTTAGATACTTGGGTGCAAATGTGGCAGGAAAAGGTGGAGTGAAGGTGGAGGTAGAATGTAGATTGAGAGAAGCGAGTAAATGCCTTGGTGGGTTGAAGAGTGTAATGAGGAATAGACATTTGGGAATGGATGCTAAGAGGAGACTGTATGAAGGAGTGATTGTGCCAACAGCACTGTATGGGGCAGAAACATGGAACATAAGAGAGAAAGAGTTTAAATGTGTTTGAGATGAGGTGTCTGAGAAGTATGATGGGGGTTACTAGTCTAGATAGAGTGAGAAATGAGGAGGAGAATGGGGGTGGAAAGGGAGTTGGGAGATAGGGTTGATGAAAGAGTATTAGGATGGTTTGGACACATGGAAAGAATGAGTGAAGAAAGACTAGTAAAAGAGGTATGGAAGGCAGATGTGGAGGGAGTGAACATGAGGGGACATCCTAGGATGAGGTGGATGGATGGGGTGAAGGGGCTTTGGGGAAGAGGGGAATGTCTGTTGAGGAAGGACGGGAGAGGACAGAAGACAGGGGTGAATGGAGAATGGTTGTATATGGATGATGTTGTGATGCTTGAGGTGGAATGGGCTGGGGGATGGGGGGTGAGGTAGTATGTATGAGCAAAATTTGACACAGCCCGAAGGGATTTCTTCCTGTCTTCTCCTTTTATGCATGGGGGGGGATGGAGAGGGGGGGTCGCTGATTTAATGAAGCGGCCTTGCTGTGGATGTGCCGTGTTGTGTCTTGCGACACTGCTTCTGACCCAGGGCAGTGGATAAGGTGCAGGGATGACCCATCATCCAGGAGGTGCTAAGATAAGAGGGAGGGTGGAGGGGTGTGGAGTGTATTCAGGGATGGAATGGGTGGGAATGATTTTATGCCTTTTTCTTTTTGGCTACCTCCCTTGTAAGGGGGAAAAAGCCTTGGTATATGTATGTATGTATGTAGTATGGCTGAACCTAACCTAGCTAAACATAACCTTACCTAACCTAGCTTAGGTGAACCTAACCTAACCTAGCTCATCTGAATGTAACTTAACCTAGCTTAGTTTTAATTTGTAACTTTATGATACTTACATTAGGGCACTATAGTTCTTCAGTGGTCCATATAAACCCCTTCCATACAATGACACCTAGATAGGCTTCACAAGGAGTGAATGGGTATATGAGGATGCTGTGTTGGTGTCTTAATTATATTAATTGTAGCCGAGTGACACCCCCCCCCCCATATTCTGTGAACTGGCTTGATCATATTTTCTGTGGTTATTATTATTCAGAGCGAAAGAGAAAGAGTAATACAGTTTTAACTCTATATTTTATATTGCGAATATTGTGATGTATCATCATACATCAGGCATCCGATGCTGCCCATGAGAATTTGACTCCTATTGAAGAGATTAAGGTTACAGTACATTTTGTTCAAAATTGTTGTTCATTTTTATGTTTTGCAACTAAGTTTGCAAACTAGAACTACCAAACATAACCTAGCCATGCTTAACTTAACCTAACCCAACCAAACTTAGCTTGACCTATTCCAACTTAACCCAATCCAACTCAGCCCAATCAAAACTCAGCTGAACTTGACCTAACCCAACCCTAATCTACCCAAATTGACCCAGCTAAACCCAGCAAGATCCAACCTAACCCAACCCAACTCTGATCACATTCTTTGGAGAATTGGCTGTTGCCATAGTTCTTGATAATTAAACTAAATGTCTATCAGTATGGATATTATGACTGAATTTCTTGCTGTAGGCAACTAGATAATACCACTATATTAAGAGTGTGTGCCATATAATTCAATATCTTGAAGGATGAAAGTTGTAGAATTAGCAAAACTTATGATTTAACTGCAAAATGTTTAAAATGTAGAGGTGGTTAGCGAACTTTGAGGGGAAGACCAAGATTGGGATAGATGGGGTGAAAGGGGCCTTGGGTAGAAGAGGAATGTCTGTTGAGCAGAGAAGGGAGAGGGCAAGAAATAGGTTTAAGTGGACAGTGCCTGTGAATGGATAACAAATTAAAGCAGCCTATAGGGATTTCTTATGGTTTGCTATGTATTCTTGTGTGGATGAAATGGGAGGGTTACCATGTAATGAAGCAGTGGGGTTCAACCAGTTTCAGCTGATGGGCCCTGCTGTGGAGTTGGTGTGCTTTGCTACATTGCTTCTGACCCAAGCAGTGGGTAGGGGACAAAGATGACCCTTCATTCACAAGGAGCTAAGATAAAAGAGACAACAAATGGGTGTGGGATGATAAAGGATGGGCATATACCTTGGATAGCCACCCCCCTTTTATAAGGGGGAAAGCACCTTTTGGTATATGCATGATTTAAAGGATTTATTTAGCTGTTACTTTACATTTGAAGAGGATATAGATTTTAAGTGGTGTATTGTAGATTGTAGGGACCTACAAGTTTCTTGTTGTAGTAAACTGTGACTTCCATTGTGTAACTTATGAGAATGTGTATATTGCAGGACTCTTCCTCGGGTTCATAGCCACAAGTCGGCCAGTTTGCCGGCACGTAGTCGGGACTCGGACACCACGCCAGTGCTCGATGTCTTGCGTGTATCACCTGAGGACTTGGCCACTCAGATTACACGCATGGACTTTCCAGTATTCAAGTAAGAGACACTCTTGGCATTGTCACCTTTTTCTTCCTTAAAGAACTGTGTATTGTTTGCTAGTATCTTTTATTTATTTGTTTATTTCTATAGCAATTGTTAGTGTAAATTTGTGAAACTAGATGCTATATAAAAAATGTATTATTGTATTGTGGGGAGGGGAGGCACCGTGTGTAAAGAAGCAGTGGGGTTAACAGTCTGTTCCAGCTGTTACTCTTAGGTCCCTTTCAGAGTTTACTTTTTTTTTTTACCTCCTTTGTACCAATTTTATATTGAGACGATATTCTATTTTTACTTTTTCCAAATTCCATTATGCTACATATATATATGTGTATGTATATATGTATGTATATAAATATGTGTGTGTGTGTGTGTGTGTGTGTGTATATACTGTATATATATATATAGATTTTGGGGGTTTAAAGCTGCTGAGTAGCATGCAGCTGATACTTTAGGGTCTTTATGAGGTGCCCCTATGGACCAGTGCCACATATCATTTTGTCTGTGATAGAGTTTTTGACTAAACTTTCTTGCTTTGCTACAGGGCCATCACTCCCGATGAGCTAACATCATGTGGCTGGACCAAGAAAGACAAACAAAAAATGGCTCCTAATGTTGTAGAGTTCACTCGTCGCTTCAACCATGTGAGTTTGGATTTGTTTTAATGGTCTCAAACATTCAATTTCTGAATTGTGCTATCTGCTTTTACAGTCCATTACTATAACTATAGTGGTCAACAGAGGATTGGTCTGTCTGATTGAAAAACATAGAAAACACACCAACTTTGTTGGTGATATTTAGTGGGACACTCTTTCCTCTTGATAACCTTCTGCAGGCATTTTGGAGTAGAAAGGGCAAGATGAAGAGGTTAATCAAGATAGACCCGTAAGTCAAAACAAAAGCAATGAATTGGAATGGTAACCCCTCGCTATTGAGAGGGTACCACAGTGGTGAATAAGATAGCTAGGATAAGCATTGCTCTGGATGGGTCCCACAGAAGAGATCTTGAGATTAAGGATAGGAGGGCTTTAAGAGGTCATGGGAACAAATAAAGAAAGACCACGTGTCTAAAGGGTGTGGAGAAATACAGCTTTCCTTATGATGTGATATGATATGGTTTAACGTCACAAACTCCCCCCTATTGGAAGGCTAGGATGGTGCCCCTCACAGAGGGCTCTGTAGCTTTCCATATAGATTCTTACATATTTGGAATAGCTCAGGTGATATAGCCTAAACTGGAACAATACCAAGAGTTTTTTTCCCTTATAATGAGGAACTCAAATCTAAATATGATGATCGGAAATCAGGAATATAGATCAAATTGAATTTACATGAGTTTAAGGTTTGGTATGATGAATTGAAGAGTAGTAGATGTGACCTGACAAGCATTTCTCCTTTTCTGTGTACCACAATTAGGTAAATACAGAGATGAATGAAGTATCCAGACTCCAACCATAGTCAAAGGGAAAATGCCACTGAGTATGGAAGGGGGTCTGTAAGTTTTCAGACGCAATGTTCCTTTACACTTGTACCACCCATGATAGGAGCTTAATGTCTTCAGTTATCCTGGAACTTTACCCCTCTTTCCTTCCTCTTATTTCCATGCTTGGCTTGGCTTGGCATGGGCACAGGTTAGCTTCTGGGTAGTGCGGGAGATCCTCAATGCAGGAGCGGTCAAGCATCGAGCAGAGATGACGGGACACTTCATCAAGGTGGCCAGAAAGCTCAACGACCTCAACAACCTTCATTCTCAGTTTGCCATTATCAGTGCACTACAGTCAGCACCAATCTACAGGTGTGTGTCATGGCTGCCTGTTGTAAGAGTGTGTTTGCTGCTCACATGTTGCAAGGGAGTGTTCTTTTTTCATTAACAGTGTGAGTGGCCAGTAGAGATATACTCTTTTAATATATATATATATATATATATATATATTATCTGTGTGTGTACTTGGCAGTAGTGGTCATACAAAATGGACATCAGAAAGAACTATCAGCGTGCTGCCTGTTTTCAAGATTTGTCTGATTCCTTGCTTTCATCTGGAGGTGCACCCTGGAGGGGCTGGCACTTGGTCTCCAGACTGGGCCCAAGATCTTTCTATGATAATATCTTAAACTGTATTCCTTCCAGTATTTCATATAAGGAGAGCTGGCAAATGGTGACTGGTCTCCTTTTGCTATTAGTCAGTGACACAGAAACAGTCCCACAGTCAGGTGAATACAGTAAGGTAAATACACGAAAATAACACAGTCCAAATTTTCTTCCCAGAGAGAGATATTGGAGGGACCAAGGACTATGACAAGCCAGTGGGGCTGTGGGTATCCAGTTGGGTAGACTCGAGGGAACACTTGTTAGTATTATTTTCATAGCTGAAGGACAGATGGCCAGAGGGCCAGTCTTCATCAATCGGGACCCTATTTTGGCCCAAGTCAATTTTTCATTCTCTTGAAATTGTCTGTTATGAGAACAAAAATCTATGTGTCAACATAGCAAAGGAATTAAGCATGGCAGTCTTACTGCAGGTAGGAAGGGCTAGAGAATAGAACTTAGGGGAACAGTTGGGGAGGTCTTGAAGCTTCACCCTTCCTTGACCCACCACCCCTGACAGATGGGGGGAAAGAGAGTATATCTCCAACATCCTTTACTCAAAAAATAAAAGGAATAGAAGTTGTGTTGTTGTGAATCGAGGGATTGTGATTGTAAGCTGGGAACTGCAGTTCTTGTAATATAAAGAGAAATGTGTAAAAATGAAATAGTGTCTTGGAGTACTGTGAAATAGGTATGCATACTCTGAAATATTTATATGCATATTGGGCTAGGTTCATATAAATCTGAATTTTTTTTTTATTAAGGAGGTTATTTGCAAACACCATCATATCATCAATTTCTCATGCTTTAATGATAATATTCATTCTGCAGACTAAGTAAAACATGGGCAGCCCTGTCTCGGAAGGATCGTCAGCAGTTTGAGCGTATGACAGAACTCTTCAGTGACAGAAACAATTGGGAACAATTGCGTAACCATGTCAATAGTCTGAAGTTGCCTATGATCCCATATCTTGGTAAGTAAAATCTGTGGGCTTTTGTTTGCTTACTTGCACCAGAATCTCGTTAGGTTGACGATAAACTGCATGGAAGAAGAGAATTGCAGGAATGTTCATGATAGTTGCAAATTACTTTATCAGCATTTATCTTTGAGGTGGTAAGATAAGAGGGGTAGTGAATGTGTTTTTGATGCTTGTTGAGATGGTTGTATATGTGATGATGATATGATATGGTTTAATATCATAAACTCCCCTTTATGGGGAGGCTAGGACTGTGGCCCTTACAGAGGAATTTGTAGTGTGACATTTAATGCATAGGTGCATTTAATCTTTTTCTACTCCCACTTCAACCCTATCTGTTTCCTCTGGTATTCATTCTATCCCATTCTCACTTGACTCGCACCTTCAGGTCCTCTCTGCCTCATTCCCTTCTTTTATGCAAAGTAGTCTTTCAAGCAAGGAAGGGAGAGGGCAGGGGATGGGGGTAGTAGGGAGTGGTTGTGTGTGGATGATATTTTGACACAGCCTGGAGGGATTTCTTCCCATCTTCTCTATTTTCTGCATAAACGGATGGAGAGTGGGGGTAGGGTTGCCATGGTAATGGAGGAACGTTACTGTGGATTTGTTGTCTTGCTGCATTGCTTCCAATCTGAGCAGTGGGGGGGAGGATACAGGGATGACCCTTCATCCACAAGGAGCTAAGATGAAAATGAAACAAGGGTGGGAGTGAAATGGGTGGAAGTGGGTATGTGCCTTTGACTTGGCTACCCTCCTGATAAGGGGGAAGAAGCCTTGATATATAGATAGGTGGTAAATGCTTTGCTTCAAACAGATCTATGTAAGGGAGCACCTTCCTAGCCCTCACTTGAGAGGGGGAATTTGGTCAAATTAAGCTTTAAAAAAAAAAAAAAAAAAAAATGTTAGACTAGCTTTATGCAGATTTTAAGATTGTGAAGCAAACATGAGACACTTAGGTTGAGATATGATTTTCACAGCAGAAAACATATCAGATAGAAAAATGTGAGATGTGTGTACACAGTACAGTCAGTTCTCCTTATATGGTAATTCTTTATCCAATAAATTCACAGTTACGGTATTTGGTAATTACTACCCTCGATTCTATTTACGGTAAGTAAAATTCACAGATATGGTATCCGCTAGATATTTTGAAGAGAAAAGAGCAGGGAGAAGGTACGTCTGTCATATCCTATTATTATATGATATAATGGGTTCGGTATACGGTAATTTAAATTTGCGGTAAGGTTTTCAGGAACGTATATGTACTGTATAATGAGGACTTACTGTATATGAAGAGTAAAAAAATGTGAAAAGGATTTATTAGAATAGTGAAAAGGGGAAATGCATTCTTTTGGTTACATAAGGAAAAACATGAAGAGAGCAGAAAAAATACAGTACACTGAAGAGGTGGAAAGTTGTATGGACTACAAATGTGTGATAAACCACTACTAAATGATAACTTGTGTGGTAGGGATGCAAGAAATATTTATCTTGTAAAGTTAGCTATCAAGAGGTCAGAGAATGTAGTCAGCATGTAGAAGAGAACACCGAGAACATTTTTAATAATGATTTGTTTTCTTACACTACAGGTTTATTCCTGACAGATCTTGTATATATAGACATGGCTCATCCTCACTTTGGTGGATTGGAATCCGAGCAGAGGCAACTTAAGATGAATAATATACTTCGTGTATTGGCAGACTACCAACAGTCTGATTACTCAGCCTTACCACACCTTACTCATGTGCAAGCATACTTGGCCTCTGTACGCTATATTGAAGAACTTCAAAAGTTTGTCGAAGATGATCATTACAAGTAAGTTTTTGTATAGTTAGAATCTGTGGTGCTCTTTGAAAATGACAAGGTGCAGTCTTGTAGGGTATAAGTGGGTGAGGATTTCAGTCTTTTCTTTTTATCTTCATGAGGGGACAGAGAGGGGTGGGTTGCCAATAAAGTGGAGTGGCCTCGCTGTGGATGTGCTGTGTCTTGCTGCATTGCATATGACTCGGGTAGTGGGCGGTATACATGGATGACCCGTCATCCACGAGGAGCTAAGATGAGAGGGAGGAAAGGATGGTGGATGGGAGTGGAATGGGTGGGAATAGATGTGTACCTTGGACTTGGCTATCTCTCTTATAAGGGAGAAGAAGTCCTTGGTGCACAGATAGATAGATATAATTTCTATCCGCCTCTCTTTTTGGGTAGCGGCTGATTGGATTTTCATAGGGGGAGTTGTTACTGTTGGAGAGTTCATGCATTATCTATGTATCTGTATCAAAGATTGCATGTATTGTTTGTGTTGTACCTTGCTGCACTGCCTGAACCCAACAGTGTAACAAGGGACAGTGCAATCATTCATCACCAAGGTAATATGGTGTGAAGGGTGATTGAATGGATTGTAACTACTTTTGATTTGGGTGTGTGCTTTGAAGTGTGTATACACACTATAGTATTGATGTTAAGTATAACATTATAATTGAAGATACGATTGGCCACCTCCCATATAAGGAGTAAAGTAAAGGACCTTCAGTACATGTAAATATATCCAATCATGTGAATGTTAAAATAGAGGCACTTCTATGGACCAGAACCTGTTTGTTAGAAACAAATCACTCAGAGAAATATAATTTTTTTTTTTTTTTTTCCCCTGCTTCCCTTCTTGAATTTATACTTTGTTGATCTTAAATATTTACTTTAATTTCATATCCTCCTATGGTGGATAAGAAAGTCATCACACATTCACTTGCATACTGTAGAAGCTATTTTGGTAATAAAAAAAATAATGCCTCCTATATATTTTTTTTTTTACTTATAACTCAAAAAGTTGAAGAGCTACAAAGATGGGAATGGAACCATTAAAATGAGTGGACATTATTGCTTCCAAATTTATTTTTCCATGTAATCGCCCCCTTTCTCAATGCACTTTCACCAGAAGGAAAAGTACCACAAGATTGGAGAAATGCAAATATTGTACCAATATACAAAGGAGGGAACAAAGAAAATCCAACCAACTATAGACCAGTCTCCCTTACAAGTACAATAGCAAAAATATATGAAAAAGTTATTAAAAGTAAATGGATTAAACACTTGGAAGAGAACAAAATACTAAATTCAAAACAATTTGGATTTAGATGTGGAAGATCGTGTGCCACAAACTTGATATCCTTTTACTAAAAATTAATAGAAATAATTCAAGAAGGGACGGATGGGCTGATTGTGCCTTCTTAGATTTATAAAAAGCATTTGATAAAGTACCACTTAAAAAGCTACTAAGAAAAATTGAAACAATAGGTGGAGTACAAGGAAAGTTATTGGAATGGATGAAAAATTTCTTGAATGGGAGAAAATTGAGGGTGGTACTCATAGATAACAACTCAGATTGGGAAGAAATGATAAGTGGAGTCCCACAAGGTTCTGTATTGGCTCCGATAATGTTTGCCATGTGTATAAATGACATGGATGAAGGTGTGGAATATTATATGAACTTCTTTGCAGATGATGCAAAACTACGAAAGAAAGTAAGTACAGAGAAAGATTGCGAATCACTACAAGAAGACCTGGACAAAATCTGGAAATGGAGTCAGAAGAGTGAAATGAATTTCAGCCTCAAGAAATGTAAAATGGAATTTGGAAAAAGCAAAAGTAGAATATTGGGACAATATAAAATTGGTACAAAGGAAATTAAAAAAGATAACTTGGAAAGGGACTTAGGAGTAACGATCACAAATGACATGGCACCAGACATATCAACAAATTAGTTGGAGAAACTTTCAATTTACTAAGATCAATGAAAGTAGCCTTTGACTACCTGAATGAAGAAATAGTATAGAACATATTAGTTACATTGATAAGACCAAAATTGGAGTACGCTGTGACACTATGGACACCCAGCACTAAAAAGAACATAAAAGAAATTAGAATTCAAAGAGCAACAACAAAGATGGCACCAACACTCTCCAAATTGACATACGAACAAAGATCGACCAAACTCGAACTACCAACCCTAGAACAAAGAAGAGAAAGAGATCTACAAGAGCAGCAGCATACAAAAGTTTTGAGTGAAATTGATTCTGAAGAGCCAGAGGAGAAGAATGTTATCTATATGTGAGAGGAAATGTTGGGAATATGGGAGTCTTTCACAGTTAATTGAAAGGTAGCACTCAGAACAAGTTGCATCCAGTTGTTCATCGGAGCTATTTAATGACACTTGCCTAACTTGTTTCCAAAACATTCTGGAAGGGTAGAGAAAATGAACTTCCTTGGACAGTTTTTTCTTGAAATGACCTGCAGGTGTAAATGAGGAAAGCATGACGACAAAAGCAAAAACTAGTGAAGAAAATTAAGTTAAGCAAAATTAAAAAAGATGCTGTATTGTAGCAACTAAGTTTAGGGATAAAGTGTAGCAAGTAAGTGAGCAAAAGTGACCGAAAGAGCATGAAAAAATACCTCTAACCTCCAGCACTCTCCTTCACTCCCCACCTCTGCCAGTACATATCTAACATTAGCTCAAGTCATCCGATATCCAAGACAAATACACTATAAAACCAGTTTATTTCTTTATATTGTCTTTTATTATGTGTTACATTCACTTTTATGTTTTTATACAGTATTATTTTATAAATACTTTTTCTTATCTCAAAGATACAACATTCATGTTTGTCCCCTTTTCCTCTATAAAGTAGATCTAGACATCCGCCCCTCCAGTCCTGGGGTACAATACCCTCCTTTAAGTACACATTAAACAGTCTCACTAGCCAATCCACTGTAACTGTTCTTCCCTCCATCAGATACTCCACATGCCACCCATTTAACCCAGGTGCTTTACCAGGTTTCATCACTTTTCATGCTCTATGTGTCTCACCATTTCTCGTGTCTACATCCACATACACATAATAACTCAATTATGAAGGTTCTGAAACTGCTCTGAAAAATCTTTTATTGATTTTCTCTTGTAGTCACCTTAATTAAGGCCATGCAGTAGCCCCGTAGGTACCATGTTGAATTCATGAGCAGATGGCCATGTGTTCAGTTCCTTGCCGCAATGGATAGGGCTAGCCCTACCATGGGTTTCTCACTTACCACTGTGTGGGAGTGGGATGGTGAGTGAGTCACTTTCATGTTTGAAATCTATATTTCTTATTTAAAGGTTGTTTATTGTTTTTTGTTGGTTTCAGGTTGTCACTGCAGCTGGAGCCCAACCCCTCCAGTACCCAAAGTGCAAGTCGTGAGTGTATCAATGATCCTTCCACCACTCCCTCCTCTGCCACCCCTTCCTCTGCCACCAATCTGTCGCCTGCTAAGACAGGAAGTTCCTCCACAGGCAAGGGAGCGGGCATGACCCCATCCTATCCCTGCCCTGCTCATGGTCCGCAGCAGAGTAAATTTGTCCCTGGCCACAGGAAGGCCCGCTCACTAGGCACAAAGTAAGAAGAGCCTTGTATGACTACTGTACTTGTTTAAGGGTTTCTGCAGTTATATTTTGAACAGTGGAATGTTTCACATGTTTTGGGTTATGAAGATGATGCATTTTCGTTTTAGTTTGAGTTTGCATTGGTCTGGCACTTGGTTCGGTACCATCTAGGAACAGTCTCAAGAATTTTTCTCAAGACAACTTTTGGACCTTATTCATGTCTCCCAAACAATTTCCATACATTTAATTCGTCAAAGTGACAGGACACTGTTGGAATACTAGGGGAATTCTTTTGGAGCAGTCGACTAATTCACGGTTTATCCTGACATAAAAGGTAACTGGAAATTGTATGGGAGTTTTTTTTTTCAGGAACTGAGGGTCATAGTCCTGAGAAAAGTTCTCAAATATACAAGTATCATGAATTGAGATCATAGAGACCATTTTTAATATTTACAGAATGAAGCTAGATTTATCTTAAATGCAGTCAGCATTTTACTCTTTGAGGAGTGGAGGTATTTCTGGTCTAAATAAGGTTGTCTATTATGAGCCAGAATAGAAATCTTTAGTGTTACAGTTGAAAATGTTTTTTAAGTCTAAGGAATAGAGGTTTCTGCCAACTAAACAATCATCTGTTGTAGGTGTGTAGCTGTATATACTCGTACAGCTCAAGATGTTCTGCCGACTAAATTTGTACTGAGTATTTGTCATATAAGATTTATATTTTTTATGATAGACATTGTGGTTGTGTAATGTTGGGATTGGTTGGGTGTTTTTGTTTGTTTGTTTTTTTAGCTGTGTATTATATGCAGTCAATTTGTGATTGGGTATAAATTCAACCAATCAGTTGTCGAAAGATGGCAACTGCTGACAGTTTTGGCAAAGAAAACTTCATTTGAGGATGAAGCCTTTATTGATTGTACAGCATTTCACTTGCATCTCTTTCAAGTACAGCTCTGAGTGAAATATTGTGCTTCCAATGAAGTTTTCATCTTAAAATGGTGTTTTCTTTACCAGAATCAGTCAGTTGTTGCAGAATTTCTTTGATGTGAAATGTATGGCCACGGGTCAATCAGCAAAGATCTACAGGTTCTCTCAGATCTTACCAGAAAGAAATGCTGTATGTATTGGTGTTGGGCTGTTTTGTGTCATTGTGTAGGAAGAGGGGAGCAGATGCTGGTTGTCAGTTTTTAATATGTAGAAAAAATGATAGAAAAATAGTGCAAGTTGATAGAAATTTGGGGCTGGGTTAGGAAACTAATGCTGGCCCCTTGAGGCTGCAGCTATAGATAAAGATGAGGATGTTGATAGGCTATAGAGATAGATAAGTAGAGACCATCCATCCAAGATGTTTTTCCCACAAGACCACCTTGTGTAGTTGCCTATTGTTAGTCCTTGGTGTCGGGATTCTGGTAATGATATAGAGTTTGAGGCATGAAGACGTTGGATAGGATTCATATCACTGTTTTCTACCAGTTATCAGTAGATTGTTGGATTTGTGGATCAGTGAACTTCTTGTATTGCCTTTTTTAATCCCTTCTTTAGACAACTTTGAAACTCGCTGAAATTGCTTACAATTGTGTTAACAGTAATGAAGAAATGATGCTGTAGTTGGCACATATTGTTGTCAATGTAGTCCATGCATATACAAGGGCTGCAATATCTTTGATAAGGGGGTGGCTGAGTTGAAGTATGCAGCCACCTTATACTCGTCTAAAATTCATTCATTGACTTCCATCATGATTGATGTTCAGCAAGTATTGAAAGTTTTCTTTTATATGATATTCCTACTACATTCTCTGTTGATAATCCTGCTATATACATTGTGAAAATGTTGTTCAAATGAACTTTATCTTTTTGACTGGAGAGAATATAATTGTATAATGAAATCTATAGTGGAGGAAAGAGGATTTCTTTGTTATTGAGAAAAGGTTACCAAGGTGCTTCTGGCCAAAGGAAGATGTAAAGTTGATCTGGTGGCTCTAAGAGAGAGGTTAGATAAAGACCCTCATATGTGGAAACCATTTCTGCTTATGCAACACTTCACTTGAGATCCAGTTTTTCATTTGACAGTGGTCAGATCAATGCAGGAGACTTTATGTTAGTGCGGGTCTTGTTGTGGTTCGATCTTTGGGGAAAAAAAATTCATTTAGCAGATGTGAGCTGAAGAACCCTAACTGTTTCCTTGTATAGGTGCTACAAAGATGGTCATTCCTTGATGAGTGGTAGGAAAGAGTATGATTTTGGGGGGTAAAAAGATTCTGTAGAAGAGTAAATCACAATTGTGACATGATAGATAAACCAAGTAAGAGAGTGCTCAAACAACCAATGATAATATTCTTTGAGCAAACAAGACATTGGTCCTTGCATCACAACAATATCAACCAATATTTAGATGTATCAATCTGAGTTTCTTATGTAGAGAATTGTAGTGTTGGATATATTTTAGCTAGAAGTACCACAGCTGAAGTAAAATGGTAAGTGCCACTCAGTATAGAAGGGATTGATTTAGCACCATGAACAGCACTATTATTAACTACTGTCCTCCATCAGTACAATTAATTTATCAACCAGTGGAATTTTATAAACCATTTTACTTTATATCCCTATCTCCATAGCTATAGAAATTATTGTCCCCATTACTGTGACCACTGAAACTGTTTCATGTCCCCTTCTCATCACCTGTAATAGATGCATCAAGACCATAGGAACTAACATTCTATAAACTCCTGTCAACCCCATTTTGATTATAAACATAATTTTGTTTATGAGCCCCCCATTTATACCCCATTGGTTTTAGTTCCTTGAGCTCTGATTGGAAGTTTTTTTTGTTTTGTGTATTATACATCTGGTCTTTTGTCATAAATGAGTCATGTTTAAGCTTGAAGTTTGTGTGTCTGTTGGTGTAACTGGTTGATTTTGCACCTTGTATTCTCTTTTCGTAATGCTAGTGTGCCACCTATCAACATTTGTAAGAAATGTTAAAAAAAAAAAAAAAAAAATAACTAGCATGCCTGTACATGAACTCTTCTAATAGGTATATGCATACACATGCATGAACACAGACTTCAGCATGCCTTATTGCAGGCATTATAAATTTATGCACAGAGGTGTGTACATGCATTAACTCCATGACATGATCATAGACTCTCACAGGTGCACAGTACAGTATCAAGTCAGATCATTTGTTGACCAGGAGCTGATGTAAATATGGAATGTAGGTTGGTGGTTGTTTGTGCAGGTTGGTAGCCAGTTGAGTTGGATCTGATTGGCAGTGGTACAGGCAAGTAGATTGTGTACAAGGTGGCAGTTCATGGCACTGCAAGAGAATCCTCTGAAGTCTGGTGCAGGCCAGATGACACCAATTCCATCAAGAAGTGACTTGTATAGGCTGGTGGGCTTTCCCCATGCCAGGTGTCACTATTGATGACCAGCAGTTACTTAAGTAGGCTACCAGTTGCATATGCAGGCTGAAAGTCATATCTGTTGTTTGCCATAAGGTACTTGGTAGACAGACAGCCATTGGAGCAACTGTCGTTTAAAGAGGTCAGTAGTAACTGGTATGTAGGTGAAATTCAGAGGATGTTGGGCCAGTAGAGATGTGGTCTAAAAGACATTCTCATGGGTCATTGTTAATCAATAATAGTTTGACAGTTCATGTTGCAGGGTGGCAAATAGTGGAGCACTTATGAACAGAATTCTTTACCCATCCATTGAGCTTAATGAAAAGAGTTTTATTGCAGATTACTTAATGTATTTTATTAGTACAGTAGTTTTGTTGTATAAAGGATTGTTTCATGGAAGGGCATCCATAGGTTTAATTTGGTACATCACTAAACGAGTTCTTCAGGACAGACCACTAAACTCGATACATTACCAAAATTCCTAAGACTAGCTTCACAGAAATATTCTCACCAAGAAAGAACCACATTGGTTTGCTAGTGTTCAGGACACCATCCAGCTCTAAAATGGTATCAACACAGAATGGGCATGGCCGAAGCATCAAACTACCATAGATATAGTTACCACATAGAAGACACTGAACACATCCTACAGTGCCATACATTAACAATCTCTAAACAACACAATATTTTTTCCCTGAGTGACCTGGGAGCTGTGGGTCTCCTGCAAGAGGAACCTGGGGCAGCAGATAGATTGATTGATAGTTATAATTGCTAATAGTGATTTCTTTTCAGGACATAAATAGATGGGTAGTTCTTCAAATCAACTTAGTTTTAGGTTAGCAGCCTGTATTTTGTACTGAAGTTAAGTCACTAGTACTAGTCATTATCAAAGACTGGCCGTCAGTGTTCCAATAATATATATGTTTATACTTATATATATATATATAATGTACATACATGTACCAAAACATCATTTTCCCATATAAGGGAGGTGACCAGTTGAGGGATGCACCCACCTTTCACTTATCCTACACTTGTTTGTTTTCTCTTACCTCCTAGTCCACCACCCATTGCCCAGGTTGAAAGTAATGCAGGAGGACACTGCATCTTGACAGCAGAGCCTGACAGGTGAATGTGTGTTTACATACATACACACACCAAAATTTCCATTCTCCCTTGTAAGGTATAAACCAAATCAAAGCACCATCCTTAACTCAATGGATACCTATCCAACACCCATTTGTTGATCCTTCTATCTTAGTTTCTTGTGGATACAGGGTCATCCCTGTCTCCTGCCCACTGCTGCTCAGTTTAGAGACAGTGCAGTATGACGCAGTATTGCAATAGGGCCCAACAGCTGAATCTGATCTAACCCCGCATCTTTATTACATTGTGGTCCTTTCCCCTCATTCACTAGAATTTACAGAACAGATGAAAAGAAATCCTTTTGGACTGCATCAGTTTATCACACATTCACAACCCCTCTCCAATCTTGCCCATCTCTTAACCTCTCCCTTCCCTACTTGACAGACATTCCTCTTGAACTCAATGCCCCTTTCACCCCATCCATCCTCTTTATTCTTGATCTTCCCTTCAAGTTGATTTCATCTACCTCTGCCCTTTACATACTTTCTGCTAGTCTCTCTTCACACAGTCTTTCCATATGCATTGCTTCTTCATTTCTCACTCTATCCTTGTAATGCTCTCCATACTTCTTTAACACTTCATATCTCGACTACATTTAAGTTCTCCTGTTTTGCCTCCTGTATATTCCAACTCTGCTCCTGTGTCATGAGCACAGATACCTCCTTGTGCAGTCTTCTTGTCATTTTCAGCTCCTGATACCTATTTCTCATGACATTTTTAATCCCCCCTAGACATTTAGAATTATCTTCCAACACACTGCCACCCTCACTCCTTGTAACATCTCATCACCTTACTTTGTCCCACATTTACTTTCGGATTTCTCCCCTCAAATCCCTTTCCAAACTCTGCCACTTACTGCTTCAGTCTCTCCTCCATCCGAGCTGCAAGGGAAGTGTCATCCACAAACAACAGCTGGCTCACATCCCATTTCCTTAGGATTTCATCAACTCCAGACCCCAGCCCAGCACCTGAAGTTTACCTCTTGCACCAGCCCATTCATGTATACATTGAGTAACCATGATGATATTACAACCCTGGTGCAGCCCTACCTTCACCCTCTACCAGTCATTGTTTCAATTTCCTACTCCTACACATGCTTTATTTTGATTGCCCTCAACATACCAATCCCTACCCCATACATCTGCAGCACATCTCATAATGCCTTTCTATCAACCCTATTATACACCTTCTCTAGATCCATAAAAACCAAAAATACGTCTTTACCTTTTACCAGAAACTACTCGCATACCTGCCTTGTTATGGAAATTTCATCCGTGCACTTTCTTAAACCCACAGTACTCTTTCCCACTTGTATGTATGTACATATATATATATATATGATTGTTTGACTAGGTTTAACATTATGGACACCCTCTGTGAGAGCTAGGATGGTACTTTCTTATGGAGGACTTTTTGAATTAGGAAACTTAATGTAGTATGTCCTTCCTACAAACTTGCTACCAGGAAGATTCGATCCATCTCTGCTGCTGATCTTTTCCCTAATTATTGATGCCCTCGGTGAAATGAACAGACTGGCAGTTTGTGGAGGCTAGTAATCAGTGGTGCAAGGTAACAGTCCTCACCATAAACCAGGATTCAGTAGTGTGGCTTGCTGGATTTTTTGTATTATTGGCCATCAATTAGGGGTATAGATCAGTGGTGAGTTTACTAGTTTTGGTATATAGTTCATGGTGCCAGAGAAGTATGGGGGTAGCATTAACATTGATTGGCTGTCACTGGTCAAGTGTGGTAGTTATTCTACCTGGCCAGTAGTTGGTGGTATTGGGTGCTCTTCAGTAATGTAGGCCAGTTTTGTTGTTATTGATGAAGAGCAGTTCCTTGTGTGGGCTGACAGTTACTAGTGTAGGCTGGCAGTCACGAGTGCTCTGCAGCATACTCCTAATTGTGGGGATCTATAGTGTAAGGAAAATATGATGTTTTCAGGGAAATACAAAAATGTGCATGGTAATGTGTACAGTTCACTTTTGTTCTTCTCAATGGAGGTGCCACGTTGCATGTAAACTGTTCTTAGAAGTGCTGCATACCATGATTTTTTGTATTTCTTTGAGTGGTGTGACACACAAGGTGTTTCTGACTATCGTGGTGGTTGTCATGTTTGTACATGGTTTGTTTCTGTTATAGGAAGCCTTCTTTCGTTATGGTTTAGATTGTACATATCATTAGATTCTAACTTTGATACTGTATGGTGTGGTTCATCGCAAAATTGGATCTTGTTTTCTTTTAATATTTATCTTTTTTAAGTTACAGCATTTTTTTTCCATGTTAGTTGGTTTGGACATGTCAGTTCACCATATTCCTGCACCACAATAATTTCCACAGATTGTCACATACATATAATCATCAACTCCAGTTGCCATGCATTGTAATGTTGTGTGCACATATACTGTGTTGCTATGCATTTTATGATCCATGTACGCATCAGATCGTCACTACGCATTGTATGGTGTTGCTAAGCAGTGTACCGTGTTGATGCATATTGTGACCTCATGCGTCATATACTAACTTCCGCCTCCCTTGTGCTGCTGCTGCTGCCTAGATTTCGGAGTATGAGCCTTCCGCGCAACCTCCATCGCTCCGAACCTCAAAGTCAGTCTGATCGCTTCGGGTGAGTGAAGAGTGTACGAGTATTTGCTGCTGCAAGGGTTTGGGGCAAAGGCATGCGGTCAATACCCTTGGGCAGGCCTGGCTGTGTGTGCTTGCTCTTCCCTCATGGTCCTCATGTACATTTGGCTAGCGTCAAGTCACATCCAAGTCCACACTGTGTCATCAAACCCGCAACCTTTCACACTTTTCACACTGCATGTAGTGGTCACAGCCTTAAAGCTTTGTAGTACTAATGCCACCTCTTGTGATGCTTGCAATCACTGCCATATTTCACTTTGTGTCACTATTGTATTTCAGAGTGCATGTTGTCTGTTAAATATAATTGTGCTTGCATTTGTTATCACATTTTGTGAACAAGTCACCTTTTGCGTGGTCCATCTTCTATTCCTCTGGTTTCACATTTCTTTGATTGGCGAGTTCTTTTCATTGTATGGAAGGAAGAGCTTAACACATCACACTATCTCTCTCCTCCCTCCTTTCGTTGTCTTTAACTTTGCATTTGGTGTGTGATTGCATACCTCTGTGGAGATGTTTTTATTTTTTATTCAGGTGCCAGGACAAAAGACAGAACTGCTCAGTTTTGTCTCTGAATACATTGATTCTGCTTGTTTCAAGATTTTCAGAGTTTCATGTGTAATTCCACTTTATGATCTAAGTTGTACACCTTCACTTTTGAGTGAGCTCTCAAGTTTTATATTTTATTTTGTGGTGCCATTTGTCCTTGGTTATGGTGTGAATATGATTATTGACACGTATCAAGCCATAATATATCTGGTTTATATCACCCCTTATTTTTGTGTGTTCAGCAGAATTTTTATAAGTTATTGTCACAGTGGACTTGGCATGTTGTGTGCGTGTGTCTGTGTGTCTGTATTTACCTAATGTGCGTGTGTGTATATTTGTGTGTTTGTGAATGTTTGTGTGCTTGTGTTTACTTAAATGTTTTTACCTAATTGTAATGTTCAGGAAAAAAGCCATGTTCTTGAGGTCTCGTCTGTCTTCATTGACTAACAACTATAAATGCTTTTATATCTTTTAATTGGACTATTTCCTTTTATAGGCCATTCTAGGGATAAGTGTTGGCACCTGCCAATGGTGGTTCTACAACATGGAAGTCAGAGAAAACCCTCTCCTCTTCCACTTGTCTTCAAAACATGTCACTACCTTAACTTCCGTCTGGCTGTTGGTTACTGGACTAGGGCCAAGTTATTTCAACATCAGCTGTATTTTCTCCATATTTTTAGGAGCAGTCCCACTTTAATGCAACATGGGCAAAAGTCTCGGCATTTCCTCTGAGAGATCTGTGGAATGGCTGTGGGGTTGCAGGTTTCCATTTAGTTTCAACTTTAGGCAAGAATTATACATGGGCTACTACTGAGGTTGATATATCTGAGTAAGAAATTGTGTTTCTTAATATTCTTCAGACTTGTTGTCTCCTCCACTTTTATCACATGACCCTCTGTTGTGCTCATCCCAAACTAAGAGATTTTGTCCACAATTTTTATTGATTTGAACACTACAGTCTTGTCACTGTTCCCTGTTGTTGTTATTCCTGAGGCTGTCTGGTTAAACAGTCCCATCTCCCAAACAAATGCCATGGCTGGAGTGAAGTACAAATCCCTTATTTACCTAATTGTAGTATATAGGAAAAGAGCAATGTTTGTTGGCTCCCATCTCTTTTTCTCTATTTTTTTATCATGCCTAGCCTCGAATTCATGTACAGTTCCAACTTAATCTATTTCCATGATTTCCAATAATCATATTTAGATTTGAACTTCATATTGTTTGAGCTTGGGTTATATCACTTCCTAAGCTATTCCAAGTATTTACGCATATATATGGAAAACCATATTTCTTCACATCCTTTAGACATGTCTTAATTTGCTCCCATGATGTCTTAAAGCCCTCCCATCTTTAATCAGAAGAGATCTTCTGTAAGTGCAATCTATCCCATTTAGTGACCTGAATACTACATTAATTTTATCTCTTTCTCTTTGATCGTTCAAAGTTGGCAGACCCAGTGCTTTTAGTTTGTCTTCATATGGTTTGTCTGCCAGGTTCTGGTCTGTAGCCAGAATTTATGATGGGGGGGGGCTTCCTGCATATTTAGGGGGCTGAACATAATAAAATGACTAATCTTGTATAGTACTTACGAAATACGGCAGTAGAGCAGTGTTATGACACCACTGCTGAACCATCAGACACAAACCGACTATGATCATCAGTCAGGGTCATCAGTGCATTGGATATCATATATGGGTCATGCAGTACAAGCACGTGCAGGTGGTACCAAATTGTAAGATGATGAATTAAGGACATATGTTTACAGCAAATAATATTCTTGAAATCCATTAGTTTGCATCAAACTGCAAACTAACTTCTAGTTTTATTTTGACAATCATTGTATAGCAAAAATAACTGAAAAATACAAATATATAAGATTGAGAGTTTCAATGAGTTTTTTCATCATCTTTTTATCCATATAGTGAAATGCCACTTTGATCTTCTGCAGTAGTCTGTGTGTCTCCCACAATCCTGCTGATGTCTTTCAGGTGATAGGTTATCTTTTATGAACATTCCCAAATCTTTTTCATCTTTTGCTTTTGTAATGGGTTCACTTCCCAAGGAATAGTTTAAGGATTGTCTTTTGCCACTATTGCCTATATCCCGTACTTCGCAATTTTTGGTATTGAACTAAATTTCCCATTCTTGGCTCCATGCAAAAGTAGTGTGTAGATCTTTTTGTAATGATCTACTGTCCTCATTTTTCACTCTTCTCATGATTTTTGTGTTGTCTGTAAACATGTTGGCATAGCTTGTTCCGTCCATCATGTCATCGACTTAGACAAGAAACGTTATTGGTGTAAACACTGAACCTTGTGGAACTCCACTCATTGCTGCTGTCAATCTTGACATCTTATCTTTTACTACTGTCCTCATGTATCTTTCATTCAAAAAATCTTTCATTCATTCTAGTATTTACCTCTCAGTCCTCCAGCGTGCTTCAGTTTCCACACAAGTGGACTGTGAGGTACTTTATCTAATGCTTTCTCTAGGTTGAGGTACACACAGTCCCACCCCTCTTTCTTTTTCATTGCATCAGTCATTCTTGAGTTAAAACTTAAAAGATTAAATACACACAACTTTCCAAATCTGAAGCCAAACTGATTGCCTGTCAGAATGTTCATCTTTTCAAGGTATTTGGTCCATCAATTTTTCACAATCCTTTCACATAATTTCACAATTGTGCTGGTCAGTGATACCAGTCTGTTTAGTGGTGTCCCTTATTTTCACCTTTGTGA
>NC_134794.1:64798948-64838948 GCF_046742065.1 Oratosquilla oratoria | reverse complement strand
CATCCATTTACCCCTCTCCATTCACTCCTTGTTTTGCACTCCCTCGTCCTTGTTCGACAGACATTTTTCTTGCATCCATTGCCCCCTTCACCCTGTTCATTCACCTTGAAGAGAGCAGGACAAACAACGAATACTTGCACCAGGTGGTGCTGTGAGAAGGGCATCAGAGCATCATCGCCCTGTTGCCCATCTTCAGACCCCATCAGTTTCCCTATTTCCATTTGAGGCCAACACTTGGTCTTCAGACTGGGCCCAAGATCTCTTCATTAGTTTCATCTGTATTTCTTCTACCTACACAAGGAGAGCCAAGAAATGGTGACTGCTCTCCTTCCTACAACTTTTAACCAGTAACATAAACATTCCCACAACAATACAGTGCAGATGTTGATCCAAGAGTTCTTCCTAAGAGATCAGTTGGAGGGCCTGGGGATCACTACCAGATGTTGTGAGTTTTCCAGTCGGCAAAACATGAGGCAACCAAAGAGTGATTGATTGATTGACTAATCGATCCCCTGTAGAGAAGCTAAGTTCTGCTTCACTGTATCATAGCTCTCCCTAGGTTTGACACAGTGAAGTTGGGTCCTAGAGTATGGTAGTGACTTATTCCACTACCATGTTCCTCAGCTTTGCTCACACCAAGACCCCACCCTGGATCACACAAGATTCCTCATCACCAACAGTACCAGTGAACCACTCCTTGTTTCATGTGGGGAAACTATAGCAAATGTGGATCCAATCACAAACCCAGTACTGTATTTCACTATTCTATATACAAAGGGCTTCTTCTCCCATATAAGGAAAGTAGCCAAGTCAAAGGACAAATACCCACTCCCACCCATTCCACTCCCATTCCACTCCCTCTCATCTTGGCTCCTCATGGATGAAGGGTCATCCCAGTCTCCCGCCCACTACCCAGGTCAGAGGCAATGCAGCAAGACATAGTAACAGTTTCACAACAAAGTTAAATCCCTCATAACCCTTGACAATACCAAAGTAAACAGTGAACCCTTTACACCCTTCAATTCTTGTGTGGGTTTATTTACCCAGATGTTTACTTCGTTGCAGCATACAGGATGAGAGCTATCCTTGTTGGCTCATGTCTTTGCACAATCTTTGGTCAAATTTAACTTTGAATTTGCCCATGCTGCGTAACTGTACAATTTCTTTTTCCATACATTCCTACATATCACCAGTTCTATACAGAAAATTGTATTTCTTAATGTCCTTCAAACACCTTGTCATTTTTGGGTTTTTATTCCATGTTCTTTGGTATTATGGTATCTGGTAGTGGTATTCCAGCAATTTTCAAAACCTGTCAACTTGCTGGCCAAGCAGGTTAGAGCATTGTGACTTGCAACAGGTCAAAGTGACAGGGGTTCAAACTGCCACAAGCGAGTTGGACCAAGGGCATGGTTCATTAAATTCCACACTACTAAGTCCTCTGTAAAGGGCACCGTCCTAGCCTTCTGAAGAGGGAGTTTGCAATATTAAACCAAATTGATCAATTGATTGTCAACTCCCTCACGTCCATTTAGAGGTACACAGGTGTGGGGTAGGCACTTGGTCTCGTGACCAGGACTAAGTAAACTTTTAACTGTATTTCCCTCACCTTGAAAGAAGTTGAGAACCAGTGAGTACTCCCCTACTATTGCCATTTTCAGCTGGTGACAGAAACAGTCCCACACTGATCCTGTTATTGCTAAACGAGCGAAGAGAGAAAGGTGACTTAATTGTGGTGTTCAGATCACTGAAGATTGGATGGGACAAAACTGACTGAGATCTCTTGATTTGCTTGACTTGGGATGGGAGGGCATCATAAGATCAAGTTGAAACAATTGTACAACTTGCACCTTAAACTCAGTGTCAAGTTAGTTTGAAAAAAAAATGAACCTTACCCCTTTATACTACTTAGTTATTTTAAAAACTTGTTCATGTAAGTGATTTTCACAAAGCACACTATCAAAATGGTATATAATTAGCGGTGCCATAAAGTAATTATCATAAAAGCTATTTGATCTTAACACCACATTGGTAGGTAGTATGCTGTGACAATATTATCTTAGCCCCTAGTATAAATCATACCCCAGTTTTTTTTTAAGTTAAAATCTGGCATAGAATAATGCAAGTTATACATGAGTGAATACAGTAGTTTTCCATGAGATGTTTAAGCACCTGCAATAGACTAGAAGATACAACCCAGGCTGGAACCATGCATGAATTTAGAATTAGGTACGATAATTGGAAAATGAGAGACAGGACCCCATGAGTGTAGCTCCTTTCTTAGTACTACAGTTAGGTAAATACAGTATAGAAAATATGACCAAGTTTCTGTAGATATCTGTGGGAGAGCCCAAGGATTGATACAGGCCACTTCTGAAGGGTTAAGCCGGGTCCACACTTGTTGCATTTCCATGTATCGTATCATCTTTGCGTACCACCTAGTGATATGATATGGTGCATAAGGGTATTGTATCACTAGGTGGTATGCAAAGATGATACAATATGTGGAAATGCAACAAGTGTGGACCCGGCTTTAGAGGTTTCCAGTCCCTCTCCCTCCCTCCCTCTCTCTCCATCCCCCTCTCCATCCCCCTCTCTCTCCCCCTCCCTCTCCCCCTCCCTCTCCCCCTCCCTCTCCCCCTCCCTCTCCCCCTCCCTCTCCCCCTCCCTCTCCCTCCCCATCCTCCCTATCCCTCCTCATCCTCCCTCTCCCTCCCCATCCTCCCTCTCTGTCTCCCTCCCCATCCCCCCTCTCTCCCTCCCTCTCTCCCTCCCTCTCTCCCTCTCTCTCTCTTCCTCTCTCCCCCTCTTCCTCTCCCTCTCTCCCTCTTCCTCTCCCTCTCTCCCTCCCTCCCTCCCTCTTCCTCTCCCTCCCTCTCCCTCCCTCCCTCCCTCCCTCCCTCTCCCTCTCTCCCTCCCTCCCTCTTTCTCTCCCTCTCTCCCTCTTTCTCTCCCTCTTTCTCTCTCTCCCTCTTTCTCTCCCTCTTTCTCTCCCTCTTTCTCTCCCTCTTTCTCTCCCTCTTTCCCTCCCTCTTTCCCTCCCTCTTTCCCTCCCTCTTTCCCTCCCTCTTTCCCTCCCTCTTTCCCTCCCTCTCTCCCTCCCTCTCTCCCTCTCTCTCTCTCTCTCTCTCTCTCTCTCTCTCTCTCTCTCTCTCTCTCTCTCTCTCTCTCTCTCTCTCTCTCTCTCTCTCTCCTTCTCTCTCTCCTTCTTCTCTCCTCCTCCTCCTCCTTCTCCCACCTCCATTGCTAATGTTGGTGAATGCCCCATGCATACTACAGAAACAAAGATAATTCATGCCATGCCCAAAATAAACTATTAATGGAATAAAGATTCCATGCCCTAATTTTGCTTTTAGGATATTTACAATTCCTAATATGAGGATATTATCCGTGCCCATACTGCTGTTTCAGTTGCCAGTGCTTTGGCCGTACCAGACAGTGATGTCACTGCCTTGCCCTGCAGGTGTATGTATGCATGCATGTCCCTGCACATCATTCCCCTTGCCCCGATCCAACCAAGTGTGCTAACTGTGGGAAGATCCATGCATTATCCTTCTCATTCTGCTCCATATATCACTTTGAATATGAAGTCTTCGCTTTCAAGATTTGGAACACGTTAGGAGGCTCTAGCCCGAGTTAGATCCACAACAATCCACTCTGGAATCGCCTGTGCAGGCTTTGCAGTCTCCTCTGGGATGACCTCCCTCTAACACTCCATCCATCATTTGTTGCCACAACTACTGCACAATCCCTGATCCCTTCAAGCCCTCCATACTCCACCACATAAATCCAGCTCTCATGGATTTATCTTGTCCTTTTTCCACAGTCCTTTCATTTGCACATCCATCTTACTACCATCAATTTTATCTGTGTCGTTATGTGAAAAGAACTAATTCTACTTCTGCAGCTCTGGGACACTTGTTACCCTCATGTTTTTTATCTGTCTGTTTATATATCAAGAGGCTTCTTCCCCCTTATAAGGGAGGTAGCCAGTCAAGACAGGTACTTGCCTCTACCCATCCCATTCCCATCTATCACCCGTTTGGTTTCCTTTAATCTTAGCTCATGGATGAAAGGTCATCCGTGTCCTGTGCCCACTCCCCAGGTTAGAAGCAAAGCAGCAAGACAAAACATCCACAGGAGGGCCCCACCACTTTTACATGATGACCCTCCCTTGTTTTCAGCATTATTTTATTTTATTTATTTATTTTATTTTATTTATTTATTTATTTCCTTTTTGGCTACCTCCCTAGTAAGGTGGAAAAAGCCTTGATATATGTATGTATGTATTTATTTTATTTTTATTATTATTATTATTTTTTAATGAAAATATTTTTTTCTTCCTAGCAAGTTTCAGACCCCATCCTGACATTTCATATGTTGTTGGCATCATGTTCCCTGTATCCCAGCTAATAATAACAGTCTTTGTGTGTCTGTTGTTCTCAACATGATTGGCCATACCTATCATACTTCAGTGATTAGCTAGGCTACTAAGCACCCCAGTAATATTGCAAAGATGACAAGAAAAATGATAACCTTGGAAGTATGGAGCAAAATTTCAAGGACAGAAGTGGAATAAACCTTTGGTTACCAGTATGCACGAAGGAGTCCAGTGTTTGTGGCATAAAATGTGTGACCAGCAGTAGCAGTGGGGATATAATTGTATTAGTAGCAATACATTAGAAACAACTTTTGTTTACAAAGTGATAGGGATGCCAATATTGCCACTCACTGCCATTTAGTGGAATTCCATCTTTTTAGCAAACTTTGTTCAGAATAAGGAGATTTTTTCTGGAAATTTTTAGGTCACTTTGTAGAGATTTTCATTGTTGGGTAGTTCATCATAATTAGAATAGTTTAAATTTTACACATTTCCTATGTTTTCAGTAGAATAGCAAATAATGTTTTTAGAATTTTTAGTACTAATTTTGAGTATCAGGAAATGTTGGATTGTATACAGTCACTCTTTACAATATTTTTTCATGGAACAAGACCAAGTCATATGATGAGATATGCCTGTGGATCTGTCTTCTCTCTATATTTTCCTTCAGAAGACGAACCTCCTTTCTAGATTATAACCGCTCACACTAGACATGTAATATAACATGACACTTTAACACTCCTGCAGTTCATTGTCATGTCCCCAAATCTACCCTCACACTTCATAAACTAATACACACTTCTCACCTTATTCGATGGTCCCAATATGATCTTTGATGTAATGATTTTGTCCCTAAGGATTAGAAATAGGCCTCTTCCTCCTCTTCCCTGCTTCCTACTTCCATCTTCTTTCTTCCCTTTCATCTCTCCTTCTTTCATCATCCCCTCTGTTATTGTAAGCTATATATGCATTTTAATTTGTATGTAGTGGGTATGGGCCACCCCCTGACAAGGAGGAAAGTGCCTTTTGCTTTGTGTGTTGTGGATATGTGCTTTGATGTGGCCACCCCCCTTTTATAAAGGGGAAAGGGCCTTTGGCATGTATGTGTATGTATGAACTTAGACTGACGTACTCAATTATATTGTGGTATTTCAAAGATGTAGTAAATTCTATCCGGATGCCATCTCTAGTAGTACAGTACTTGTATTTAGTAGAGGTAGTTATTGTCGTTTTGTTCAACATCCCAGAAGATCCAAGAAATGAAACCATATCTTGTAGCACCACATGTCATAGTGGTCAGTCAGCACCTGAACTTCACAGATGGTTTATAGAAATTTTTACCACCAAACCATTCATGATATTTTTGGTCACCTCCAACTCATTATTCCTAACATTGTATCGTTTGTCAGTTTCACTTTGATTAAAACAGTTAGTTTATCATGTTATTTGCCATCTCTATCTTGTTCAAGTGTAGCTTTGTTTATCATCTTGTTCATAAGTTTCAGCTTGTCAGTATCATTTGGCAGCTCACCTTTGAAAATGTCATTGCCTGGTGTACCATATAATTTGTTGGTTTTCCTTTGACCATGTCATTTCTTCATTCACCATATCATTTGTCAGTTCCACCTGGATGCAGTTGCTACTCACATGGGGGCTGAAGTATGCATTTGGGTATTGTGTATGGGTATTCAGGCATTTCAACACCAGCGAACAAGAAGATATCACAAAGAATTTGACTTTCATTTTGCATATATGCACACCAGTAGATACCCACAGCATTTGGTACTTTTGCACAGGTATTTGCACAACCTGTTGGGCTTTCTTTGAGAAAATACTGGCTTAATGTTAAAAGTAGTGTGTGTATTTTTTTTATTGTACCTATTATTTTTGTTTGAACAGATGTATTGTTTCCAGTAGCAAGAATTTTATTGTCTTAGTACTAGTTTGGATTTGTCAAATACTATACTTTACGGTGGAGGTTTTCCTGAAGTAGAATGTAAGGTACAAATTGGCTGGGTTTGGATTTATAGTGGAAACAAAGCATGATCAGCTGACCTCTCAGTGCTTTTGTTATGGAAAGGATTATTACCAAAGCTTCTCTATATGTAGGAATGAGATTAAATCAAGAAGATACTTCAAGGAGGAAATGAAACCAATTTGTTCCTTTAAATTTCAGGTTTTCAATTCCCATAATTCCTGTCCATTCTAACACATTAAAATCTGTTTATAATTACCAGCTAATTGCCATATCAGGAAATGCTGTACTGGGGGGGGGGCAACAACCACTTGGGCTTTTTGCTCTTGTTGGCAAACTAGCTGTTGAGATTGCTAGCAAGTACATTCATTCAATAATTTAAGGAAGATTCCATTACATTAGCAAGTGGAAGTGAATTGGTTCTGTTTTTGTTTCAGTAACAAGTGATTGTGCAAGTGCGAACATTGGTCAGATTAAACGGATTGACTTGGCAATACTCTTTGTAGATTTTGTTCTGGCTAATGCTAGATGATTTTATTGAGTTGAGGAGCAGACTGAAATAGGTCTCTCTCATCAGTTGAGATCCTATATTGTCCTTAGTCTGCATTCAACATGACTGAATAAGATGTGGCTTTAAATACCCAACCCATCCCCACCCCTTCCACTTATATGTATAGAAATAATGGTAATTTGCAGAGTATATTATTGAACTTAAGGAGTTAAAACCTTCTTACCAGCTGGACATGAATGATGTTGCAATCTTCCCCAAGGAAGACCTTTGTTTATGGGAATATAATCATATTAATGGCAGTCCAGATTCATCAATGCAGTTTTTATCAGAGAACAAATGTAGATACTATGTAAAAAATTGCACATGTTACACCCTGTAAAGTTGCATGGTTCCCATATTGACATTAAATGAATTTGTAAAATATGTTATGTATGTTGGATTCACTAGTGTTGCACTGAAAGTAGGGGATTTGTTGGCATGATCCACGTGCGCACTGTAGTCAGTGTTATATGTGTGTAGTCAGTGTAGTATGAAATCCTATTATCATAAACGTGATCATTTTTGAGTAAGTCTGGTAGATTTAAAAATACAGATAAAAGTTGATAAAGTAATGGCCAAAACACTCAATCCAGTACTAGAATAAGTGATATATATAATGTTTTGTCTTTTTCTTTTTAGGGGTGTAGTATTATTGTTGTATTGTTACTCTTGTTTTGTGCAATGACTAGTATACAGGGTATATTATGTGTGTGCTTATTGTTGCTACTTTTACTTGTAGATTATGCAAAAGCCATATTTGTTTACCTGTGTACTGGAGACTTTCTTGACAATTACTTGTTATGAACTCCACTCTCTAAAGTGTGCTTAATATACTATAAGTTTTAAATGTAGATTATTTAAAAAATTATGCATTTGAAACACGATAAAGACCTAACCTTACTACAGTGTATAGTTGGCTTCAGTTGTAACTTCTACAGTGGTTAAAGCATATTTTCTGCATCAGACATTACATAAGGTCATAAAGGATTTATTCATATCATAAATCTGAGCCAAAGAATATGCCTCCCACGGCTTCTAGGAAGACATCAACCATTGCAGTTCTTACAAGTGGAGACAAAAGCTGTGCATGGGTGCAACACCTTATACCTCTATGCTCTTTTTCACAAAATCCATATCTTACATAAGTGAAACACTTAAATACTAATGTGGAACTTCTAAGTTAAGAGTTGGCTGTAATGAAATGTTGGAAAGATATAATAAGCATTGTGCTAGAATTTTGTGCTTTATGATCTGTTGTGAACTGAGGCTCCTTTCTGTATTAGACTTGTGCACATTAACTGGGCTATTGGTGGTGCAGAAATTTTTCTTCGTTGTCCTTCATACGAAGGAACTGAGAATGCTAACTTAGCAATTGTATGGACAGTTAGGGTTATGACCCCACAGAAAAAATATATATATTCTATTATGGTTAATAAGAACAAGGTGGATTGGGAAATGGAATTAGGGTGGGAGTTGAAGATGAGGCAGGAAAGGTTGTGAAGGGTTTGCATGATGGCAGCAATCATAGTGATTATTTTTTTTTTTTTTTTTTTTTTTTCCTCCCACTAAGTAAAATGTGATAGTAATCAGCTTCAAGATGGACTGAGGTGTAGGAGAATGGTGGTTTGGGAAACGTAGACCAGTGGGCCGTGAATTGAGATTGTATTTAGTGAGGTTACAAGTTTTTAATACTAGAGATCAAGAGAAGTTTGTTTTGTTTAGAGCTATTACTATGAGACTTAGCTTTGAAAAGGCTGAGAACTGCTAGGATTAAAAAAGATTAGGGGTCCATGATCCAGGAATATCAAGCCACAGAGTTAAATTTTTACAGTAAACGAATTCATAGTTTATCATATAGGAGCCGAAATTACAGAAGCACCCCCTCACAGAATGAGTAACAATTGAAATTTGAGGGGGGGGGAGTTAAACATATATATACATACATATAAAACTTAGACCCACTCTCAGAGAGAGATAAGCTGAGATACAGAGTAAACCGTTACTTTGACCACTTACTCTCATCCTCTTCAGCAGGTACATACATAGAATAGGAAGATAAGAACGTATATACAGATGGAAATACCACGAGTACAAAAGGGAACTAGGGAAGCCTCAAGTCACATATCCTTGATGGGGTCGGACCTTTTGTTCCCTAGAGATAAGTTTGGTTTTTGCCAAGTTAGTAATTGTATCTGGTGACCATTGACATTTTGATGTGTTGAAATTAGGAAATTGTTTAATAAATAAAGATTGAAATTTTTTTCTTTTGAAATTACAATTTGAATGATATACTGTAGCCGCATTCTTCCAATCTATTTGGTGATCTAAGAGACTTGAATGGAGGAATACAGCTGAGTTTTCTCGTCCATATTTTACAGAATTTTTATGTTCCTTTATTATTGTGGATAGGTCACGTCCTGTTTGTCCTCGGTACACTTCGTCACAATCAAGATAAGGTAATTTACAATTTGAATGATATACTGTAGCTGCATTCTTCCAATCTATTTGGTGATCTAAGAGACTTGAATGGAGGAATACAGCTGAGTTTTCTCGTCCATATTTTACAGAATTTTTATGTTCCTTTATTATTGTGGATAGGTCACGTCCTGTTTGTCCTCAGTACACTTTGTCAAAATCAAGACAAGGTAATTTGTACACTCCTAAGAATGACAACTCTGGAGTGTATAAATAACCTTGTCTTGTTTGTGATGAAGTGTACTGGGGACAAACAGGACGTGACCTATCCACATAATAAAGGAACATAAAAATTCTGTAAAATATGGACGAGAAAACTCAGCTGTATTCCTCCATTCAAGTCTCTTAGATCACCAAATAGATTGGAAGAATGCGGCTACAGTATATCATTCAAATCGTAGTTTCAAAAGAAAAATTGTTCAATCTTTATTTACTAAACAATTTCCTAATTTCAACACATCAAAAGGTCAGTGGTCACCAGATGGTACTACTAACTTGGCAATAACCAAACTTATCTCTAAGGAACAAAAGGTCCGACCCCATCAAGGATATGTGAGTTGAGGCTTCACTAGTTCCCTTTTGTAGTATTTCCCTCTGTATATTTGTTCTTGTCTTCCTATTCTATGTATGTACCTGCTGAAGAGGATCAGAGTAAGTGGTCGAAATAACGGTTTACTCTGTATCTTAACTTAGCTTTCTCCGAGAGTGGGTCTAAGTTTTATTTACTCTTGTGTTTCTACATCATTTAATACATACATATATACACACACATACATGAATTTAAGAGCAAACTAGACACTGTGAGATACAAAGGCGGGACACCACGAGGTATCTCCTCTTCCCATAAGATACAAGTAGGTAAATACACACACACACACATATGTAAATATGATATATATATATATATATATATATATATATATATATATAAAATGTTGTGTTACTTTAATATGGGCTTCTGTTGTGTGGTAATACTTAAACCAAATCAAGTCTCATTGTAACATTTAGCAATCATCAGTGACTTTCATACTTTCCTGTCGACAGTATTTTCAAAGGCTGCACAGGTACAGACAATTTCCGCTCTGATTCTGTGACCAGTCTTGGTGGCAATGGTGGAGGCCATGATCCGGGATGTCCTTCAGCACATGGTGGATCCAGGCACCTTCTCGATGATTCAGTCATGGATCCTCCAGAGTACTCGACACCACCCCTCCATACACTCACACGTACCTCGTAAGTTAAATGCTGTTCACCGTACTTTTGTTATTTCAACCAGCTTACCCTGATTTTGAAGCATAGGAGACCATTATATTCCTAAATTATTTAGAAATTAAAATGTAGATTTTAATAACTACTGTGCATAGATTTTAAGATAAATGGCTTGATAAATATTTAGTTGATTGCATTAGATTCATTATTGACCTCTTTTAACCCCTTTGTCTTCACCTGGGGGTGCATCCCCAAAGAGTGTGTGGGAGTTTGCTATGTATTGCAGTGGTGGGAGTAAACCAGCTGCAGCTTTTTGACTTTGATATAGAAATGCTGTGTCTTGTAACTCTAACCCAAGCAGTTTGGTACGGTAAAGGGTTGACTTTATTCACAAAGCACAAAGATGGGAAGAACACTTGAATTGGTTATATATATATATATATATATATATACATAGATATATATATATATATATATATATATATATATATATATATATATATATATATACATACATACATACACATACAGGGATTTCTCAATTTATGCGAGGGATACATTCCTGAAGTGATCTTGTAATGTAAAAATCACATGAAATGAACATGATTACTGAACCAGACTGTACAGTACATAGCAAGTCTGGAGGTATTGCATTCAGCTGACATTAAGTTGAAGGACATGAATCGTGGGATATCAAACAAACTTATAAAGAAGTTAAGTTTTACTGTTGCTTACTTGTACATGTTTATATCAAGCTGTACTGTTTTTGACATTGTGTTATTCTAGATATTCTGTGTGATATGAAAAAATTACCAGGTTTTTTACAGTGTTATTCCAGAATTGCATATTCTAAACACATAAATTGAGAAATCCGTGTATATACAGTGAGACCTCTCATTAACGGACGTTGATTAGCTGTGTTTGCGGTGTTTTCGCTGTGTTTTCGGTGTTTTTGGTGCTGTTGTTTAATGCTGTGCAATCACTATGCCACCCAAAAACCACTCCAAATCAACAGATTATTCACATCAACGGACATAGTTACCCCCCTTTTAGTCCGTTAACCCCATTGTTACCGACCCGTCAACCTTACGTAAACAAACGTTTCAAACCGTCCCACGAGTGTTTACCACTCATACCATCCTATCCATGTATAAATTAAACAGTCAAGGCAATATTACACATCCCTGGTGAAGTCCCATCTTTACCTCAGACCCCTTACTCTCTCCATTTCTAATTCTAACACAGGCTTTACTACTCTCATAAAAACTCTTGACTGCTCTTAAAAGCTTTCCTCCTATCCCAAATATTCATACCTTTCCCTAAAGCTTTCTCACATGTCCTTACTACAAAAACCTGATCCTTGCAACCCCTACCTGTTCTAAACTTGCACTGTTCCTCACCAATTATTCCCTCTGTTCCTCTCCTAAGCCTCTCAGTCAAAACCCCTCCCATAAGCCTTCCCAACTACACCCAACAAACTGATCCCTCTGAAATTACTACTCACATTTGTCCCCTTTTCCCTTGTAAAGTGAAACTATATAGGCATCCAGTCCTCTGACACTCTACCTTCTCTTAGACAAACATTAAACAACTCCAGCCAGCCCACCATCACTGTACTTCCATTTTTAAGACACTGCATGACATCCATCCATCCCAGGTGCCTTACCTGCTATCATTTTAATAACTGCTTTCTTCTCATCTTATCTTATTTCTCCTCTTTCATTTTCTTTACACTTCCCACTGCAACTACCTTTCCCTCCTTGTCCTCCTTCGCATTTAGCAACTCCCTAAAATACTCTGCCCCTCTTCCTCTTACTACCTTCTCTTCCATTATCATCTCTCCATTTGTACCTTTTACCTTTTCTTCTCTACTTTGTCTTCTTCTCCTCTCTTAATTTCCTTCCAAAACATCTTTTTATTATTTCAAATATTTTCTGTCATACTTGTACACCATTTCACATCTCTTCTTTTTGCCTCCTTTATCTTATGCTTTACTTCTCTTCTCTTTTCTTTGTACCTCTTACATGACTCGTCCTATTTTATAACTAATCTGTGAATGCTCATTTCTTCTCTTCTACAACCTTCTTTGCATCATCATCCCACCACTCACTACCCTTCCTTCTATTTCCTCCCATCCTCATTGTTCCACACACCACCTTTGCCTACCTTGTTACTCCCTCCTTGAAGCATCCCCATTCATCCTCCACTCCTAGGTCCACTCTATCTATCACTCCCACTCTTCTCTCAGCTTCTTATACTCCTCCTTTTCTTTCTCATGTAAGCAATTTATTCTAAGCACCTCCCTACCTTCTGTCCTTTTCCTCTTTCTCCATCTATCCTCCACTCTCAACTTACCTTCCACCAAAAAATGATAATGATCTGATATTCCCCCACTCTCTCCCCTTAGAACATGTACATCCAAAACTCTTCCTACTCTTCTGATTACCACTCTGTAGTCCATTAAAACCCTACCTACCACCCATCCACCATCCTATTTCATGTGTACTTATGCTTGACTTTCTTCCTAAATCCTGTATTTACTATCATCAACTCTAGACACATCTCTACCATCATCTTTCCACTACAATTTTTTCCTGGAACTCCACACTTCCCAACTATTCCATCTATTGGTTCATTTCCTACTCTAGCATTAAGATCTCCCAATACCACTACATTGACATTTCTCCCTAAACCCTCTATGCAGTCATTTAAATCTATCCAAAAAGCCTCCCTTTCCTCTACTCTCTTCTCACTACCAGGCCCATATGCAGTTACAAAAACCCACATCTCCCTTCCCAGCTTCACCTTCATCCACATTAACTTTGAAGGAACATCCCTCCACTCCACCACATGTTTACCTCTCTTCACTTACTAGTATAGTCACCCCTTCTCTCCCTTGTCCTCTCTCCACTCCTGAGACCCTCCCCACTACACTCCCAAACTCAAACTCATCCCTTTCGTTCAACTTATTTTCACTTAGTGCCAACACATCCATCTTCTCACAAACATCCTTTTACTCTCTTCTGTACCACATCCACACACATTAAAAGACCCAAACCTTAGGGTTCTGGTTGGAAAACTCCTCCCAGACCCTTTTATGCCTTTGCTTTTTTTATTAATATCCTCTTTGGGGCTACAGAAAGTAGGTTGCCTAGTCCTGTCCCTGTTCCATTTTTGTCACCTTTATAACTCAAGTGGGAAAACATTGTGGCAGTATTCTACTATACCACAAGGTTCAGCAAAAAAGGAAATGAATATTCAGAGAAGTGGTACAGGACAGCAACAAGAGTGGGGGGACAGCATAATGGAGGGACAGTTGTAGTATAATAAAGTATAAAAATTTCTCTTTGAATAAAGATTTCTTCTAACACAAACAAAATGTGTGGCTGCGGTCTGTAGGGATGCCCTATATAGACCCTAAAGTATTGCCTGGATGTTACTGAGCAGCTTTTCACCCCACAATAATATGCAGCCAATACCCTAGACAGGGTATTGGCCAAATAGCAACCAGAAAAAAAAAGTCACATTAATATTGATTCTCAACTCTCTTGAAA
Organism: Oratosquilla oratoria; assembly: GCF_046742065.1. Lineage (NCBI taxonomy): Eukaryota > Metazoa > Arthropoda > Malacostraca > Stomatopoda > Squillidae > Oratosquilla > Oratosquilla oratoria. The sequence goes on along the minus strand of NC_134794.1, from coordinate 64,824,804 downwards.
CTGTTATGATAATGCAGAATTAGATCATTTGGGTAATGTGTAAAAGGTAAAAATATTCATCCCTGATTTAAGATAATTTTGATATTCTGTACTCTACATTTATTGGTAATTTTAGTATTTGAATAAAATTGTGCCAACAGCACTGTATGGGGCAGAAACATGGAACATAAGAGAAGAAGAGAGAAGGAGTTTGAATATGTTTGAGATGAGGTGTCTGAGAAGTATGATGGGGGTTACTAGGCTAGATAGAGTGAGAAATGAGGAGGTGAGGAGGAGAACAGGGGTGGAAAAGGAGCTGGGAGATAGGGTTGATGAAAGAATATTAGGATGGTTTGGACACATGGAAAGAATGAGTGAAGAAAGACTAGTAAAAGAGGTGTGGAAGGCAGATGTGGAGGGAGTGAACATGAGGGGACGTCGTAGGATGAGGTGGATGGATGGGGTGAAGGGGGCTTTGGGGAAGAGGGGAATGTCTGTTGAGGAAGGACGGGAGAGGACAGAAGACGGGTGAATGGAGAATGGTTGTATATGGATGATGTGTGATTGCATGAGGTGGAATGGGCGGGGGGATGGGGGGTGAGGTAGTATGTGTGAGCAAAATTTGACGCAGCCCGAAGGGATTTCTCCCCGTCCTCTCATTTTATGCAATGGGGGGACGGAGAGGGGGGGTCGCCGATTTAATGAAGCGGCCTTGCTGTGGATGTGCTGTGTCTTGTGACACTGCTTCTGACCCAGGGCAGTGGACAAGGTGCAGGGATGACCCGTCATTCAGGAGGTGCTAAGATAAGAGGGAGGGTGGAGGGGTGTGGAGTGTATTCAGGGATGGAATGGGTGGGAATGATTTTATGCCTTTTTCTTTTTGGCTACCTCCCTTGTAAGGGGGAAAAAGCCTTGGTATATGTATGTATGTATGAATAAAATTGTCAATTGTGGTGCTCAGTCATTTCTGATCAATCCAATGTCCTTGAATAGATTTAGCTGCACCATTATTTCAGTAAAATCAATCACAAAAGAATATATTATGGATGGAAAATAAATAACTTGCAGAAAAAAGTGTGCTAGAATAAAAGTAAATAACATAAAAATGTTTGATGATTCAAAAATTGAAATTTCAGAATTTTTTTTTCTATTGTTAGAAAGTTAAAGTGCAACCATCTGTGCTGGTGACAGATGGTGTTGAAATCAGGTTTTTGATCACAGAATTAATGTCTCAACTTGTTTTTTCCACAGGTCTGGGCTCTCTTCAGACTCTGATGAAGTTGTTTTGGAGCTAAGTAGTGAAGAGTGCTCAGTTCAGGGTCCCCTACGTCGTAAAACAGTCATTAAGGATGGCAGAAGACCTGCTGTTGCTGCTTGGCACCGTTATTGGGTACTTACCTTTTATGGTTTCATTTGGAATTTGGGTTTCCTTTCAAGTTGATTTTGAAAGGGATCTATGGTGATATAACCATAAAATTGATATTTGAAGCAAACTAAATAATTTAGATTATACTTACCTTGCCTAGGGCACATGTAATAAATTGTAAATATGGACAAATGTAAAGTTATAAGATGTACTCTACAAGGAATGACAATGGTGGCAGGTTGAACATATGAAGGGTGAGAGGTTTGTGGAAGTGGATTTTTAAGTATTCAAGGTTGAAGTCAGTCTCCAAGTCTCTCTTGGAGAAGACCCACAGCTTCCAGATAACTGGCGACAGCCCTGAGATCAGCTCATAAGTCACTTTAGGAAGAGGTGTTGTTGTCTGGGAGGGGCTAGGGTGGGGCATTTTCTTCAGTAAAAGAGAAGAGATAGGCAGTATGTTTATGAGAAGAAAGATTAATGTGTTGGCATTGAATGAAACTTAAGTTGAAAGGGAGGGGTGAGTTTGAGTTTGGGATTGTAGTGAGGAGGGTGTCAAGAGGGAAGAGAGGACAAGGGAGAGAAGGGGTGGCTATATTAGTAAGTGGAGAGATAGTTGAGTATATGGTGGAGTGGAAGGAGGTTTCTTCAAAGTTAATGTGGATGAAGGTGAAACTGGGAAGGGAGATGTGGGTCTTTGTAAGTGCATATGGGCCTAATAGTGAGAAGAGTATAGAGGAAAGGGAGGCTTTTTGGATAGATTTAAATGACTGCATAGAGGGTTTAGGGAGAAATGTCAATGTAGTGGTATTGGGAGATTTCAGTGTTAAAGCAGGAGATGAACCAGTAGACTGGTTGGGAAGTTTGGAATACCATGAAAAAAAGCTAGTAGAGCATTGATGATGGAAATGTGTTTAGAGTTGATGATAGCTAACACAGTGTTTAGGAAGAAAATCAAGCATAAGTACACATGGGAGAGGGTTGTGGATGGAAGGGTGGTAGATAGGGCTTTAACCCCTTCCATACGGTGCCGCACACGTAGGCGTCATGGGGAGCGAGTGTATTCGCGAGGCTGCCATATCGGCGTCTTGATTATATTTATTGTAGTCGCCCCTCCATAATGACATTCTTTCTAATTCTTTTGTAATCGCATTTTCTATGGTTATCAAAATTCACGGGTGAAGAGAGAACGATCGATATAAGCGGTGACTATATTTTATGATGCGAGTATTATTACGACACGTCGTACGGCTGGCATTGGTTGCTGCCACCGAGATCCAAGTCCATGACGCCTACGTGTGCGGCACCGTATGGAAGGGGTTAATGGACTATCTAGTGGTACTCAGGAGGAGAATAGGAAGAGTTTTGGATGTACATGTTCTAAGGAAGAGAGTGGGGGAATATCAGATAATTTTTTTGGTGGAAGGTAAGTTGAGAGTGGAGATAGATGGAGAAAGGGGAAAAGGACAGAAGGTAGGGAGGTGCTTGGAGCAGATTGTTTAAATAAGAATTAAATGGAGCAGAAGTACAAGAATCTGAGAGAAGTGTGGGAGGTGGTAAAAGAGTGGAAAAAGATGTGGAAGATGAATGAGGGTGTTTAAAGGAGGAAGTGACAAGATGTGGAAAGATTGTATGTGGAACAAAAAGGATGGGAAGGAATAGAATGAAGGGTAGTGAGTGGTGGGATGATGCATTGAAGAAGGTAGTAGAAGAGAAGAAATAAGCATTCAGGGACTGGTTGCAAAGTAGGATGAGAGAAAAATATGAGAACTATAAAAAAAAGAAGAGAAGCAAAACAAAAATAAAGGAGAGTAGATGTAAAATGAGGGAGGAGTATGACAGAAAATTTTGAAAATAATAAATATGTTTTGAAAGGAAATCAAAAGAGGAAGGGGAGGTGAGTTAAGTAGAGAAGAAAAGGTAAAAAGTCCAGATGTGCAGATCCTGATGGCAGAGGTAGTAAGAGTATTTTAGAGAGCTGTTGAATGTGGAGGAGGATAGGGAGGGATTGGTGGCAGCAGTGGGAGGCACTAAGAAAATGACAATGATGGAAGAGGAAAATGGAGAAATAAGAAATGAGGTGCAAATAGCTCTGAAAATGATGAGAACGGATAAGGCTCCTGGATTGGATGGGTGTCATGCAGAGTGTCTGAAGAAGGGAGGTACAATAATAGTGGACTGGCTGGTGAAGTTGCTTAATTTTGGCTAAGGGAGGGTAGAGTGCCAGAGGACTGGAGGCATGTGTGTATAGTTTCTGAGGGATCAATTTGTTGAGTGGAGTTGGGAAGGCTTATGGGAGGGTTTTGATTGATAGGATTAGGAGAGGAACAGAGTGAGTAATTGGTGAGGAACAGTGTAGGTTAAGGAAAGGCAAAGGTTGCATGGATCAGATTTTTGTAGTAAGGCAGATGTGTGAAAAAGCTTTGGGAAAAGGTAAGGATGTTTTTTTTTAGCCTTTATGGATTTGGAAAAGGTTTATGATAGAATAGACAGGAAGGCACTGTGGGAGGTTTTGCGAGTATATGGGATTGGGGGAAAAGCTCTTAAGGGGAGTCAAGAGTTTTTATGAGTAGAAGTGCCTGTGTTAGAATGGGAAATAGAGTGAGTGGTTTGAGGTAAAAGTGGGACTGTGTCAATGCTGTGTCATGTCACTATGGCTGTTCAATGTGTAGATAGACGGGGTGGTGTGGGAGATAAAAGCAAGGGTAATGGGCAGGGGACTGGAGATTGTTAAAGAAAATGGAGAAAAGTGGGAGATGAGGCAGTTGTTTGCTGACAACATTGCATTTGTTGCAGGGTCAGAGGAGAGATTAAGGGAGTTAGTGATAGTATTTACCTAGTTGTATTTTACAGGATGAGAGCTATGCTCATAGTGACCCATTTTCATATCTCCGCATCTAATTTATTCTTAAAATCTTGTATAGTTTTGGCACTCACTGTTTCTCCATTTAGTTTGTTCCAGACATCAATCACTCTATGTGGGAAGCTATTCTTTTGCAATCTCTTCTGTAACTGTCCTTCTTTAGCTTCTTTTTGTGTCCTCTTGTTTTTCTTGTCCCATTTTAATAAGTCTTCTCTATCAAGAATTTCCATCCCTTTCATAATTCTATAAATGGTTAATAAATCACCTCTTTCTCTTCTCTGTTCCAGTAATGTAATGAGATGGGTGGGTAGGATTGAGGGCTGTTAAATAGAACTGTGTTCATGTCATTTTCATTTGCTGTTTTATGGGGACTTTGGTTCTTATGTGTATATGTTCTACTGGTGTGGTTTGGGTGCAATCTGTTATTCTTAGTGTTTTATTTTAAGCACTTCAGTACAACTCAAATTCTCACATGCAGCATTGGCTGCCATATGTAATTTGCATCACACTCACATTATGAAATATAGTCACTGCTGTATTACTCATTTTCTTTTACTCTGAGTTATAGTAAACACAGAAAACATTATCAAACCAATTCACAGAATCCGGGGTAGCTCATAAACTACAAAAAAATATATATAACCAAGACGCTGACGCCAGGATCCTTGTGTACCCACCCGTGCCTCATGACGCCTATGTAGATATCATTGTACTGAAGTGGTTAAGCACATGTCGGGTATTATACATTAAGGGCTTGGGTTTTCCATTGTTGTTGGTTTGTAGAAGAGGGAAGGTAATTACAAGTGATCTGCTCACCTTAACAGAAGAAATATGAGTATAGGATGGAAGGAAGTTGGAATGTTCTGAAAGAGAGTAATTATTTGGTTTGTCCTGGTGACCAGGTACTGGCCCCTCCTGGCTGCACTTCTATTTAGAGGTGGTGGTTTGCAAGCTGCTGTAGGCACTGAGCGGATGAAGATTCCTCCCCCAGGAGCACTACCTTCAGGGCTTCATTCTCCCACTGTTACCATAGTGCATCACTTGGAAGCACAACCCATCAATGCCCCACCGCAGTTTCATGTATATAAGGCTCCTCACACAGTTTTTCTGATCCTCAGGTGCAGTTATGGGGTGGTGCTTTAGTTTATTATCATCCAAAGTCTCTGACCTCTCGAGGCCAAGACAGAGGAGACTTTAAGACATCGCCCTGCAAGATTCAGCAGTTGTCGGGACCCAAGGTCAAGTTTGTCTTGGTAGGACCACAGGATGCACAGTCTCACCCTGATGTATTCCAGGTACATCTTAAAGCCTTGTTAAACAATGCTTGGTGGCTATCCATAATGGTACTGTATATCATTAGTCTGCCCACATTTAGAATATGTTGTGTCTGTGTGGTCCCAAACCTTGTTAAAGACATGACAGCAGAAAGAATGTAGTGGCAAACCACGAGACTGATATAGGGATAAAAAATGAATAATAAAATATTGTTAAAATACATTAACCTATTTTCCTTTCTACTAATACTTACTCTGGTTAAATACAAATGTCCTAACAGTTTGTTTTTCACCTTTGCACAGCTGTCTGACCCCAACACTGCAACTATATACAAGTTCCGAGCCCCATCACCTCTGGCAGCACGGTCGTGGATATCTCACCTACAACTCGCTCTCAGCGATGTCAGCCAGGGACCTCCAGAAAACCTCATGACATTTGAGTGAAAAACTATAACTATTGAGTGAAGAAGTGCTACTTTTGGTCTTTCCGTGGATGGTGTAAAGTAGTGATCATATTTCAAGTGAAGTGCTATTTCACCTCTTAAGTGAAACGTTAACTGTATTTTGAATGAAGTGTTAGTCATCTCGAATGATGTCGTCTAATGAATGAAATGTTAATTGTCCATTGAATGAAGTGTTATTCATCTTTTGAGTGAAATGCAAGTTGTCCTTTGAGAGAAATTTAATTTCATTTTATTTTTTCCTTTTATTATCATTACTATTACTATATTATTATTATTATTATTTTTTCATAAAGCTTTAAATAACATTGCATTGAAATGCTCCTTGTTCATGTGCAGTGGCCTAGTGCAAGTCAGATGGACTCGGCAAACTTTAGACCGAACAATAAGCCAGAGTTAAGCAGAACATAAACAGTTTTATCAGGCAAGGAAGGGAGAAACCTGATCTGAGTGGAAAATCTTAGGATTTGAGCCATAAAGGAAGCTGAGAGGTCAAACACTAAAGCCAAGAAGTGATAGAAATGTGGGTTTCAAAGAAGCTGAAGAAACAGCCAGCCAGCAAGCAAGAGTGCTGGTATCTTTGGAAGGGAGAAGAAGAAAGCTGAACCCTGAGCCAAAGATAATTAGTGATGATGTAAGGCAATTGAGATTTTGGTTGAGCATCAAGGAACACAAGTCCCCCTGTGATGGACAGGAAGAATAAAAAGCAGCAGCAGCAGTTTATCACAAAGACAAAGGGAACTTGACAAATGGTGCTGCATTGCATTGGTGTGGTGGATTAGTTTTTACAAGAGCATCAGCATCTGACATGCCTTCCATAAAGTGAAGAACTGGCATTCAACATTTTAGCATATTAATGTTGCTTAGTGTGGGCTCTATAGTTGTGTGTCTGCAAATGTTGAATACGGTTAAGCTAACAAAATACTCTGGTTAAAGCTACTATTATTATTATTATCATTGTTGTTATTATCATCATTATTATTATTATTTTTCTTATTATTATTACTACTATTACCATTATCAATATTATAATTTTTATAATGGCCTATGGGATAAACAATACTCCTGTCCATAAACAGAACCAAAGCATATTTGGCCAGTCAATCACCAGAGGAATGAATGTCTGATGTTGTCAGTCACTTCTGCATTTTTTAACTTTCCTAGCATGATTTTGTTTTATTTCCAACTTTACCTTGCCTTTCCTGTGCCTCTTTGCCAAGGTTAGTTGAGCCCATCCTTATAACCTATCCTCAGCAGACCTCTTTCTTAATCTGACCAGAGACAACACAACCTACCTGCTTAACCACAGAATACCACTGTGATAATGAAGCTAGCTCTCACTCAGTCTTGTGCTCCCTCCACACCCCAATTTAAAACCCCTCAGTCAATCACTATTTCATATTCACCCTGTCCACCCCTGAATTTAGCAGCATGTCCATGTTCTACTTGATTTCATTTCATTTCACCCCATAATTTCTGTTACTTCCTTGCAGATTTAACTCCATCTATTTTGTACTGATTCTTATCCTTCTATGTTTTGCCCCCATCATCATTTATTGCACTACTCTCCCTGTGACTTTGTCATTTGCCCCTACTCATCACTGAACCCCCTTGCTTTCTCCTCCGAGTTGTTCTTCCCTCCTTCCCTCACTTGAGACATCTCCACTGATGACTATGAGCAGTTTCCTGGGAACTGCAGGTCTCCTGCAAGAGAGAACTGGTACAGTGGATTGATGGGTTCTTCATCATGTTGCATTCAGCTTGTTCATCTCTCACTTCAATCAGCTCGGTTCACTTAGTTTTATCATCCTGTCTGTCAATTACAATCGTTTATCCACCATTTACCACTCTTGTCTGAATTCACTCTTGTTTTTTCTTTCAACCCTTTTCACCCCCCTTCCCCCAATACTCAGGCTTGCTTGTTCAGGCTCTTTTTCTCTCTCATTTTTTTTCCTTTTCTCTATCTTTTTTTTTTTTTTTCATTTTTATACATTTTTTTCTCTTGCTTCTCCTTTTTTCTTTTATCCCTCCTTTTTTTTTTTTTTTTTTTCTTTCTTTTCTTTCTTTCTTTCTTTCTCCCCTGTGGTTCATGAAGTGATTTGCTTTCAGTTCAATGTATTTGTCATTGGTAAACCTGTTAATTGTGTGTGCCAATACAGTCATTTCATGTCAGTGTTAATTTTTGGAGCCAAGTGTACTTTTAATTGACCAAATGATGGCCTTTTTTAAATGCCCATAGCCACAACCTCATAGCAGCCATGACTCAGCTGCTCAGTCAAGCCATGACCCTGTTCACACAAGCTGTAACTATCCCTAAACCTGACACTCCCTTTCCCCATGCAGCTATAATGATATGATTCTTTTTTTTTTTTTTTCTCGGATTCTGCCACCTAGTTCTGTAGGTACACTCAGACATTATTTTCCTCACGTGTGACAAGTTCCTGGGGGTGTCTTTTACACCAGTGGACCACTCTGCTGTTGGTATAGGCTGATACTGTGTATCACCCACACAGCATTATGGATGTTCTTGTCCTTAAGACAAATGAATCAGTTTTATGGAAGGCTCTTGGCATGAAGTGTAGGAATGATGTGGGACAGGCAACTGGTTTCAGTGCGTGATGAGTGGCTGTGATGATGCAGGTGGAGGAATCAGGCAAGGACTTGGCAGGCATAAGACAATACTAGAGTGTGTGTGTGTGTGTGTGTGTGTGTGTGTGTGTGTGTGTGTGTGACATATATGGCTATAAAATGGAGAGTATGTGAAGACTGTTTTAACTAATGTGGTATAGGTGTGTTCCATAGACTTATGATCCTCTGTCAGATGTATTCATGTTTGCAGTATCACTGAAATAACAGTGGCAGTGTATAAGGAACAATTGCTCACATTGGATTACGTGTAAACTGTAGAAGAGTACTTATTGTGTAGGCTGTGGCTTTAGGATAGATGGTGAGCAGAGAAAACTAGAACTGTATATGAAGAATACTTTGTATATCAAAACAGATTCCTCTTGATATGCAGGACAGGGTACACTCAACACTCAGGGACACACAGTACTACAAAATTGTCGTAATTCGAAGCTAAACGGAAATCTTGGTAATTTGTACATGACGTTACTCATACACAACCACACACAGACAAGCAAAGCTTGCATATTGGGTACAGGGTTCTTTCCAGTCATGTCGGTGGCTGTGAACAAAATACAAAGGGAAAGGTCATTATAATTACAAAACTTCAAGTTAAGCTGAATGATAAAAACAAAAGAACATAGTATGCATATGGACACCCAGATTTTTAATTATGAATCAAAATTATAACATGAACTTTACACCAAACTTCAAACTTAATGAGAAAAACATGTGAACATAGTATGCTTATGGATACCCAGATTTTTAAATATGAATGAAAATTATAACATGAACACAGACACCAAACATGGATAGTTTTGGAAGGAAGTGTGTAGGGATTCAAAGCTTGCTGGGAATTGGGACAAATAAAGTTAGGAACCCTAGAAAAGATTTTGCTATTAGCATTGTGTAATTTGTTTTACTCAGGCTTTTCAGAGATTATAGGAGGGTCCAGTGATGTTGCCAGCTACTTGATGGCTGCAGGTCAATTGCACAAGAATCTCAAAGTATCATAGTGAGACTAAATAGTCTAGTGATAAGTTGAGAGAGAACCAGATTTAATGTGAAGTTTAGAGATTAAGATATTAAAGAAGACTTGCAGATAGTTAATTCTTGAGGCTTTTTCTAAGCTTAGCTAAAAGTTAGAGCCCTGCATATCTTGTGTATATGTTTTATTTTCATAATTGTTTTGGAAGAATGATAGATGCAGCTTAGATGAAATAGGAAAATGGGGATGGCTTCCATTATTTTAAGGGTTTTGAGATCAGCTTGGATGAAAAAAGTGTGTAAATTGAATATGAAAGTTTAAGGTAGAGAAGCTAAGGAGGAAGTGGGATGGCATGAAAACAATATTATAACTTGTGGGACAATTAAATGAGCGTTTTTTTTTTGTTTTTTTTTTAAGTTAAAAAAGATTAACCTTTTCATCATAAAAGGTATTAGATATTAAATAATACTTGTGAAAGAAGTCAGAGGGAAAAATAAATCTGGGCAAGGAAAGAAAGTAAGGGCATACGAGTTTTTAAACAAGGGAAATGTTTAATAGGATGAACATTGGGAGGTATTAGGGGATAGACCAGCACTGGTTGGAGGTAGAACAAATAGAATCCAAACACTGCCTGTACCAGACTTGTTAAGAAAGGAGAGTTGTCATGATGGGGGAAATGGCTAGGGCCCCATGAACATAGGTTTCTTGTACACTTTGTTAGGTGAATATAAGGGAGACTGCTTTAATAAACGAATTATTTAGATTACCAGAATAGCAAGGAGATATTTTGAATAAAAAAAAGATTAATAAAGGATATAGGAAGAAATTGGATCAAAGAGGAGAACTGCAAATAAAACAGAGCAGAATTGCTTTAGTGGTCAAAGAATATAGGAGATATAGAAAGAATTATGATGATGAAGGAATACTACAAAAATAACCACTGTTGTGGAAAATACATCCAGAGATAGATAAAACACAAATCTTCACATTTAGTCACATACTCAAAATGGGCAGCATGTATACTTAATTTTAATAGGTATGGTGGTGTTTCAATTATTAATGGGAGATAATACAAAAGTGAAATGCTTTCCAGGAATCCTCAAGGGCATTTGTACAGCAAAACTAGAGTTTAGACATGGGAAAATGCAATTTAAGTGGAAAAAATATATTGAATTTTTTTTTGAGAATATGGGGTGTTACATGGTACAGCTGAAGAGATAATTTTGTCTAGAAGGTTCAGAACCTGGTAGATGAAGAGGCAGATGAGACGTGGTTATAGCTGTGTGTCTCATGTACTGTTGCTTCAACCAGCACAGTTGGTTAAATGTCTAGACCTTGTGTTACTTCTTTTGGGGTTCAATTCTTATATACGACCACCAATATGGGGCCACTGTGTATACACCTACAGTCAATGCTAAGTGTGGAGTATAATTAGTCTATTATATATTTACAGTGTGTCGTGTGTGATTAGAGTGGAACCTCTATATTCAAATGACCCTTTATTGAAATAATATATATATAAAAAATTTCTCTTTTGTAAAAATGTTGCTCCAATAACTGAACCAGTCGTATGTTACAAGAGCAACAAAGTGTCATATGCCCAGTTTGTCAGCTCACAATTGGTAAAATCCCATACTTGACAAGGTATTAAAACTACTTTTACAAAGTTTTCATGGAAGAACATAATATCATTTAATTATTTTTTCACAGTTTCGATTTTTCATCTTGTGTCCGTAGCTACAAGGTTTGTTTTCCAATTTTACTTGAATTAGTTCCTGTTTATCATCAACTCAAACTAATATGGCTATCTCCCTAATAAAGGAAAAAAAGTCCTTAATATATAAATGGATAGATAGACAAACTAATATGTATAATACCCAATAATCAAATTAAACACTTTCTAAGATGGCATGATGATCATAATGCCAAATTGGATTGATACAATGAAGTGACCAATTCTCTTTGAAAAACATTGTAAAATAATTTTTGATGCCCTGGTTTTGTATCGTAAGTGAAGTATGTAACATATTTAGTGAAAAATATGCCTCTCATTCAATGAAACTTTTGATATGGCAATTTTCTACTTGAATCTATTTGATTGGGTGTTCATATGGACTGGATAAAGAATTTTTTTTTAGTTTGTGTTTTAATGAAGAACACTTGGCTGGTAATAACGTTTCTGAAACAGTGTTCAAGTGTGATTTTCTGCATGTAATTATTGCTCTGCAGATTTAGATGTACATTATTTTCAATTAGAATTTTTTAATAGGTACTTATTGGGGGGCATTTCAGAATGTATTATCCCAATTTATATTATTTCTTATGGGACATTTTTTACCCAGTATTCACATGGTTCATATTTGAAAGACTTTGTGGAATGATTTAAGTTCGAATGTAGAGGTTCCTCTGAATATGTTGTGTGTTATGCATATGGTGTTTGTTTCTGAATGTATGTATAGTATGCATGTGGGTATACATCATACTTGAGGTGAAGCAGATGATGCCCAGCCCAACTTTTAAAGCCTTTTTGCTCTTTCACCTGCTCCATGTCTCCCTCCTGCCTACTTGCCATCTGCTGTGTACCACATGTTGGACCTAAACATTTGTTTTATCTAGTCAAAATGGACTTCCGAATTTTTCCTGTGCAACCAACAAAATCAAAGGCTGACTTCTGTGTCTTGGCAGCACTTTGAAGACTGCCGCCAAAGAGGAATGGATCAGAGTGTTTAAACATGCTCTCGTGGCAATGCAGAGACCTAGATGCTAAAACACATGGTATAAAGTTGTGCACAATCCCTTAAGCATACGTTCATATCTGCTTATGTGTGTGTTGTGGGCCACAACCAAGCCAAGGTGATGTGTAAGTATGCAGTGCATAGTTGTTGCAACTGTGGGATTTGCAACGTCACTTTATTGTGTCCAACGAGATTCATTAGTGGAAGACTTCCTTGGCAAATAGTAAATCGGGCTTTGGTCTCACAGTGTAGAACCAATGATTATATTAGTTATTAGCCTTAAATCTTTTAAGTACGATTTTCATTTTATGATTATTTCTGATATTATTTTTACTATATCAGCATTATTATGGCTACTGATAATAATATTTCTATTAAACTGAAATTTGTGTTTATTTTCATGGTCTTTGATATTTGTTAACATTGTTCCATCACATGTGTCACTGTTTGATCAATTTGTTTGGGGCCAGTGCCTGTATGACCCATCATCCACAAGGAGCTAAGAGGAAAGGGAAACAAGGGTGGTTGATGGGAGTGGATGTGTGCTTTTTGATTTGGCTACCTCCCTTATAAGGGGGAAAAAGCCTTTGGTATATAGATAGCCACGTACCCTGTCTTGGGTACTGGCTGCATGTTTTTGAGAGGTTAAAATCTGCTCAGTAGCATGCAGCTGATACTTTAGGGTCTATATATAGTGCCCCTATGGACCAGAGCCACACATCACTTTGTGATATTGATGATATGGTTTGTCACAAATTCACCCCTTATCAGAAGGCCAGGAGAGTGCCCCTCACAGAGGACTTTGTAGTGTGGAATTTAATGAATCATACCCTTGGTTCAACTTCGCCGCTGGCAGGATTTGAATCAACATCCCCTCGACCTTCGCTGTAAGTAACGATGCTCTAACCTGCTCAGCCAGCGAGCTTTGTGATAAAGGAAATCTCTTCATAGAGAAATGATACTACTTTATTATACTGTGAATGCCCCTCCATTATGCTGTCCTGTACCATTTCTCTGAATATACATTTTCCTTTTTGCCAAACCTTGTGGTAGAGGAGAAAGAATACTGCTGAGTGTTCCCACTTGGCTCATAAAAGGTGACAAAAATGGGACAAAAATAGGATTAGGCATACTACTCTCTGCAGCTCCAAAGGGGACATGCCTAAAAAAGTAAAGGCATAAGATGGTTTGGGAGGAGTTTTCCAACCAGAACCCTAAGGTTTGGGTCTTTTAATGTGCATGGTTATGGTACAGATGAGAGTGAAAGGGAAGAGGTAAGCAGTATGTTTGAGAAGATGGATGTGTTAGCATTGAGTTAAACTAAGTTGAAAGGAAGGGGCAAGTTTGAATTTGGGAGTGTAGTGGGAAGGTTGTCTGGAGTAAAGAGATGAAGAAGGAGAGAAGGGTTGACCATACTAGTAAGTGAAGAGATAGATAAGCATGTGGTGGAGTGAAAGGAGGTTTCTTCAAGGTTATTGTGGATGAAGGTGAAACTGGGAAGGGAGATGTGGGTCTTTGTAAGTGCATATGAGCCTGGTTAGTGAGAAAAGTATAGAGGAAAGTGAGGCTTTTTAGGATAGATTTAAATGAGTACATAGAGAGTTTAAGGAGAAATGCTAGAGTAGGAGATGAACCAGTTGACGGATTGGTTGGGAAGCGTGGAATACCAGGAAAAAATTGTAGAGGAGAGTTAATGGTGGAGATGTGTCTAGAGAATTGATGATAGCAAATAAAGTGTTTAGGAAGAAAGTCAAGCATAAGTACACATGGGAGAGGGTGGTAGATGAAGCTTTAACTTCTTTGATACAATGATGCCTACGTAGATGTCATGAGGCAGGAGTGGGTATGTGAGGATGCTGGTGTTGATGGCTTGATTATATTTATTAGTTGCAGTGGAGTTACTCCCGAATTCTGTGAACTGATTTGATCACGTTTTCTGTTTTTATTATTACTCAGAGTGAAGGAGAATGAGTAATACAGTGGTGACTATATTTTATAACAAGTAGTGTGATGCATCGTACATTAGGCATCGATGCTGCATGTGAGAATTTGACTTGTATTGAAGAGGTTAATGGACTATATAGTGGTAACCAGGAGAAGAGTAGGAAGAGTTTTGAATATGTTATTAGGGGAGAGAGTGGGGGAATATCAGATCAATTTTGATGGAAGGTTATTTGAGAGTGGAGGATAGATGGAGAAAAAGGACAAGGTAAGGAGGTGCTTAGAGTAAACTGGTTAAATGAGAAAGAAATGTGAGTATAAGAAACTGAGAGAAGAATGGGAGGGAGCGAAGGATAAAGTAGAACTAGGAGTGGAGGAGGAATGGGGATGTTTCCAGGAGGGAGTCACAAGGTGTGCAAAGATGGCATGTGGAACAAGGAGGATGGGAGGAAATAAAAGGAATGGTAGTGGTGGAATGATGAAGCAAAGAAGGTTGTAGAAGAAGAAATGAACATTCACAAATTGGTTGCAAACAGGACAAGAGAATATAAGAGGTGCAAAGAAGAGAGAGCATAAGATAAAGGAGGCAAAAAGGAGAACAGATGTGAAATGATGTAGGGGTATGTCAGAAAATTTTGAAAGTAATAAGATGTTTTGGGAGGAAATTAAGAGAAGAAGGTGAGGTGAATCAAGTAGAGAAGGTAAAAAGTACAGATTTAGAGATGATAATGGAAGAGACAGCAATAAGAGGAAGATAAGCAGAGTATTTTAGGGAGTTGCTAAATGTGAAGGAGGATAGGGAGGAAAAGGTAGTTTGCAGTGGGAAGAGCTAAGAAAATGAATGAGGAGAAATAGGATGAGGTGAAAGCAGTTATTAAAATGATGAGAGCAGATAAGGCACCTGTGTTAGATGGGTATCATGCAGAGTATCTAAAGAGGAGATACAATGATGGTGGACTAGCTGGTGAGGTTGTTTAATGTTTGTCTAAAAGAAGGTTATGCCAGAGAACTGGAGGAGTGCCTATATAGTTTTGATTTACAAGGGAAAAGGGAACAAATACGAGTAGTAGTTTTAGAAGGATAAATTTGTTTAGTGTAGTTGGGAAGACTTATTGGAGGGTTTTGATTGAGAGAATTAGGAGAGGAACAGAGGGAGTAATTAGTGAGGAACAGTGGGTTTAGGAAAGGTAGGTGTTGTGTGGATCAAATTTTTGTAGTAAGGTAGCTATGTGAGAAGCTTTAGGAAAAGGTAAGGATGTTTTTTGGGCCTTTATGGATTTGCAAAAGGCTTATGACAAGGTAGACAGGAAGGTGCTGTGGGAGGTATTGTAGATATATGGGATAGGAGGAAAGCTGTTAAGAACAGTTTAGAGTAGTAGAGCCTGTGTTTAGAGTTAGAAATGGAGAGTGAGTGTTTCAAGGTAAAGGTGGGACTTTGCTAGGGATGTATCATCTCGCAATGGCTGTTCAATTTATATATGGATGGGGTGGTGTGAAAGGTAAATGCAAGGTAACGGGCCAGGGATTGGAGATGGTTAAAGAAAATGAAGGAAAATGGAAGATAAGCCAGTTGTTTACTGATGACACTGCACTTGTAGCAGGATTAGAGGAGGGATTAAGGAAGTTAGTGACGGAGTTTGTGAAGGTGTGGAAAAGAAGGGAGTTTAAGATAAATATGGGTAAAAGTAAGGTGATGTATAAGGGAAGAGGCTGGCAGCAAATTGGAAGTGAGTATTAAGGGAGAGAGATCAGAGGAAATGGATAGCTTTAGATACTAGGGGTGAATATGGCAGGAAAGGGAGGAGTGGAGGTGGAGATAGAATGTAGATTGAGAGAAGCATGTAAATGCCTTGGAGGATTAAAAAATGTAATGAGAAATAGACATTTGGGAATGGATACTAAGAGGAGATTGTATGAAGGGGTGATTGTGCTGACAGCACTGTATGGGGTAGAAACATGGAACATAAGAAAGGAAGAGTTTATAAATGTGTTTGAGATGAATAGGGGTTACTAGGCTGGATAGAGTGAGGAATGAGGAGGTGCTGAGGAGAGTGGGGTGGAAAAGGAGTTGGGAGATATGGTTGATGAAAGAGTATTGAGATGGTTTAAACATATGGAAAGAATGGGTGAAGAAAGATTAGTAAAAGAGGTGTGGAAGGCAGAGGTGGATGGAATGAACATGAGGGGGGTGACCAAGGATGAGATGGATGTGGTAAAAGGGGTTTTAGGAAAGAGGGGGATGTCCGTTGAGGAAGGACGGGAAAAGACAGAAGATAGGGGTGAGTGGAGAATGGTTGTATATGGATGATGCTGTGATGCATGGAAGGGAGTGGGTGGGAGATGGGGGGTGAAGGAGTATGTATGAATGATATTTTGATGCAGCCCAAAGGGATTTCTCCCCATCTTCACTTTTTCTGCATATGAGGATGGAGAGGGGTGGTTGTTGATTAAATGAAACAGCCTTGGTGTAGATGTTCTGTGTTTTGCTACATTGCTTCTGACCCAGGGCAGTGGGCAAGATGCAGGGATAGCCCATCATCCAGGAGGGGCCAAGAAAAGAGGGAGGGAGGGGTGATGAATGGGAGTGGAGTATGTGGGGATGAAATTGGTGGGAGTGGATATATGCCTTTAACTTTGACTACCTCCCTTATAAAGGGTTAAAACTCCTTGGTATATAGGTAGCCTACATGGTGGTGAGGTTGATGGATAGCTAGGTAATACTGAGATAGATGGGATGGTTCAATGGGTTTTCATTGTGTATCATATGGGTGTAGATTGAGAGAAGGAATGCCTTATGGGATTAAAGAGTAATGAGAAATAGGCATTTGGGAATGGATGCAAAGAGGAGGTATATGAAGGGGTGGTTGTGGCAATAGCACTGTATGGAACAGAGATGCGGAATTTAAGAGAGGCAGAGAGGATAGTGGGTGGGATATAGGGATGACCCATCATCCATGAGGAGCTAAGATGAAAGGGAGGAAAGAGTGGTGGACTGGGTGGGAATGGGTATTTACCTTTTGACTTTGGTTGTGAGGGGATGGAGAGATCAGGGTCACCATTGAGGTGAAGTTGCCTTGCTTTGGATTTAGTGTCTTGCTACATTGCTACTGACCCAGGGCAGTGGGCGGGATACAGGGATGACCCGTTATCCATGAGGAACTAAGAAGAGAAGGAGGAAGGGGTGGTGGAGAGGAGTGGAATGGATGGGATTAGGTATGTGCCTTTGACTTGGCTACTTATCTTATAAAAGGGAAAAAGCTCTTGGTATATAGACTGGCTACCTCCCTTGTAAGAGGAAAAAAGCCCTTGGTATATAGATAGATGATGTGGGTGTGGTTTACCTCTCAAACAGTACCAGCTGAACTTTAAAAGCTTACTACTCAAATATATACAAAATCCTGCCAGCTGCACTATGCAATACACTCATACCCAGATCACTAAACAAGTTCTTCAAGACAGACCACCAAACTTAATGCTTCACCAAATCCTCCCCTCCCTCTGACACCAGCCCCACAGAAAAGTCCTTTTCAAGAGAAATAAGAATCACACAAACATATGTGCATTTAGAACACCATCCAGCTCTACCACATTACCAACACAGAATAAGGTTGACCACCAGAATCAAATTGCCCTAGGTGCAACCACCACACAGAAGATGCTGAACATTTCATCCTACACTGCCTCACAGTAAGAATCCCTAAACAACAACAACAATATTTCTTGTCTAAGTGATCTATGGGCCTGTCCAGCAGCTGTTACTGGTTACTGAGTGGCTGTGGGTTTCTTGCAAGAGATCTGATAATGGATTACAAAGGATTACAAAGGCGGAGCATGCCGACAGGAGACCCCTTGGTCCATATCTAGGTCGGGTGTGTGCTTTGACTCGGCCTTCCTTTTATAAAAGGAAAGGGCCTTTGGTGTGTAGGTAGGTTGGGATGCGGGTGAGGGTGGCTAGTTCAAAGCACCCACCCATTGCATACACATCTTTAATGCCCTTTGTATCTCAGCACCTTGTGGAAGAAATCATGCCTTTTCTCCCCCACCACACTGCTCAGGTCAAAGGTAATGCAGCAAGATGGTCCCTCCACAATAGGGCCCAACTGTCACAGTTGCAGAGGCTTGTGCAAGGGTAGGGAATGGAAGAGTGAGTGGTTAGGTGAAGGTGGAGCTGCACCAAGATTGTGTAATATCACTGGTTGTTCAACATGTATATGGATGGGGTGGTAAGAGGTAAACATGAGGGTGAAAAGAGAGAGGGGTGGTGAATGGGAGTGGAGTATGTGGGGATGAAATGGACAGAAGTGGATTTATGCCTTTGACTTACCTCCCTTGTAAGGGGGAAAAACCCCTTGGTATATGTACGTATGTAAAAAGTAAAACATTCAGTTGGGGATCGATCGTTTATTCATTGAAAATATAAGTTACCCACTTGTATTTTATACATTCATTCTATTTAAATATATTTCATACTTCAGTCGAAATATAATCCAACCTGAAAAAGCAAATAAATGTTCACACATTTCTTTTGACAATTTTAGATTGGCCAGATACACACGAGTGGGTCATGTTCATTCAGATTCATTTAGTTCACCTAAGTGCTCACATTCATGTGTTATTTCTAGTTTCTAAACATGTATATAATATCTGGGAATCTCTTCAGATGCACACTTCATACTCATATTCATGTGTTATTTCTTCTAGTTCCTGAACATGTAAATAATATCTGGAAATCTCTTCAGATGCACACTTTTATGAAAACAACAAGAGATTTCTCTATGTCAAGAGATATGTTCTTCATTGCAGAGTTCAACCATAGCAAGTCTTTGTACACTTCAAGCAAATATCAGCTGAAAGTTGATGATCCGAGATCACACCAATATCATATAGGAACTCAAAGATATAGTATATGTATGTATATACATTCCTTTCATAGTTTGGGAATGCATGCTGGATAAGCAGGCACACAGAGTATACATTCCCTTTCTTTCATAGTCCTGGACATTAACTGGATAAGGACTTGCATACTTCCAGTACACATTCTCTCCATTTGTAGTCTTGAGATACATGCTGGATGCGAGGGGGCACACATCCATGACACTGGTACCAAAGATTCCTGATACTATCCTTTATCCAGAAATGGCAATAAGTGGTGTCTCACTTTTCTGGTATTGGTAATCACAAATATGTGTTTATGCCCGAGTTTTAGTTCCATTCCAGTTAGGGATCATAAAATTGGGCTTGTTACTTAAGTTGTGGATGTAAGTAGATATGAAGGTCAGCTTGTGCAGGCCAACAGTGATGGAGAACTTTATAAAGAGCCAACTGTGATAGAGTTCTTCATTGCGTGTTGTTGTTGATGTATATTCCTGGGGCAGAGGTGATGGGTCCTGCTCCACACCATTGTCTCCCAAATCACGACCCCACCGCACCCCACCCGACCCCCATCCCCTATATTCACTCCCTACAGAACCAAGGGATAAATGGGGAAGGGAAAAGAAACCCTTTGCTTCTACAGACAAGTGATGTAGACACTTGTCAATTGTTTGTGTCATTTTGACATTTGGAAATAAACTCTCCTACTGGGATTCGAACCCTCGCCTGAGCGGCTTGCTTCGTAGAAGGCGAAGACCGTACCGTCACGTCACCACGACCCTTCAAAACAGAACGAATTGAGTTTATTTCCACACTTGTCAATGTTGCCACATTAAAGTGGGTCTGTGCTTCAATGCCCCCTAATCCTGAAGGGATCTAAAGGAAGTGGAGGGAAGAATTTATGGGAGGAAGCTAGCAATGATGGACATGAGACTTTGTGGTAGTCTGGCTTTATAGCAGTGGTAAACATGCCTTGTGAACCTAAGTTAGTTTAGCTAAATGTGTTCTCTGACACAAGACCTTTTGCAGCAATCAGCGACTTCATGTTGCCTGAAAAGAGTTACCGTATGCCCAATAAGTTAGTCACAAATTAGAATTAATGTGCTGCACTTTGTAATGCAAAGCCACATACAATGCAGGAACATTTGTCCTGGTTTTCATTTATGAAGGCAGGAGAGATACATTGGGTGTCCACAATGGAGCTTACCAGTAACGGTTCACCTAAGCACTGTAGACCAGTAAGCCTTATTGGTGACCCATGGGCCTGTCCCGGATTGTTTAAAGCTTTCTCAGGGGGACCACACACCAGACACTAGTAATGGGTGCTATATGATTTTATTCAGTTTCAAAGTGATCTCCAAAAGGTTCACGATTGGCATTATGCGAATATGGGAATAGAACCACTGGTCCGAGTTCATTGCCCTGGGATATTTAAGTCCTAGCCTACCTTGGTGACATTACCGAACAGAGATCAGAAATTCGTTGAACCTCCTCTGTACTGGTCACTATTTTTACTTTCATTCTGGACAATGCCAGGCTGTTTAGCAAACGGCTTGTCGGGGGAACTCGGTACGTCTGCGTACAGTTGCCACAATAAAGATTAGTGTCCATTTTCTAGCCGGTTCAATCAAGCACAACATTCACCTAAGTACACGAACGAAAAGATGTGGAAAATCATGATAAAGCCTCGTTGACATAGGCCTAGTTCAGTAGCCGCTAGTGCTGAAAGCGACTTGTAAACTACCTCTCTACTTGCCCAATGTCAACAGAAAGATAGTCAACTTGCCTCCAAACTATCCTAGTGTCAACACTTACTTGCCGGGTAATTTAACTTGCAGTTAGCGGTAGTGGCGACTAAACTAGCCCCGTGTCAATGAAGCTTAACACTTGTTGAATGGCACCAGAGATCAAGCCTGGAGAGGTTCCTTGATCCATCAAGCTCTCCTGCACCACAGTCCAAGGAAGTTCAAGACTTTGAACAGAATCCCCAACAAAGGCAACCCTTTCACCTCACCCCTGAACAATGGTGCCCAGCCTAATCTGCTTAGCCTATCCTGAACATATATGGATAGCCATAACTCGACCTATCCTATGCTATCTTTAACAAATCTAAACTAAGTGAGGCTACACTAATCTCTATCCAGGTCGGTACCCTCTCTAGAATAGCCAGGCACTTCCGGGTAGTGGAGGAGGGAAGGAGGAGTTGGTTTGTGTCGAAACTCCATCACAGCTTGGTTCATATCTCCATCTACATGTTTGGCGGTGTTGTAAGGCGGGCGTGCGAGGAGCGGGGTTTCTTTGTCCTGCTACGTGAGGACAGTGTCCTCCAAAGATGTCTTCGGCAGCAGGACTCTGTCGGGGTCCTGGTGCTGCTTCTGCTGCTGCTGGGCGAACCGGAGGTTTCTTCTCCAAGGTCTGCAATGCTTCATTTCGTCCCTTCGAAGACGCATGATCTTGGCCAATGCCCGGGGCTTGTACCTCCTGACGTAGCTTCCTTCTCCGACCACGAGGCGGACCTCTCGGCCGTCCCTCGAGGTCTCCGTGCGCCCCATCAGGAGGTAGGTGCGCCCAGGACGGAGCCTCGGGCACCTGCAGGCATTGTCCACCCACAGGAACTCCTTGTGGAGGAGGGGGACAGTGTTCTTGTAGGACTGATGGATGAGGACCACGTGGCGCATCTCCGACCCTAGTACCTCTGTGTTTTCCACCTCGACGCGTGATACTGCAAAGAAAGAAGGTAATGTTGAATGGGAACTAAATGATACTGCATCAAGGCAGACATGTGAAGTATATGCATCACTCTTATCTCCCGTGTACCCCCCCTCCCCCCCTCTCTCTCTCTCTCTCTCTCTCTTCCTCTCTCTCTGAGAAGCTCACCGAAGTCGCTCGTACAGAAGTTTTTCTTCGCTCTTCTGACGCGCCTGCAAGGTCCACATTCCTTCTTTACTTTCTCCTCTTTCCTCGAAGTCTTCTTCCTCTTCTTGTTCTTCCTCCTTCTCTCCCTCCTGTCCTGTCTCTCCTTGACCTTATCCTTCTTCTCGCCCTTCACACGTCTTTGCTTGGGATCCCTCGGGCCCCCGCGAGGCGATGATGCCTCTGAGGAGATGATGACGAATGGAGGGGATTCTGAGGAGGAGGAGGAGATGTAGGAGGTGCTGAGGGAGGGACGTCCCTCTTTAGAGGTATTGGTCCTGGGTTCCTGGTGGAGATCGGTAGAGGGCTGAAGGTGTGGCGGAGGTTGCAAGGGCGCGCCCGGCCGGGGGAGTTGGCTACCCTCCGTCGTGCCCTCTGGGGTCAACCTGCTGCTGGCGGTGTCGTTGACCTGAGGGGCGTCGTCTCCGGAAGGGAGGTGCTGTCTGACGATATCGATGTTGGTGATCACTGCCGGTCTGGGGGTCGTACTCGTCCGTCTGCTCGAGGATGAGGTGGTGGTGGTCGAGGGGGAGGTGGTGCTGGTGGAGGAGGACTTGGTCGGGAGAGGGACGATGAAGGGCAGGTGACCAGGGACGGTGTTCGGGGTCCAGTACTCGTAGCGGATGCCGGGGTTGTGCTCCCGAAGAAGGACCTGAAAAAGGATGGAAACTTCGTTTAGAGCAGTGGTTGTTCACCTTCTTCGTACCCCTTGATTATCTCAGAATTTTTTCCTCGTACCCACATCCAATATAAATACAATGCAAACATATGAAAAGGATTAGCGATGCAAACCTTACTGATAAATTATCAGATATATATAATGACTAAATTAAAGTCCTTTTTTATTTCAAAATAGAAATGTCAATTAGGAGGGTACAACGAATGCACATTATGCTTTCTCGTGGTAAATATGCAGTGCCATTGCACTGGCTACCATGTCTCGTACCCCCAGGTTTAAGGTTTCGTACCCCTCAGGGGTACAGGTACCCCAGGTTAAGAACCACTGGTTTAGAGAGAGAGAGAGAGAGAGAGAGAGAGGGTGGGAGGCAGAGGTGAATGAGGTATTATTGAATAGTGGAAGAAGGAGGGAGGTAGGTAGGAGAGGTGGAGGTACGCAAGGAGGTTCCCCAACCCACCTCTTCCCCTCCCCCTTCCTCCCTCTACTCACTTCTCCATCTCCCCCCCCACCTGGCTTTACCTACTTCCCTCTTTCCCTACCTCTTCTTCTACCTGCTTCTCCCTCCCCAACCCACCTTTCTCGCTCTACCTCTACCTCTGCCTACTTCCCTCCCTCCTTGTCTCCTCTCCCTACCTCCTTCTAAACCTACTCACTTCTCTTCCTACCTAACCATTATCTCTCCCCTTCTCCCTCGCCCTCTCCCTCTACCTTCCTTCCTACTTATCTCCCCTTCCCTCAACCTATCTACCTCTTCCCCCAACCTATCTCATGCTCCCTCTGCCTATCTCCTTCACTACATCCCTCTACCCTTCCCCCTTCTCTCTCTCTTTCTCTCTCTCTCTCTCTCTCTCTCTCTCTCTCTCTCTCTCTCTCTCTCTCCTCCTACCTACCTCCGTCTCTTCCTCTCCCTCCCTTTCCCTACTTACCTTCCTCGTCTCTCCCCCTCCCCTAGTCTTACCTACCTACCTACCTACCTACCTCCCCCTTTCCCCATCTGTCCCCCGTTTTCCTCTCTCTCCCTGTCCTACTTTCCTGCCCCCAATCAGAGGGAGTGCAGCAAACCCCAGGGTATGTATTATTTACTTAACTCTATTGGAAAAAGCCGGGCTTAATAAAGGCCTCACGATTCTTGAATATTGAATAACATTAACATGCATCTGACGTCAGCCTCGACGAAGTGGTGCTTACCATAAGGGTGAGGTCCTCAGTCGTCGGGCCGAGGGCAAAGAGTGTTTCGGACTCGTCCTGGGCCCTCGAGTACGAGAAGGAAGTTCCCCCGGCCTCGACGTCGCCCGGCCAGTCGATCAGCCAGTCGCCGTTGAGGATGTACTTGTTTCCCGCCTTCAGCGCTGCTCGAGGAATGAAAACAATGAAATTGACGGGCGATACTCAGAACGTAGTGAATGGGGCACAAAGTAACAGCGAACGTGTAAAGGTAGTAGGTTTTTTTTTTTCGCTGCGATTATCTTCCTACCTAACTTTTTGCCCTTGCGTAACCTTTAAAATAAATTGCATGTCTCAAGGAACCCCTGCGGAAAAAAAAACATATACCATATCTTTCTCATTTTATTTTCATCGTAATAATAGGTTAGATAGGATGTTGTCTATATATTACATTATTACAATAACCAAGAACATTTGAGTGTTTCACTATATTACGTATATGAAATCAAATAAAAAATCAAAAGTGCATTAGCTTATCTCACTTGTTCTCGCGGAACCCTTAGGGACCTTTTGCGGAACCTTAGGGTTCCGAGGAACCCTGGTTGAGAAACGCTGGTTCTAGTGCACCGACTCTATTTTCAGTGACTCTAGCGGCACTCGCTCCCAGCCAAAGATCACCATCATTCAAAAACAAAGAATTATTACTCTACACCAGTGGTTCTCAAACCTTTTCGTGAGCGACCCAGAATAAAGGAAAAACAAAATGGACAGTGATATATATATATATACCATTTACTTTGGGGGAAAAAATAATGTGTACCGCTTTTCTTTAACAAAACTAAATTAACAGAATCCATGGCACTGCATTTCCTTCAGAAAACTAAATTGATTAGTCAAGTATTTGAAATACTCTGAAAACGTGAGAATTTTCCGTGTCCCTGCGACCCGTCAAAATTGATCTCTCGACCCAACTTTGGGTCGCGACCCATAGTTTGAAAACCAGTGCTCTAGACAATCACACCAAGCAAAACGTTACACAAGATATGTGTAACATTTTTATTAAAGTCGAATGACAACAGATAATGCATTATGATGCCCCTCTCAAAATAAAGGACAATCTCGGACGAATAAGAATCGCCTGGCGGCAGTTATGGTGCAATAGGATTAGACCCGTCACCAATTTAACTTTGTTGAGCTCTGGCCAGTTACACTCAACAGGTTGAAGATGATTAAATAGCATTTGAATCACGTTGCCCCCTCTCCTCCTCCTCCTCCTCACCTCACTTCTCCAGCTGGTCCTCTCAATCCTCTCTTCCTCCTTCATCTCCTCCAACGTCAATTCTTCCCCTAGGATTTCCTCCACGCCGTCCCTCCATCTCTACTTCGGCCTCCCTCTAGACCAGGGGCTGGAAACTTCCGGCCTCCGGGCCGCATACGGTCCGCAAGATAATTTAGTCCGACCCGCGAGGAAACTCATAAACGTAATTTCATAAACTCATGAATGAGAGTATTTAAATTCAATGAAATATCACCCAACTCGACAGTGTAGGAGCATCATACTTATGAAATTAATGTTTTTAAATTATTCATTGTAATTGGTTGTTTTCCAAGTTCATAATTTTGTATTGCCCACTAATCATATTCAAAATATCTTGTCTTCTGGTCTCCAGCTCCATTCGCACACACACACACACACACACACACACACACACACACACACACACACACACACACACACACACACACACACACACACACGGCCCGGTGGCGGATTGGTAAGGCACTGGCCTCACAAGCCGGAGAACCGGGGTTCGATTCCCCGGCCGGGCGGAGACAAGTTGGGATTGTCTCCTTTCACGTGTAGCCCCTGTTCACCTAGCAGCGAGTAGGTACGGGACGTTAGTCAAGGAGTTGTGACCTTGCATTCCCGGTGTGTGGAGTGTGAGTGGTCTCAGGCCTACCCAGAGATCTGCTAATAATGAGCTCTGAGCTCACTGCC
>NC_134794.1:64791448-64793948 GCF_046742065.1 Oratosquilla oratoria | reverse complement strand
TGTGTGTGTGTGTGTGTGTGTGTTTGTGATTCACCTTGGTCTTTGGAACACGTGTTGGACTCGTGGTCGACAGCTATTTAACCTTCCGGAAGAGAGCTCAGAGCTCGTATGACCGATCTATGGGCAATACTGTGACCTTGCACGCGCACACACCCCGAACTCCCCACCCACGAGAGTTGGAGTAACGACTCGAAGCGCAGTGATCTGAAAATATTTCAGTCCTGGGCAGGATTCGAACCCGGACCACCGTAGTGACAGTCTGGGACTCTACCAACCGCGCCGTGTGTGTGTGTGTGTGTGTGTGTGTGTGTGTGTGTGTGTGAGAGAGAGCGAAAGAGAGAGAAATAGAGAAAGAAAGAGAGAGAGAGAGAGAGAGAGAGAGAGAGAGAGAGAGAGAGAGAGAGAGAGAGAGAGAGAGAGAGAGAATGGACCATTGTGGAAAGAAATGCGTGAGGAAATTAAGCGAATCCGGCCGGAATGGGACAGAATGAGTCGGAATCGGCCGGAATTGGATCCGGGAACCAAGGTCGCTGAAGCCATCAGCCGCTGAAGTAACACTTCAGCCAAGAATTTTCTTATTTCGGCCGAAATGGACTTCAGGAGGACAGGCCTGCTTCAGGGCCCGATTTCAAAATCAG
This sequence comes from Oratosquilla oratoria, assembly GCF_046742065.1. Classification (NCBI taxonomy): domain Eukaryota; kingdom Metazoa; phylum Arthropoda; class Malacostraca; order Stomatopoda; family Squillidae; genus Oratosquilla; species Oratosquilla oratoria. The sequence continues at coordinate 64,793,310 of NC_134794.1, read as the reverse complement.
CATTTCAGTTACAATACCCGTTGCCCAAGGCTTCCATGACTGGAAACCCGCAACCCTAGTCAGAAGGCCTACTAGCCAGAAGGCCCATTTGTCATAAGGCCCACTAGTCAGAACACCCACAAGTCAGAACGCCCACTAGTCAGAAGGCCTACTAGCCAGAAGGCCCACTTGTCATAAGGCCCAGTGGTCAGAAGGCCCAGTGGTCAGAAGGCCCACTAGTCAGAAGGCCCTATGTTCAGAAGACCCACTGGTCAGAAGGCCCTATCATCAGAAGGCCCTATGGTCAGAAGGCCCAGTAGTCAGAAGGGCCAGTGGTCAGAAGGCCCAGTAAAGTCCACTAGTCAGAAGGCCCACTAGTCAGAGGGCCAACCAGCCAGAAGGCCCAGTAGTCAAAAGGCCCACTAGTCAGAAGGTCCACTAGTTAGAAGGCCAACTAGTAAGAAGGCTCGGTAGTCATAAGGCCCACTAGTTTGAACGCCCACTAGTCAGAAGACCCAGTGGTCATAAGGCCCACTAGTCAGAAGACCCACAAGTCAGAACGCCCACTCAGAAGGCCAACCAATCAGAAGGCCAACCAGTCAGAAGGCCCACTAGTCAGAACGCCCACTAGTCAGAAGACCCACAAATCAGAACGCCCACTAGTCAGAAGGCCAACTAGTCAGAAGGCCCCATGGTCAGAAGGCCCAGTAGTTACAAGGCCCAGTAGTCAGAAGGTCCACTAGTCAGAAAGACCAGTAGTCAGAAGGTCCACTGGTCAGAAGGCCCTATGGTCAGAAGGCCCTTAGGTCAGAAGACCCAGTAGTCAGAAGGCCCGCTAGTCAGAAGGCCCTATGGTCAGAAGGCCCTTAGGTCAGAAGGCCCAGTAGTCAGAGGGCCCGCTAATTAGAAGGTCCTGTAGTTATAGGGCCCACTAGTCAGAAGCCCCGCTAGTCAGAAAATTGGTTAGGATATACGGTACCTAAAAAAAAAAGAAAAAATTATGAGGACATTTTTCACAGTCTCAGCGCTACGAATATAGGAGAAAGGGTGGCTGAGGATGTTGAAATTCCAAGCAGAATATGGATGGTCTCTGACCTCAATGAACCAGTTTGTATATATGAATATATAGTACTAGCTTATTGTATACCCTGAACGCCATTTGAATTATATACTTCACATAAATGTATTTATAAAATATACTAAATCAAATATATAAAATATATTTCATAAAATATACTAACCTAGCCTAAAGTTCTGCAAATTGTAGCAGTCCTTTTCATTTAAATGATATAATTAAAATTGAAAAAAAAAAAAAAAAAATCTGACTGCTGGGCCTTCTGACTGGAGGTTCATCTGAGTACAAGACATTAGACCCAGCGCCTTTTGACGCACCAAATTTACCAATTCAATACGGTGGTATTCTTGTTACATATATTATCTAATAGAGGTATTCAAATGGACCAAGGGCTTTAACTAGGGTGATGCAGGTAAGGTCATCATATCAAGACAGCAGGGCAGGACTCACAGTGCTGAATTTGAATTGGACAATTTTAGATTTAAAAAGGAAATAGGAAAGGATTGGTTTACGGATAGAGTAGTTAACGAGTGGAATAGACTTGGTAACCAGGTAGTTAGTAAGCGCTGAAACAATTGGTTGTCTTAAGAGAAGATTAGACAACTTTATGGATGGGGATGATAGGTGGTAATGGACATGGGACTGCCTAGTGTAGGCCTTATGGCCCCTGACAGTCTCCTCCATTCTTATGTTTTTATGCTCTATGGTCAACTGTGGCCGGTTCCCTCGCTGAGGAGTTTCCTAACGTGGATGAATATAATCGCCTGGCAGCGCCCATAAGGTGTTGGTCATGGAGACACGCCACCCC
>NC_134794.1:64768948-64781448 GCF_046742065.1 Oratosquilla oratoria | reverse complement strand
AAGTGCAGAGGTAGTTACCAAACTCTATCTGGTGATAGATCCATCCTTGACTATGCGGCACAGTTTTGGCCTCCGTCCTATAGAAAGGATATCAGTTAATTAGAATCAGTTCAGAAGAGAATGACCGAAAATGATACGTGGCCTCAGAAATATACCTTACGAAGACAGGATCTGGCACCTTAACTTACACTCTGAAAAGACGCAGAGTGTGTGGTGATCTAATACAGTACAGGTGTTCAATTGGACCAAGGGCTTTAATACGAGGGATGCAGACAAGGTCAACATATTAAGACAACTGGGCAGGACTCGGAGTAATGGATTTAAATTGGATAATTAAAAAAAAGGAAATAGGGAAGAACTGGTGAACGAATTAAATAGACTTAGTAACCATGTAGTTAGTGAGCCCTGAAACTACCGTTTGTATTAAGAAAAGGTTAGACAACTTTATGGGTGGGGATACTAGATTGTAATGGATATGGAACTGCCCAGTGTAGGCCTTATGGTCTCTTGCAGTCTCCTTCATTCTTATGTTTTTATAATACTCCACTGTTGAAGGAATTCCCCCTAGGGGAGTCGAGGACCACGGGAAGAGAGACAGAGATAGATAGATAGATAGATAGATAGATAGACAGAGAAAGAGAAAACTTCAATTAATATTGACCTGAGTGTGTGTGTGTGTGTGTGTGTGTGTGTGTGTGTGTGTGTGTGTGTGTGTGTGTGTGTGTGTGTGTGTGTGTGTGTGTGCGCGCGCGCGTGTGATCCTTAACACGGGACATTGCAATCCCTGAGGAGGCATTCTGTGGCACTCTCGAGGCTCTGTTGAGCTGAGGGCTTAAGCTCACTTTAAGATTCTGATCTTGGTAAAGGAAATACGATGTAACTAAGCCCAAGAGAGAACCCCACCCCCCTACATTTTTTTTAATGAACAGAGTTGTTTCCATTAGCCAAACCACAATGTCCAATTTAAGGACTTATTTTGGCTAAAGGTACGATTTACACGATGCTACTGTTAGCCTTCTACTACCACAGCCATTAATGGCGGGTGACGCGCATCCTACTACCTGGCATCATGTTTGGGGTAAGCGCGTTGGTTATAGTTTCGGTTAAAATAATCAGCCCCGTACTTTGCAGCTCGAATCAAAACATCCCCATTCTAAAACAAATAATTAGTTCTCTAGAGTCTAGACAATCGTTTGACGATCATCGTTGAGCCATGAACGATCATCGTTGAGCCATGAACGATCATCGTTGAACGATAATCGTACTGAGCAAAACGGACGGAAAAAGATCGTTCCAGCTGCCGTCAGGTGATCTAGTTAAGTTGAAGGAGGCCTCCTCGAGCTTAAAGGATAAATGTACAAAGCCACGGTCGTGGCTTTTGAAGTAGGTAGAACATGTCACAGAGCAACATAGCCACACGCTAACCCAGTCCTTCAAGACTGGTGAAGGACCAGCTCAAGGGAGTGGAGTGTCTGAAGGAGGGGATGACACAGAGGAGGAGGAGGAAAAGGAGGAGGAGATGTGTTAGGAGGTAATTAAACCCCCCACGCCCCCGCCTTCACTGCAGGAGGGGATGGAAATTCTCGCTCAAGTTATCAAAATCGATAGAGGACAGCTAAATAGTGAACAGGTTTAACGGGGAAAGATCACACAGTAATGAAGATCACCAAAGAAAATGCACACCCACACCCACCCAATATCTGTCTATCTATATCTATCTATATATCTATATCTATATATGTATATGTATAGGTATATGTATATGTATACATACATCAAATAATTCCGACTGTCGTCCCCGGAGTCGAACCGGGCACATGATTTCTCGTTGCCGACGCCCTACCGACTGAGCCATTGACCCTATAAAATCCTACAATCTGGAAGTTAATCTAGTTCCCGAGGAACTAAGTCGACATACATATACGTATACACACCATTGCTGTGTATTCATATCTTGGACGGATCAGAACATATATAAATATATATATATATATATATATATATGTATGTATATATTTCCGATTACATTCTCTAGACCTCCTCCCTTTAGCAACACACCTATCACTCTCAAGTAGAGCTTAAATGTTTCGACACAACACGATCCTCAGGATCTGACACCTGACATTCGGCACGCGACCTGACTGTCCGTCAGAATGTTCATCTTGTCAAGGTAACACTATCTGAACTTATGTTCACTTCAAGGTTATTTCGTCTACCGATTTTTCATAATTTCTTCGTATGACCTCGCTATCGTCCTTATCAGGGACACTGGTCTATAATTCAGTGATAACTTGCTTCGTTGCGGACTGGAACCACACTTGCCTTCTTCCAATCTTGCGATACTAATCCTTGTCATGAACACAGAATTACACCGAATCTAGTCTTCAGACTGGTCCCTGCATTCTTTGAGTTTTTTTTTTTTTTTTTTTTTTTTTTTTTTTTTTTTTTTTTTTTTTTTTTTTTTTTTTTTTTTTTTTTTTTTTTTTTTTTTTTTTTTTTTTTTTTTTTTTTTTTTGCTGTCACCCTCCCGGTCTTCAACATTGCAGCGGAACGGGATTTTATTTTTAAATCTTTTCTCACTTCCACGTTTAAAGCCTTTAACTCCTATTACACCACATCTGTCCTTCCTTTACAAATTCACCCTCTTCGGTGAAAAGGGTTTGGAAATTTCAATTCATTATTTTGACCCGAGCCGATGGTTCCTCGAAAAACTCCTCATTCCACTATTAGATTAAAAATTCTTTCTGTGTGTGTGTATGTGTGTGTGTGTGTGTGTGTGTGTGTGTGTGTGTGTGTGTGTATTCACCTTGGTCTTTGGATCACGGGTTGGACTCGTGATCGACAGCTATTTCCCTCCCGGAAGAGAGCTCAGAGCTCGTATGACCGATCTATGGGTAATGCTATGACCTTACACACACACACACACACGAGAGTCAGAGTAACGACCCGAAGCGCAGCGATACCGAAATAATTTCGGCCCTGGGCAGGATTCGAACCAAGTACTACGAGCACCACCATGCTGGTAGTCCAGCGCTCTACCAACTGCACTGCGCCACAGTGTGTATGTGTGTGTGTTTGTGTGTGTGTGTGCGCGCGCGCGTGCGCACGTGCGTTTGTATGTGTGTGTGTGTGTGTGTGTGTGTGTGTGTGTGTGTGTGTGTTTTGTACTGGGTGTCCATAGTGACGCTGCGTACTCTAATTTTGGTCTTATCAGTGTAACTAGGATTTTCTTCACCATTTCCTCGTTCATGTAGTCAAAGGCCACTTTCATTGATCTTATTAAGTTGTAGGTTTCTCCAACTATTTTGATTACATGTTTGTCTGGTGCCATGTCATTTGAAATGATCACTCCTAGGTCTCTTTCTGAATTTACTTTTGTAACTTCTTTTGTTCCAGTTTTGTATTTACCGGATATTCTATTTTTGCTTTTTCCAAATTCCATTATACTACATTTTTTGATGTTGAAATTCATTTCGTTCTTTTTATTCCAATTCCAGACTTTGTCCAGATCTCCCTGAAAAGATTTACAGTCTTTTTCGTTACTCACTCTCCTCAATAGTTTTGCATCATCTGCAAAGAAGTTTATGTAGCATTTAATTCCTTCATCCATGTCGTTTATATAAATAGCAAACATTATCGGAGCCAATACAGAGCCTTGGGGTACTCCACTTATCATGTCTACCCATTTTGAGTTCTTTTCTCTAAGTATCACTCTCATTTTTCTTCCTTTCAAGAAGTCTTCCATCCATTCCAATAATTTTACTTGTATTCCACCTATTAGTTTAATTTTTCTTAGTAGTTTTTTTGTGTGGTACTTTGTCGAAATCCTTTTGTAGGTCCAGGAAGGCACAATCTGCCCTGTCATCTCTTTCTTGTATTATGTCTAGCAATCTTGAGTAAAAACATATTACGTTTGTAGTACATGATCTTTCACTTCTAAATCCAAATTGGTTGGGTTTTAATATTTTGTTCTTTTCCAAATATCCATTTGTTTTTAATAACTCTTTCGCATATTTTTGCAATTGTGCTTGTAAGGAATACTGGTCTATAATTTGTTGAATTTTCTTTATTTCCTCCCTTATATATCGGTGCAATATTAGCATTCTTCCAGTCTTGTGGTACTTTTCCTTCTTTGAGTGAGAAGTCAATCATCTTGTGTATTTTGTCTGTGAGTTCGTCTATGCATTCTTTTAATTTCCAGTTCGCTATTCCGTCTGGTCCATGTGACTTTCTGACATCGAGTTTCTTTATTTGGTTCCTTATTTCTTTCTGTGTCACCATTATTTCTTCCATTTTAGGGGATTCTTCCTGGTGACTATCATCCCACAATTGTGAGCTTTCAATTGTAAATACTGACTTAAAGGGTCTGGTCATTACTTCGGCCATTTCTACATCTTCTGTGTATTCTTGATTTCCTTCACGCAGTTTTATTATTTCGGGTTTGTCTTTTAGTTTGTCGTTTACATATCTGTAGAACAGTTTAGGTTGATCTTTGCATTTTGCTATTATATCTTTTTCATAGTTTCTTTTTTCCTCTCTTCGTATGTCTACGTATTCATTTCTCAGTTTAATGTATGTTTGCCATTTAGTCTCTTTTGTGTGTGTGTATGACTCACCATGTTCTTGGAGCACGTGTTGGACTCGTGATTGACAGTTATTACCCTCCCGGAAGAGAGCTCAGAGCTCATATATGACCGATCTATGGGTAATGCTGTGACCTTACACGCACACACACACACAACTCCCCGCCCACGAGAGTTGGAGTAACGACTCGCAGCGCAGCGATACTGAAATTATTTCAGCCCTTGGCGGGATTCGAACCCGGACCGCCGTAGTGGCGGACGGGAACTCTAACCACTGCACCACGAGTCGTGTGTTACGTGTGTGTGTGTGTGTGTGTGTGTGTGTGTGTGTGTGTGTGTGTGTGTGTGCGAGCGCGTGTGTAATCAACCAAACATCATAGGGGGTTGATTGAATCCCAACATGAGTGAATGTGGTGGTGGTGAAGGAAGAGGGCGGAGGGGAGGGGGAGGAGAGGCTGTGGTCGGTACAGGTCATGTCAAGTCATGTCAGGTCGATCACCTCCTGCTGTTGTTGGAGGAGGACCACAAAAGCAAGGATATTCGAGGGTTCTAATAGTCTTTGGGCCACTGAGGGGGATTGTGGAGAGGGAGAAATGTTGGAGTGACGAGGGAGGGAGGGAGAAACCCAGGAAAGAGGGAGAGCCGTCTGGCGATTTCAATCAGCTGGTACTTGACCCTCCCTCGCCACACACCAGAATTACATCTGTAAACATGCGAGGGATGTTATCAGGTGTTACCAGGGTTAAGTGAAATACCCCCCCCCTCTCTCTCTCTCTCTCTCTATCTTTCTCTCTCTTTCTCTCTCTCTTTCTCTCTTTCTCTACCAGGACCCTATATATTTGATAATGATTCTACCATGGTTTGATCTCCAAATGGACACTCATTTCAGGAGACGATAAGGAGAAAACGAATAAGAACAAACAAACAAACAAATAAACAGAAAATAAATAAACAAATGAACGTCACCATAAGACGAAGTAAACAAACAAATGTAGTAAATGTTACTAACAGGACACCCTGTGGACTCCACGTGGGCAGTCTGTCCGGAACCTGCCCCCCATAAAGTGTTTAATAATTAGCCCCGCTCCTACTAACACTCAAGAACCGGCCCCCCTTGTCCTCAAGGGCGAGGTGGTCCTCGACGGTGGTGCTTGAGGCCTCCAGGAAGAAGGGTCCGCTCCTTCTCAACTTTCATTCAAGGGCTCATCAATTATACTTTCGACTTTTTTTTTTTTTTTTTTTTTTGAGGTCATTCTTCTTTCAATTTCTTCCGACCCTCCTTCAGGGGTTGGTCTTAATTACTTCGGCTCTTCGGCTCTTTCCTATTCCCTTTTATTTCACTGGTCTGGTCCTCCTCCTCTTCCTCGTCCTCCTCCTCCTCCTCCTCCTCCTTCTCCTCCTCGTTGTCTTCTTCTTCCCTCACTCCATTCTCTTACATTTTTCTTCTGCCCCATCGTTCTTGTTGCCAGTGTCGTTGTCGTCTTCATCAATATTATCACCAACCATCATCAATCATGCCAACATAATTTCACTCCCCTCCTCCTCCTCCTCCTCCTCCTCCTCCCCCTCCTCCTCAGGCTCGTCTTTATCGTTGCCATCTTTGCCATGAATTGGCTAATTAGGACCCCCTCTTCCACCTTTTTTTTCTCCTTAGACTTCTCCTTCCTCCTCTCCTCTCTACCCACCTCCTCCTCCTCCTCCTCTTCCCCTCCTCTCCTTTTTATCGCCTCTTTAACTTGACCCCTGAACGGTTCGGCCACGGGGGTGGGGGGAAGGGGGGATGGGGGGTTCTCTCTCCCTCCCGGTCTTTGCCAGCGCGGCCCTGCCGCAGTAGGGGGAAGGGGGGAAGGGGGGAAGGGGGAAGGGGGGGAAGAGGAGTCAATCTTGAGTTCCAGAATCAATTTCCCTAAAGTCGCTATTTCCTTCGTAATTATCTCGACTTATTTCAAGTAGTTTGACGGATCTTTCGAATTTTACCCCTCCTCCTTCTCCTCCTCCTCCTCTTCCTTCCCCTCCTCCTCTTCCTCCTTCTCTTTTCTTCTCTTTCCTGTTCGTTTTCATTTCCTGCTCTCAGTCCTCTTCCTCCTCTCTTTTGATTTCCTTCCATCTCTTTTTCTGTATACACTCCATCTCCCCTTACCCTCTTTTAATTCTATTTCCTTCTTTCCCTTCCCCTTCCTACTCCTATGCCTGCCCCTCCTCCTCTTCCACCTCCTGCTCTTCTTCAATTTTCGTCCTCTTCTCCTCTTCCTCCTCTTCTTCGTTCATATACCCCTCCCCCTTCCACCTCTTCCTCCTCTTTCTCCTCCGTTTCATTATTTTTCTTTTGCTCTCTCTTTTTTGCTCTCTTTCTCTCTCTCTCTCTCTCTTTCTCTCTGTTTGTCTGTCTCTTCTCAAGTTCGAAAACTCGATGTCCCCTGCATACTCGAGGACGAGCTACAAAGATTCGAGGATCACATTTGAGGAGGAAGGGGGGGGTTAATCAGCGTTCTCTCTCTCTCTCTCTCTCTCTAGCCATTCATGTTCTTCTTTGAAGGATTTTACACACAGAAACACACACTCGCACACACGACTCGGTGGCGCGGTTGGTAGAGTCCCCGACTGTCACTACGACGGTCCGAGTTCGAATCCTGCCCAGGGTTGAAATAATTTCAGTATCGCTGCTCTTCGAGTCGTTACTCCAACTCTCGTGGGCGGGGAGTTGGTTGTGGGTGTGCGTTTAAGGTCACAGCATTACCCATATAGCGGTCATACGAGCTCTGAGCTCTCTTCCGGGAGGAAAATAGCTGTCGATCACGATTCCAGCACGTGATCCAAAGACCAAGGTGAATACACACACACACACACACACACACAAATACCTCATGGCGCTGTGGTTAGAGTTCTCGCCTTCCACTACGGCGGGCCGGGTTCGACTCCCGCCCAGGACTGAAATAATTTCAGTATCGCTGCGCTGTGGGGTGTTACTCCAACTCTTGTGGGCGGGGAATTGGGTGTGTGTGTGCGTGTAAGGTCACAGTGTTACCCATAGATCGGTCATACGAGCTCTGAGCTCTCATCCGGGAGGTTAATAACTGTCGATCACGAGTCCAACACGTGATCCAAGACCATGGTGAATGGTGAATCACGCACACACACACGCACACGCACACATGCACGCACGCACATAAAGTTGTGACGGTCTCGTCCTAACTACCACTTTGAAGGTGATGTGGTCTAATAGAAATAGTGCCTGGCCGTTGGCTTAAAGCTCTTGGCTCGAACCCTTCCCGCTGTATTACACCGAACAGCCCTCATAACTTCTCCAGAATGAGAGAGAGAGAGAGAGAGAGAGAGAGAGAGAGAGAGAGAGAGAGAGAGAGAGAGAGAGAGAGAGAGAGAGAGAGAGAGAGAGAGAGAGTGAGATTTTCGCGTCTTCTGGTACCGTTTCAATCATGGTTACAATGAGATAGACGCACGGCAGTTTCCTGCTGGGTTAAAAAAAAAAAAAAAAAAAAAACAAAAAACAAAAAAAAAAAAAAAAAAAAAAAAAAAAAAAAAAAAATCCCGTAAGTGATATCGACAAAACTTTTAATGATTGTAGGATTAGATTTCTTTATAGGCTGCGACTTCTCTCGGCTATCCAAACACGGAAGGCAAAGGTGGCGGCTTTGGCTCTAGGTAATAGCCATCGGTGTAAGCTCCTTACCTTTATCACTTTCTGGCAGGTGCAATTTTTCCTAAATTGGTTTCTTCCTAGTTAACGGGAATTACTTCGAGTCCAGTGGGTTTTAACCCCCCCCCCCGCCCCTCCGTGGGGGGAGGGGGGAGGACGGTGGAGGAGGAGGAAGGAGTCTGCCTCTGATCCCATAAGGAATGTGGGAATTTCAGTGATATATGGTACTGTGCGACGAGCTAATCAATCATCAATCCCTTAGGCCGCTTTCACACCAAGGTGGCACGTCGCACGTGGCATGGCAGGTAGCACGCCACTTGAAAACGAACATTAGGAAATCTATGAAACCTTTCTCACCGAGGTGGCGTGACTCGTCGCATGAGCCACGTGCGACTTGCATGCCACTCCGACATTGTACACGTCCGTTTTTTTTTTGTTTTGTTTTTAAGTGTGCGACTTGCAACCCCAGACCATGATGCCAAATTTTAATGGAACTTTTACTTCCAAAGTTATTGTTAGACGATGTAGTATTACATTTTTTATTTTTATAACAAAATATACAATAAAATGAAAAAAAAATTGGATGTATGGCACATTTTGATTAGTTTTCAAGAGACTAGACAGATTCGCGCAAGCACATGTGACAACACTGCCTGATGAGAGGGACACGCAGCCTTGTGGGAAACAGTTGTCTTTTTTTGGCGTCAGTTGTCTTTTGTGCTTCCTCTCGTGCACAACTACGAGTATGCTTCTTCCAGACATCGAACTTTTTAACATAAAATTTGTAGAAGCTGTGGAGAAATACAAATGTCTGTATGACACATCACCTCAGTACTACATAGCAGAGACGTTTTGCTCTACAGGTATGTCCCCTGATTTGTTTATATATAGCGGTGTGTTAAGCGTTGATTATTACATGTTAAATTAAGCATGATTATTACGTGGCACCAAAACACCCTGAAACGCGTGGCGACGTGCTACCTTGGTCTGAAATCACCGTGCCACTCGTCACATGCCACTTGCCACCTGCCACTTACCACGTGCGACGTGCCACCTTGGTGTGAAAGAGGCCTTAGAGTCCACTGCTGGACGGCCTTACCCTACCTCTTCAATGAGTTGAATGACTGTGCTAGCCTCTGCCACGTCACTCATGCAAGCTTCTCCTAATCTTATCTTTTGTGTGATCAGTAACACTCCTTCTTCATCCCTACGTTCCCCTCTCTTGTCATCTGGCCTGCCCAATGCTAATTTCGCTCATTCATAGCCTCTACAATATCATTTTACACCAGTCTGCGCTCTCACCCAACCTACTCTTAGTATCATTCCCGGCAATGATCCCTCCATTGCTCTCTGTGCACTCTTTAGCTTAGTATCCATCATCTTCGCCAATTTCCAAGTTCTATATCCGTAGATCATAGCTGGGATTACTCAATGATTGTAAACATCGCGTTACAGAAATTTTGGGAGCTCTCGTGTTGTTTATATATTTGCCAACATGTTTTCTATCTATCTATCTGTCTATCTATCTATATATCAAAAGCTTTTTCCCCCTTACCAGGGAGGTAGCCAAGTCAAAGGCATGTACCTACTCCTACCTATTCCATTCCCATCCACCACCCTCTCCCCCTCTCATCTTAGTTCCTCATGGATGACGGGTCATCCCTGTATCCCGCCCGCTGCTCTGGGTCGGAAGTAATGTAGCAAGATACAGTACATCCACAGCAAAGCCGCTTCACGTAATCGGCGACCACCCCCCTCTCCGTCCCCCCATGCAGAAAAAGAGAAGACAGGGAGAAATCCCTTTGGACATTCCCCGCCCTTCCCTTCGTTGCATAACAGAATAATCTATACAGAGTCATTCTTCACTCATTCCTTATTGCTGCCTACTCCCTTCCTTGCTCAACAGACATTCCTCTATTGCTCAACGACTCATTTCCTCCATCCATCCGTCTCATCCTCGGTCGTCCCCTCAAGTTTACTACCTCCACCTCTGCCTTCCACACCTCTTTTACTAATCTTTCATAATTTATTTTTCCATGTGTCCAAACCATTCCAATAATCTTTCACCAACCCTATTTGCCATCTCCCTTTCCATCCCCGCTCTCCTCCTCACCTCCTCATTTCTCACTCTATCCAACTAGTAACCTCTACCATACATCTCAGACATTTCATCTCAAACACATTTAGACTTTTCCTCTCTGCCTTTTTTTAGACTCCAAGTTGCTGCCCCATACAATGCCATCGGCACAATCACCCCTTCATACAATCTCCTCTTTGCATCCATTCCCAGATGCCTACTTTTCATTATATTTTTTTAATCACCTAAGGCATTTACATATTTTTTCAGTCTACAATTTACCTCCACCTCCACTCCTCCCTTTCGTGCCACATGCGGCCCCAAATACCTAAAGCTATCCACTTCCTCCAGCCTCTCTCCTTTAAGACTGACTTCCAACTCACTGACATCCTTTACCTTTGTACACCTCATCACCCTGTTTTTACCCATATTTACCTTCAACTGTCTCCTATCACATACCTTCCCAAACTCCGTCACTAACCTCCTTAATCTCTCCTCTGTGACCCTGCCACAAGCGCAGTGTCGTCAGCAAACAACAACTGGCTCAGCTCCCACTTCTCTCCATTTTCTTTAACCATTTCCAGTCCCATGCCCATTACCACCGCCTTTACCTCCCGTACCACCCCGTCCACGCACGTTATGATGATAAACATTGCGCTGCAGGAAGTTTGGAAGTTTCTTCTGATATTTCTATATTTGCCAAACATGTTTCCAACCAATTGTAATATACTGTTTGTTTTTACTACCCTTATTCAGTTTTAGTATCTGACCCAAAAAATTACACTTGCCAACTTCAGGAGTTTTACCATCGATTTTAATGGCTTTACTTTGAACATTCACGTTAAACATTAATTTTGTCTTTCTATTCTTCTTCTTTACATAGTCGAATCAAAGCAGTCACTTTCGTGTAAATGTTCTGTAGAACATAAGAATGAAGGAGATTGCAAGAGGCTATAAGGCCTACACTAGGCAGTTCCATGTCCATTACCACCTGTCATCCCCATGCATAAATCTATCTCATCCCTTAAAACAACCGATAGTTTCAGTACTCACTGCATAGTTATTAAGTCTAATCTATTCGTTAACCACTCGATTTGTAAACAATTTCTCCTATATTTCCTTCTTGGATATCAAGTCTTTCTAATGTGCTTGTTTGCATCGTCTCCGTACAAATTTTAGTATATTTTTTCAAGCCTTTTCGTAATCTACTAAACTTTCTCTGTGATTTTTCTCAATTAAGCGTTTTAATGTCTCAGAATGGTCTATAGGCATCTGGTTCTAGAACCAGACTGCTTTTTCAGAATGTTCACCTACAGCTCAGTCTTTAGCGCAAGATACTTTGAAAGCCCTTGGTATACATTTCATGAGATAACCACTAAGGTCTTTCTGGTCTTTCTTCTGATGTGAAATAATTTCAATATTGCATCGTGATTCATTAGAATTTTGCTTACGTTTATTTACGACGAATTTCTCTCCCTGCATCTTTCACATCTACCAATACGCCATGTTCTTCCGGTGCCTTTTCCTCGTTTTATGTTTTTTGGAACGAACGTTACTGCGCTTGTAAAATGTAGTATACTACTAGCGTCCACAGATAAATTTATTGACTGAACTGTGGCAGCTTAGAAGTAATACTTGTGATAAGGTTTTTTCCTCTCTCTCTCTCTCTCTCTCTTTCTCTTCTTCCCTTACTATTCTGCCTCTGCATTCAATAATGTCCCCATTTTCATCTTTCAAGAAAATCACTTGCTGCCTTTCCTAAATATGGTCTCCGCTGAGCTCCTTTAGTACTTTTACAGTTTCCGTTATGTGATCTCTGTTCCTCTTCCTCCTCTCAGATCTCTGCTTGTCCAGTTTCGATTTCTTTTCATTCCTTCTGGATTTAATCTGCTGTCTTTTCATCAAATCACGTTATTTTGCAGTAATTACCCCTTTATGTATTCATTACCTTTCTTCTGTTGATTTTCAATAACCTCCAACTGGTTATTTTGATGTCGATCTCTCTCATTATTTCATGGAACTTTAGATCTGGTTTCAATCTTCTTCTGAAATTCCTTCGTTAGTCTTTATCCTCACAAGGTTTTGATTTCTTCTCGAAGAATCAGTTAATTCTTTCAGTTCTGAAATGAAATTTACCCGAGAGGCCTACCATTCTATGGTCGCTGCCTATGTTCACTTTATTTAC
>NC_134794.1:64743948-64753948 GCF_046742065.1 Oratosquilla oratoria | reverse complement strand
CAATGCTGAGTATGCTGGATTATTTAATAGAAAATGTATCCAAGAAAACCTGCTCCCTAAATTCACTTATATATATATATATATATATATATATATATAAATATATATATATATATATATATATGTATATATATGTATATATATATACATATATATACATATATATATGTATATACATACATATGTATGCATATATATATGTATATATATATGTATATATATATGTGTATATATATATATATACATATATATATGTGAATTTTGGTAGGAGGCCATGTTGTATACATGATTTCAAGAAATCTACAGCGACAATGGCGTTGTTGAGTTTATATTGGAGCTTTAATTTCTCTCGTGCAACAAGTTTCTGTGGTGGTTCCAAATAGATGAGAAGGTGTCCAAAAGACATTGGGTGCGGTTTTCTCTTTTTTAATTCTCCTATACGTATTTCGACCTTACTCGGTCATCCTCAGGGAGGGAGTAACAATAGTTGGTGATTACAGGGTTAATACAGGCCGTACATTGGCCGAACACAGGGAGAGGTCATTTCATGTAGCCGTGATCCGTAGCGCTGCGTACGTGGAAGTAGCAACTTCCTTGTGGATTGTGGAAAGGGGTGTTATTGTTTGTGTTATGTGCGTCTACTGCTTGGGAGTGTGGTTGTGGGCATGAGTTGTAGGTTAATGGAAGGTTTCTCGATGTATATGTTCACTGCTTCGGCCATCTTAAGGCGAAGGGGGTCGTGGGCTTTGTAGATTATTTTAGTGTTTTCGTTTAGTGTTTGTCTGGTGATGGTGGTTTTGTGTTCTTTTGTCATATGTGTTTTGATGGCGCCATTCTGGAGGTGGTATGAGAGTCTTTTGGAGAGGGTCATAGAAGTCATGCCAATGTATGAGGAGGTGCGGTGCTGACAATCACCGACAGGGCAATCAAACTTATACACGACGTTGACTTCTTGTAGAGGAGGGTTGGGGGGCTGGCTGTTGTTCTTAATAACCAGGGTGTGTGTTTTGGAGGTTTTGTAGTATACGATTAGGCGTATCTTAGTTTGTCAAAAACGCTGTAAAAAAGCACATTCCTAGAACAAAGCACCGAAAGATTGCCACGTTCACCGCTTCTATGCGCACTAACAGACTACGCATTGCACTACAGAACAGATCTACAGATCTATTACAAGCACCCCTAGAGGCCCGTGTAGCCATCCTAAGAGACATGCACTGGCTACAGAGTAGCCTGAGGAAGTCCCTCTACATCGATTCACATCGAGAGGAGGAACAACTGATGGCCTCGCTCTCCGGCGCCTGTGAGAAGGACCCTTCCAAGTTCTGGAGGTCCCTCAAACGTGAGCTGGAAGAGTGCTCTGTGCCTTCACCAAAGGTCATCAACCATCTCAACCACTCTACACACTCCCCAACAACAGGCTGATCTTCTGGCGTCAGCATGGAGTGAGGTCTTTAAGGCCCATCCTGTGCAAGGATCACATTGCTTTAGCATCTTGCACAGTGTTAAATATTTCATGAATAGCTGTAGTGACCTCATTCCCGACGAGACTGTTGATCTCTTTCAGTTAGATGAGGATGATCCCCTTATCTGCCCCATCGTTTTGGAGGAGGTAAAGGGGGTTATCTCGGCATTAAAACTAAAATCCCCTGGCCCTTCAGGCATCGATGGACACATACTCAAACGTATGCCAGACAACATAATCTCACACATGACGACACTATATAACAGCTCACTAGCCTCTGGGTACTTCCCACAACTATTCAAGGCCTCCCATACCATCCTCATTCCTAAACCCCAGAAACCCGCCTCCGCCCCCCTTTCATATCGGCCCATCTCCCTTCTGGAGTACTTTGGAAAGGTGTTCGAGCACGTCTTAAGCCGCCGCCTGACCGTGTACCTAGAGACGGAGAATGTGCTGAGGGACTGCCAGTTTGGTTTTCGGCCGGGGCGCGGTGCAGAAGACGTAATATCCATAATCACTCAATGGGTTCAAAGACCGCCAGACGGTCGCCCTGGTAAGGTCATTTTGGTTTGTAAGGATGTGGAGAAGGCATTCGATGCTGTCTGGCACGAAGGTCTTAAGTACAAATTGTACCACAACTTCGACTTTGCCCTGCCGTTCACAAGGTTGCTCTGCAACTACCTGGACGACAGGTCAATTAGAATAAAGTGGCGGGGCTGTCTGTCCCAACCTTTTGTGCCGAAGGCTGGAGTGCCGCAAGGGTCAGTCCTTGCCCCCACTCTGTACAATCTATATACGAATGACCTGCCAGAGCCGGCTTATCCTCGCAACCAGGCTCTAACTCTTTCGTATGCGGACGACACTAACCACATAAGCAGACACAAAACGCTGCAGGGAGCGTTACACGTAATGCAAAACATCCTAGACGGGGCACACGCGTGGGAGCAACAGTGGCGCATTAAGACCAACGCGTCGAAATGCAATACTGTACACTTCCGCTGCAAACGAACCAACAGAACAATCACAAACACTCCTCTTAAAATAAACAACACAAACATCCCAGCGAAGGACCATACCCGTGTGCTGGGTAGCACACTTGATAATGGCCTTACCTGGACCCCACACTTCCGCAAGCAGGGAGCGAAGGCTAGGGCTGTGCTGGGTAAGCTCAGACGCTTCAAAACTGCAACACTGAGAACCAAACGTCGATTGTACCTAGCCCTCGTCAGACCGATTCTGTGCCAGTCCCCGGGACTAAGCCAGCTGACATGTGCCACCAATAACTACGAGCATCAGAAGGTTCAGAATGCCGCTGTCCAGTTCATCACGGGCTCGCGATGGAGCGACTTCAGAACCACTGAGTCTCTACACCAAATTTCCAACATCCGTCCACTCAACCAACACAAACACAAACTTCACTCAAGACACCTAGAAAAACTGCACGCCAAACACAAACATCTGATACAACATATTACACCTAGACCACACCGTACAGACTATCTGTCAGCTGCGCCCGTCCCACGTGCGGTGTACACGATAAAACGTGTATAACCGCACCAACAAGTAACACACCCCTTCACCAGCTTGACTGGTGATAACCGCAATAATGTAATAATAATAATAGTAATGGTAATAATAATGATAATAATAATAACTAGCGGAACCCGTGTAAATTACACGAAAGAGAAGAGGGTAAATCATTCCATCAAGATGGCAAGAGAGGTAGGATATTCTCTCCCTCTGTTGTCCATCAGGGTACACTATAATGTCACGCTGGACAGGAGGTGCTTCATCATCACCGACAAATATTGCTGCAATTTCATCATCTGTTGGATTATTATATCTCCTCGCATCAGCGCCGGCAATAAATTGCATGGTTGTTTTTCTGAGAGACCTCAGATTTAATGCTACATTTGTTTCAATTATATAGAGCTGTCCATATTTTCTTTCTTCATTTTTATTTGATCTTCGAGACCTTCCAGAAGTTCGAGACCTTCCAGAAGTTCGAGACCTTCCAGAACTTCGAGACCTTCCAGACCTTCAAGAACTTCGGCACTTTCGAGAACTTCGGCACTTTCGAGAACTTCGGCACCTTCGAGAGCTTCGGCACCTTCGAGAACTTCGGCACCTTCGAGAACTTCGGCACCTTCGAGAACTTCGGCACCTTCGAGAACTTCGGCACCTTCGACAACTTCGGCGACTTCGAGAACTTCGGCGCCTTCGCGAACTTCGGCCCCTTCGAGAACTTTGGCACCTTCGAGAATTTCGGCACCTTCGAGAACTTCGGCACCTTCGACAATTTCGGCACTTTCGAGAACTTCGAGAACCTCGACACCTTCGAGAACTTCGGCACGTTCGAGAACTTCGGCACCTTCGAGAACTTTGGCACCTTCGAGAACTTCGGCAGCTTCGAGAACTTCGACACCATGGAAAGTCGTTGCTTTTGATGTAAGCGTGACACACAAAATGACACACACGCTATCGTATAATAATAATAATAATAATAATCATAATGATAATAATAACAATAATAATAATAATAATAATAATAATGATAACAATAATAATAATAATAATAATAATAATAATAACAATAATAATAATAATAATAATAATAATAATAATAATAAAAATGATGATAATATAATAGTGATAATAACAACAACAACAATGATAATAACAATAATAATAATAATAATAATGATAATGATAATAATGATAATAACAACAATAATAAGTTACAATAATAATAATAATAATAATAATAATAATAATAATAATAATAATAATAATAATAATAATAATAATAATAATAAAGTATACGGAACAAACATGCCTTATTTCAAACATTCGAGAAGCGTGACACACAAAATAACACACACGCTATCGTATTATAATAATAGTAATAATATCGTTACTCAAACCCGACCTGGGGTAAAACAGGAATTCTCATGCCTTACCTGGGGCTAATCAGGAACGCCCTCTACACGCGGGAAGTGAAATCTACTCACTAACCGTAAATTACACACATACACCTCTCACGAACATGGCCGCACCCCACGCACAAACATATACACTTCCTTTTTCTTCGACTAAAATTCGCTTCCTTTCTCACTTTCTCTTATACTACATCTTCTCATTTCAGTTTACCTCCCACTAAAGATTTTTCCGTTTTTCCCCCTTTCTCTCCTACTACGTCTCCTACCATTTTCCAAACTTTCGTTGGTGATATAATATGCTCTTCCTCCCGGCATTGGCGCCACCGTCCAAGTTCCTAGCCCAGTTCTCCTAAAGCCACGACAACAAACTAGCCCCTAATCGCTCGCAATTCGCCCGGTGGCAATAGCCCTCTTTTATACACTACTATCTTTTCATTTTCTAACAGACATTCTTCCCCTCCCACAAAACCCGATCCCGCGCAAGCGAGGTGGTCTTTTCTTGGAATCCAGAATCCAGACTCCCTCCCTGAGGATGACCGAGTAAGGTCGAAATACGTATAGGAGAATTAAAAAAGAGAAAACCGCACCCAATGTCTTTTGGACACCTTCTCAGCTATTTGGAACCACCACAGAAATTTGTTGCACGAGAGAAATTAAAGCTCCAATATAAACTTAACGCCATTGTTGCTGTAGATTTCTTGAAATCATGTATATATATATGTATGCATATATGTATGTATATATATATGTATATACATACATATATATATATGTATGCATATATATGTATGTATATATATATATATTTATATATATATATGTATATACATACATATGTATGCATATATGTATGTATATATATATATATATACATACATATATATATATGTATGCATATCTATGTATGTATACATATATATTGCAACACAATTCACTAAAACGCGTAAATGTAAGATTTCGCAGAAAACCACTTGGGAAATAAGACGTTACGATCCGAACGTTTTCATCTATTCAGACATTTTCAAGGAATACAGAATGACAATGGGTAGGAAAGTATATACAGAAAAATAATAGGCAAGACAGGAACAAGTGAGGTCACACAAGACAATTTTTTTTTTTAATAGAGCGTATCGTATCAGGACGGGGACACTGCGTGAGATGCTACAAAATAAAAAAAATTCTTTACAATGAAATTATCAAGTTTATATAAGCCTAAACTTACGTTCCTAATGTTATCAAAAGAATGTTTAATAAGACTGGATTCAATAATGTTTCTACTCAACATAGAATTGAAAGAGACAATTTCTTTGGAATTATTCCAATCAGTGGCATGCATGGCCTCTAACGTGTACAAAAATCCCACTGGACAATTGACCAGTGTTAATTAATTCTAGTACCTAACTCTTTTCCTGTTTGACCAATATAGCATTTATCAAATTTAAGACAAGAAATGCTACAAGCACAGCCTACCCCATCACCTGGGGAATTTTTAATAAGAATGTTTTTAATGGAACTTGTATTCTTGAATACCACATTGATGTCAAACAGTCTAAGAATCTTAGGAAGAGTTATCAAGTTCTCGTGGAAAGGAAGAACTAAAAGGTTTTTGTTAAAAAAGTTTTTCCTCTCCTGAGACGTGTCATGGTCGTCGTTGTTGTTGTTGTTGTTGTTGTCGTTCCCTAGACTGTCTGTCCGAGCAGTCCCGTCTCCCCAAGGAATGCCATAGCCGAAACTGGGTTTTCCCACAAATCCTTTATAGAGCGTATGTTGTGTTGTTTGCGTGCATGATTGTGTATAATGCAGTCTTTCATTATGTATGTGTCATGGTAGGACCTCTTGGTCATTTTATGAGATTTATCAATCAAATATTTAGGATTTCTCACGCCCGATGCAATGTCATAACTTTTCTCTAGCTTATCATGCAAGAAATCAGGGGTACAAATTCTGTAAGCCCCAAGAAACAGAAGAAAAGAACGAAATTTTAGTTTTCTTTTCATGATAAGCTGAGTAAAAGTGGACAAACGACAGGACATTTGTGCTTTTCCTGAATACATCGTACTTAAAACATCTTCCATTTCAATATATCAAAATGTCCAAAAAGAGTAGCCTGTTTTCTTGATCTATCTAAGTAGTGAATTTGATAGACGGAACTAAATCATTCAAAATAACAAGAAAGGAGTCTATATTGAGGTCAACAGGCCAAATGCACAAAATGTCATCAACATATCTTTGCCATATTAACGTATAAGTTAATTAATACAGGAGATAACGGGCTACCCATGGCCATACCAAATTTTTGCATATAAAAATCACCATTAAAAACAGACTTTGAATCCATTACACATAACTTAATCCTTGAAAATGTCTGAATAGACGAAAACGTTCGGATCACTGTGTCTTATTTCCCGAGTGGTTTTCTGCGATATATATATATATATATATATATAATTTGATCTAACCTTTCACTAGACACTACTTTATCTTGTCACCAGGTGATTCTATTCAGTTGATGATTTAATACATCATCTACAAAAAAAAAAAAAACGCGTGGATGTCACTATGTATGGTATATGCTCTCTTTCCGCATCAGTTGGTACTACTGCCTTCAAGTACCAGTTCCCGGTTAATTACTGCCAAGGAACTTCCTCTTCGACTCGCTCTTGGCACTCCCCCCTCGTCGCAAAGGCATCTTCTAACGCTCTCTCTCTCTCTCTCTCTCTCTCTCTCTCTCTCTCTCTCTCTTTCTCTCTCTCTGTCTAGGCCTCAGAGGCGCGGCCCAAGCCCTCAAAGCAACGCAACGCTTCGAGTCACTCTCCAAGAACCCCCACCCCATCTCCCACACACTCCCCCCACTACCCCACTCCCTCCTCCCCAACTCCCACCTCCCCCACTCCCACACCGGGTGGCAGTTTTTCTTCTTGCTGTCGCCAGGCGATTTTATTCATCTCCGCTGGATTCCTTCGAGAGGAGAAAAGAAAGGAAGAAGACAGGAAGGACTTTGTCTGTGGTGGTCTCCTTTACCCTGTGTACTATGATGTGTCGTATGGAGGGAGATGGAAATCAATGCGTCACAGCAACATACCTGGGACGCATATTTTGCATAAGCTGTAAGCATTTGATGCTGAACAGAGAGAGAGAGAGAGAGAGAGAGAGAGAGAGAGAGAGAGAGAGAGAGAGAGAGAGAGAGAGAGAGAGAGAGAGAGAGAGAGAGAGAGAGAGAGAGAGAGAGAGAAAGAGAGAGAGGAAGAATGGGAGAGAGGGAGAGAGAAAGAAAAAGACATCTGGGAGCTAAAGAAAAAAAAATGTTACTTCTGTTGTAAACCATGGGGAATATAATTCCATGGAGAAAATGGGAATCGGGAGAGAACGTAACCAAAAGGAAAACGGAGGATTGATTAAATAAATAGAAAAGAACAGACAAATTGAAATGGAGAGATAGAGAGGAAGAGAGAGAGAGAGAGAGAGAGAGAGAGAGAGAGAGAGAGAGAGAGAGAGAGAGAGAGAGAGAGAGAGAGAGAGAGAGAGAGAGAGAGAGAGAGAGAGAGAGAGAGAGAGAGAGAGAGAGAGAGAGAGAGAGAGAGAGAGAGAGAGAGAGAGAGAGAGAGAGAGAGAGAGAGAGAGAGAGAGAGAGAGAGAGAGAGAGAGAGAGAGAAAGGGAGAGAGAGAGAAAGAGAGAAATGCAATGGATATAAGAAAAGAAACCTGATCATGTCGGACTTGGGAAATGAAAGGACGGTTCAATTAACCGTGAATAGAGGAAGGAGGGGAGGGAAGGAGGGGAGGGAAGGAGAGGAGGGAAGAACGGAGGGAGGGAGGGGGAGAGGGAGGAAGTAGGGAAGAAGGGAAGAAGGGAGAGAGGGAAGGAGGGAGGGAACGGAAAAAGAAGTGTGTGTATGCGTTCGTTCGTGTGCGTGCGTGCGTGCGTGTGTGTGTGTATTTATCTAGTTGTACCTAGTTGTATCTTACGGGAAGGAGAGCTACGCTCGTGGTGTCCCGTCTTTGCATCTCGCAGTATCTAGTTTGCTCTTAAATCCATGTATGGTTTTTGGACACACTATTGTTTCATCCACTTTGTTCCAGACATCCACCAATCTGTGTGGAAAGCTGCTCTTTTTAGGTCTCTTCTATAACTGTCTTTTTTGAGTTTCTTTCCATGTCCCCTTGTATTTTTCTTAGCCCAATTTAGTAAGTCTTCTCTATCTAGGACTTCCATGCCTCTCATGATTCTATAGATGGTCAATAGGTCACCTCTTTCTCTTCTTTGTTCCAGAGTCGGTAATTCCAGATTTGACAATCTCTCTTCATATAACAGTTCTGAAAGTGTTGGGGCCATTTTCTTAATTGCTCTTTGGATTCTTTCAAATTTCTTTATATTCTTTTTAGTACTGGGTGTCCATAGTGTCGCTGCATACTCCAGTCTTGGCCTTATCGGTGTGACTAATATTTTCTTCACCGTTTCTTCGTCCAAGTAGGTAAAGGCCACCTTTACTGATCTTAGCAAGTTGTAGGTTTCTCCGACAATTTTATTTATCTGTTTGTCAGGAGTCGTTATGTCTTTTGTGACAATTACTCCCAGGTCTTTTTCAGAGCTCACTTCCTACTTCCTCTGAAACGATTTTATACTGTCCTGATATATCTTACTTTTTCCAAATTCCATTATGCTACATTTCTTTACGTTGAAGTCCACTTCCCACTTCTGACTCCATTCCCAAACCCTGTTTAGATCTCTCTGTAGTGTTAGCGTCTAGACCTCCTAGAAGACGTAATCTACCACCAAAATCTCCTAGACATTCATCTACCACCTCTGCTTATACTATCAACACTAATCACTTCTTCCCAAGTAGAACTCTTATCTCTGAGAACTACTCTCACTACTCTCACTTTTCTTTCATTTCAATAGTTTTCCCTATATCCCTCCTATGGTTTCCATAGGAGGGATACAGTGTGTGTGTGTGTGTGTGTGTGTGTGTGTGTGTGTGTGTGTGTGTGTGTGTGTGTGTGTGTGTGTGTGTGTGTGTTTGTGTGTTCTTGCGTGTGTATGAGAGAGAGGGGGGGAGAATACATGGAGGAAAATACGAAAATAGTAAGTAAGAAGGAAGAGAGAGAGAGAGAGAGAGAGAGAGAGAGAGAGAGAGAGAGAGAGAGAGAGAGAGAGAGAGAGAGAGAGAGAGAGAGAGAGAGAGAGAGAGAGAGGGGGGGGAGGGAGAAAGGAGGAGGGAGGGAGGGAATTGTAGGGGTGCGAAAGAAGAAGGAAAGAAGATGATAAAGGGGAAATTATAAGGAAGAATGAAGAGAGAGGAAGAGGGAGAGAGGAAGGGAGACAGGTAGAAAGGGAGAGAGGTGGTGAGGGAGAGAGGAAGGGAGGCAGAGAGGTAGACAGGGAGAGAGGAAGAGAGGTAGAGAGGAAGGATGGGAGATAGGAATGGAGGCAGAGAGGAATGGAGGCAGAGAGGAAGGGAGGCAGAGAGGAAGGGAGGAAGAGAGGGAGAGAGGAAAGGTGGGAGAGGGGAAGGATGGGAGAGAGAAAGGGTAAGAGGGAGGAAGGGAGAGAGGAAGGGGGGAGAGAGGAAGATGGGAGGGAGGAAGGGTGGGAGAGTGG
>NC_134794.1:64728948-64731448 GCF_046742065.1 Oratosquilla oratoria | reverse complement strand
TATATTTTATTCTGGCTAATGTCGCCAGAGGATATTATTCAGCTACGGTCAGAGTTTGGTCTCGATCTACTGTATGTCCTCAGAGAATTCTGGGGAATGAGGGAAAAGGATTAAGGGGAGTAGATAGATAATTGTGGGGAGTTTGGGGTTCGTGAGGAGTTGGGGATTAGTGAGGAGGGGTTAGTAGGGTTGGAGTTAGTTGGGAATGGTGGGGAGTGGTGGAGTGGGGAGGGGGTAATGCAGATAGGGTAGTGGGGAGTGGGGAGAGGATAGTGGGGAACGGGGGGAGTGGGGAGGGGTTGAGGTAAGGTAGTGGGGAATGGGGAGAGGATAGTGGTGAGTGGGGGGTAGTGGGGAGAGAATAGTGGGAGAAGGAAGGTAGTGGGGAGAGGGAGAAGGAAGTTAGTGGGGACGGGAGAGTTTTGAGATGAATAAAATCGTCTGACGCAAAAGAGTCAGTTACTTACGGGTCGTCTGATGCTGTCGGTCCGTAGCACCACTTCTCAGTTTTCCAGCAAGGGAGGGGGAGGGGGAGGAGGACGAAGAGGAGGAGGAGGAGGAAGAGGAGGAGGAAGAGGAGGAAGAGGAGGGCGGGGAGGCCCTCAGTGCGGCAGCCTTGGGTTGGTCCGCTGCGGGTCTCTCCATGTGGAAGACACCGGAGTGTCTGGTACATGTCTCGTTGTGTCCGCCACAGACACGGCACATGTCCTCTGAGGCACCGTCCCCTAGACGTCCGTCGCAAGACACGCGCTGGAAGAAGACACACACAAAAGGCACAGAATGTATTATACATTAAAATAGAAGAATGAAGGAGACTGCAAGAGACCATAAGGCCTACACTAGGTAGTTCCAAGAGAAGGACACACTCAGAGGAAAGGCCCAGAGTGTATTGCATAAGAACAGAAAATGAAGGAGACTGGAAGAGACCATGAGGCCTACACTAGGCAGTTCCATGAGAAAGACACACTCAGAGGAAAGGCCCAGAGTGTATTACATAAGAACAGGAAAATGGAGGAGGCTGCAAGAGACCATGAGGCCTACACTAGGCAGTTCCATGTCTACTACCACCTGTCATCCCTGTCCATAAAGTTATCTCACCTTCTCTTAAAACAAACAATTGTTTCAGTGCTCACTACTTAGTTTATTCCATTCGTTAAATGTCCGTATTTGTAAACGATTAAGCTGCAGTCCAAAAGTGGTACTGATGGAGGGAGACCTTTAGGTCCATATCGAGGTCGGGTACAATGAAGAAGAAGAATGAGAGATGGAAACAAACATCCGAATACAGAAGAAGAGGAGGAAGATCAGGAAGAAGAAGAAGAAGAAGAAGAAGAAGAGGAAGAAGAAGAAGAAGAAGAAGAAGAAGAAGAAGAAGAAGAAGAAGAAGAAGAAGAAGAAGAAGGAGAAGAAGAAGAAGAAGAGGAAGAAGAAAAAGAAAAATATGAAAAGGAAGAAGAAGAAGAAGAAGAAGAAGAAGAAGAAGAAGAAAAAGATGAAAAGGAAGAAGAAGAAGAAGAAGAAGAAAAAGATGAAAAGGAAGAAGAAGAAGAAGAAGAAAGAAGAAGACTAAAAGGAAGAAGAAGAAGAAGAAGAGAAAAATGATGAAGAGGAAAAAGATGAAAAGGAAGAAGAAGAAGAAAGAAGACGAAAAAGAAAGAAGAAGAAGAAGAAGAAGAAGAAGAAGAGAAAGAAGAAGACAAACAAGAAGAAGAACAAGAGGAAGAAGAAGAAAAGGAGAGGAAGAAGAAAAAGGAGGGGAGGAAAGAGGAGCAAGACAACAGCCGGATATGGGGAAGAGGGAAAAGAAAGATGAGAAGAGAAAGAAGATGGAAAAAGTAAAACAGAATAATCCATTGAGAGCTTAAGTGTTGATCCCAATGAAGGATTATCCTCTTCACTAACTACGCGATTGTCCAGGTTGGATCGACCTTCCACACATTTCAACGCTGTTCACTATGAAACTAGTCACACAGCGATGGTTCAAACACGGCCAGGAGAGACAGGGGTTGTGTCAATTATGCAAACATAAGCCTGAGCGCAAACTGAGACGCAGGCGACGCAGCACAGAGCAAAGGCAGACTTCCTGTTGCTGAAGTGAAGTACAGTTTGAAGTCCATTCTCACTTGAAATCGTTCTAGATGGACCTACTACCTCAGCATTTCAAATGAGAGATAAGTTCAAATTGTACTTCAATTCAGCAACAGGAAGTCTGCCTTTGCTCTGTGCTGCGTCGCCTGTGTCGCCTGCGTCGCCTGCGTCGCCTGTGTCGCCTGCGTCGCCTGTGTCACCTGCGTCGCCTGCGTCTCGGTTTGAGCTTAGGCTGAGTGCCACAGTGGCACTCAGCGTGAACTTACCAGGCACCTCCCGTTGACACAGAGCCCGTTCCTAACACCCTCCTCCTTCTCCGTTGTCTTGCAGTAGGTGCCGTCTGTCACCTTCCCGAAGGTGTAGACTACCCCCTCACCTTCCCCTTCGCACACCAGAGCGCAGGGATTGATGC
>NC_134794.1:64706448-64718948 GCF_046742065.1 Oratosquilla oratoria | reverse complement strand
CGGGGCGCAAAGGTCCGTCCCGCAAACGCCGTACTCAGCGCTCTCGCCCGAACACCGGTTGTGGCTTGTCCTGACGCCGGATCCTGGCATCACCCTGCGGTAGGAGAATGGGCAAGGTCGTCACTGTTCCTCTGAGCAATTTGGACTGTATTACCCCCGTCCCACCCCAAGTGCAGACAACTGGCCACTTGCAACTTACTTCCTCTTCCTCTTCCTACTCTTATTATCACCCAGTATGGGGTTCTAGCTGTGTAATCTGTATGGAGCCAATACATTTAGGAACCTTGGTAGCACCCCTACGGGCCACAGTCACGCAGCCTTCTTAAACGATTGGCTCAAAAGTAATGCTGATCACTAGTCTCCCTCCTTTCTGCTGCCCTTCTTAATTCCCGTTACATAGGAACATAAGAATGAAGGAGACTGCAAGAGACCATAAGGCGTACACTAGGCAGTTCCATGTCCATGACCACCTGTCATTCCCATCCATAAAGTTGTCTAACATTTTTTTTAGAACAACCGATAGTTTTAGCGCTCTCACTAACTACATGGTCACTAAGATCTATTCCACTTGTTGATCACTCTATTAGTAGACCATGTTTCGCATGTTTCCTTCTTTCAATCTGCTCAATTTCAATCCATTACTGCGATTCCAGCCCTTGGATCCGGTTATTGGAGACGAAGTCCAACACAACACGCCAAAAGTTCTTTATAACGAGGTTTATGGAAGGGCCTATAGACCGTTGCCAAACGCTGTGGGGCTGTGGGTAATCTATTAGTCAAACTCAATACTTACTCATTTCTTGCGGCCGAAGCCGCCAGTTTCAGTGGTAACCTTTAGGAACCGAATTCAAGCATGTGTACTTACGAGGCGAGATCGAAGCCCAACAAGCCACAATTGCTCATGTATTGACTAGATAAACACCATATGAGGACGGAGCCTTTATTTGTACGACGTTTCGCTTATTACAGCTTTTTCAAGTACAAGTTGAGATACAAATGCTTGAGATTAAATAAGGGGAAAGGAGGGAACGGGGAGAGATAAAGGGGGGGGGGGGGGGAGGAGGAGGAGGAGGAGGAGGAGGTTGGGGGGATTGGACACTGGGAAAGGATGAGAATGCTGGCCCAAACGTCCGTGAGCGAAATGTCCACAAAGGGTGGTTTAAGTATTTAATATTTTGCTGGCCATGGGTATTAGGGGAATAATGTGAGGAGATATGTTAAACATGCCCCTGTTTTGTTCAATAGTGTTCGTTCCTTGAATGATTGCTGCTTCTAAACACATCCTGCGGATTTTGTCTGGTTCCCGCATCAGCAGCTCTGCATTCTTCCAGTCCATAAGATGGTTTTCCTTGTTTCTATGTGTCACACATGCATTGGTGGTGACATCATGCCTGACGTCGTAACGGTGTTCACGTATTCGTGTATTCAGGTCGCGTGACGTTTCTCCGATGTAAACTTTATCACATCCTGAACACGGAATACGATAAACACCGGCTTTGGTGCTCGGTGTCTGGTTGTTGTGTGTTTCCGTCTTCGTGATGTCTTTTATTGTTCTGCTTGTCTGGCACACTATTTCCAAGTTGGTGGTTCTTAAAAGACGTGTCAGGTTGGTGGCAACGTCGCCGGTTGGCAACACGAGACGTCTAGTTGTGCTGTCCTGCTGCCTACGGCTTTCCCGAATCTTAGCGGCCTGCTGTTTGCAATTATCTAAAAGAAACTCTGGAAATTTTAGTGTTAAAAAGGTCTCTTTAATAAACCTGCACTCTTCTTCTAAGTATTTTGCACTACATATCCTAAATGCCCTAAGGAAAAAAACCTATTACTACTCCTCTCTTGGTCCTTATATCATGGTGGGAGTAGAAATGAATTAAATCATTTTTGTTGGTGGGCTTTCTATACACTTTGAATTCAAATTGGTTACCGTACTTAAAGATGTGTGTGTCCAGGAAAGGAAGAGAATCGTGGATTTCTTCCTCTAGGGAAAACTGAATGGTGGGCTCCACTTCGTTTAAGGCCGTCTGCAAGCGCTGAAGATTGAAACGCCTGGGTGTGACGAGTAAGATATCGTCCACATATCGCAGCCAGGTCACATGCTCGGGAACGATGTTGGCAAAGGGTCCTGTTTCTAGAAATTCCATGAATAAATTAGCCAGGACTGCACTTAATGGAGAGCCCATGGCCATGCCAAATTTCTGGTGGAAGAAACTGTCCTGGAATTTAAAATAATTAAATTCAACACAAAGTTTGATCAAATCGACAAAATGGTTGGGGGGCAGGGGGAAGTCGATTTTCTCCTTCTCGATTCTATCACTAAGGAGCTGTATTACCTTACCCGAGGGGACACATGTGAAGAGACTTTTCACGTCCAGGCTGGCCAACTTCTTGTTTCTGGCGGAGATATCTCGGATTCTGTCTAGTAGGTCCCCTGAGTGTCTGAGATGAGCTCCACTGATGGTTCCCAGGAGGGGGGACAGATGTCTGGCCAACGTACCTGCTAATCTGTGGGGAGCACTCCCTATCCCTGATGTTATAGGTCTCATTGGAATATCATTTTTGTGTGTTTTGGGCAGACCATACATCGTAGCTGTGCGTGGGAGATTTGGCAATAAGTTGGTAAAAAGCTCCTTTACTTATTGCCAAATCTCCCACGCACAGCTACGATGTATGGTCTGCCCAAAACACACAAAAATGATATTCCAATGAGACCTATAACATCAGGGATAGGGAGTGCTCCCCACAGATTAGCAGGTACGTTGGCCAGACATCTGTCCCCCCTCCTGGGAACCATCAGTGGAGCTCATCTCAGACACTCAGGGGACCTACTAGACAGAATCCGAGATATCTCCGCCAGAAACAAGAAGTTGGCCAGCCTGGACGTGAAAAGTCTCTTCACATGTGTCCCCTCGGATAAGGTAATACAGCTCCTTAGTGATAGAATCGAGAAGGAGAAAATCGACTTCCCCCTGCCCCCCAACCATTTTGTCGATTTGATCAAACTTTGTGTTGAATTTAATTATTTTAAATTCCAGGACAGTTTCTTCCACCAGAAATTTGGCATGGCCATGGGCTCTCCATTAAGTGCAGTCCTGGCTAATTTATTCATGGAATTTCTAGAAACAGGACCCTTTGCCAACATCGTTCCCGAGCATGTGACCTGGCTGCGATATGTGGACGATATCTTACTCGTCACACCCAGGCGTTTCAATCTTCAGCGCTTGCAGACGGCCTTAAACGAAGTGGAGCCCACCATTCAGTTTTCCCTAGAGGAAGAAATCCACGATTCTCTTCCTTTCCTGGACACACACATCTTTAAGTACGGTAACCAATTTGAATTCAAAGTGTATAGAAAGCCCACCAACAAAAATGATTTAATTCATTTCTACTCCCACCATGATATAAGGACCAAGAGAGGAGTAGTAATAGGTTTTTTTCCTTAGGGCATTTAGGATATGTAGTGCAAAATACTTAGAAGAAGAGTGCAGGTTTATTAAAGAGACCTTTTTAACACTAAAATTTCCAGAGTTTCTTTTAGATAATTGCAAACAGCAGGCCGCTAAGATTCGGGAAAGCCGTAGGCAGCAGGACAGCACAACTAGACGTCTCGTGTTGCCAACCGGCGACGTTGCCACCAACCTGACACGTCTTTTAAGAACCACCAACTTGGAAATAGTGTGCCAGACAAGCAGAACAATAAAAGACATCACGAAGACGGAAACACACAACAACCAGACACCGAGCACCAAAGCCGGTGTTTATCGTATTCCGTGTTCAGGATGTGATAAAGTTTACATCGGAGAAACGTCACGCGACCTGAATACACGAATACGTGAACACCGTTACGACGTCAGGCATGATGTCACCACCAATGCATGTGTGACACATAGAAACAAGGAAAACCATCTTATGGACTGGAAGAATGCAGAGCTGCTGATGCGGGAACCAGACAAAATCCGCAGGAAGTGTTTAGAAGCAGCAATCATTCAAGGAACGAACACTATTGAACAAAACAGGGGCATGTTTAACATATCTCCTCACATTATTCCCCTAATACCCATGGCCAGCAAAATATTAAATACTTAAACCACCCTTTGTGGACATTTCGCTCACGGACGTTTGGGCCAGCATTCTCATCCTTTCCCAGTGTCAATCCCCCCAACCTCCTCCTCCTCCTCCTCCTCCTCCTCCTCCTTCCCCCCCCCCCTTTTTCTCTTCCCGTTCCCTCCTTTCCCCTTATTTAATCTCAAGCATTTGTATCCCAACTTGTACTTGAAAAAGCTGTAATAAGCGAAACGTCGTACAAATAAAGGCTCCGTCCTCATATGGTGTTTATCTAGTCAATCTTGTCGGCAGACTGCCACTTTTAAGCAAATTCTCATGTATACCATCATGTAACATTATATATATATATATATATATATATATATATATTATATATATATATATATATATATATATATATATATATACACATACATATATATACTTATACGTATATATGCACACACATACATACAAGCACACATGGACACTTTTATTATTATTATAATATATTTATTGATTTATTTTTGTAACGTTTGTCATAGTGAGGATTGAAACAGGATGCGAAACCCTCTTCATCGGCCCCCGTGCACCTCCGAAACCAGTGACTGTACCAGTTTGTTACGTCCGGCGTCCAGGAACGCTGATACCGATTCTGGGTACTAAGAAGTATTTCTCCCTTCCGTATCGGGTGTTCCTTTTCTCTTTCCTCGGGCTGCCGCCAACCGATTCTATTCATCCGTATCACCGCTTCAATTCGGTGACGGTCGAACCGGGGTCCCGATCTGCTGTGGTTATGTTCAGCTTGGGGGGCGCGACCTCCCCCTCCCCCACCACGTCCCTCGGTTGAATAAAATCGTCTGGCAACTGACGAGAATAATATCAGTAAAGGAAGCCACAGTGTTGAATGACTGGACCGCGGATTAGTTTCTTGCTCTCAGCTTCTCTCTTTCTCTCTCTCTCTCTCTCTCCCTGTCTTTCCCTCTCTCTCCTTTTCTTTTTCTCTCTTCCTCTTCTTTTTCTCTCTCTCTTCTTTCCCCTCTTCTCTACTCTTTCCCCTCTTGTAAGCCTATTTCCCCTTCTTCTACCCCTTCTCCCCTTTCCTGATTCTCCCCTCTCTCCCTCCCTCCCTCCCTTCCTCACATTTTCCAAACTTTTCCCCCTCTCTCTTCCCCTCTTCCCCCCCCCCTCCGTCGTCTTCCCCTCTTCCCCCAATACCTTGACCTTCAACTTCCTTTCCCTTCCCCTTCCTTCTTCCCTTCCCTTTTTACCTTCGACACTCTTCCTTCTCTCTCTCTCTCTCTCTGCTCTTCCAGTTCACATCCCTCTCTTTCTTTCTTTCTCCTCTCTCACTCTTCTTTCCTTCTCTTTAGTCCGCCCACTTTTCCATTTTCTCCCTTCTCCTATCTCGCCTCTCTTTTACATCCCCAGTTTTTCTTCCTTCTCTCTCTCTCTCTCTCTCATTTTTCTTCAATATCTATTCAATGCCATATATTTCCTTATATTCTGCTGCTTTTTCTTCCTCTATCTCTATCCCTCTTTCCTATCCCTTACGTCCTTCTCTCTCTCTCTCTCTCTCTTTTTCCATTTTGATCAGTTCTTTTCTACGTCCCATTTCCTTTTCTCTCTTTCCTCTTCCATCTCAATTCTTTCCTTCTTCTTTCATTTTCTTCTTCGTGTGCGAGCCAGGGTGTGGTGGTGGCGCAGTGAGTAGGGTGACCGACCGACCGACCGGTGTCACTTGAGCCTTGTTCACACTAGCGGTTTGAACCGCGCGGAAACCGCGGCGGTACCGGATAGTCAAAGAAAAGGCTACGTGGTTGTGTGTGAACGCCTCCATTGACTTACATCGTAACTGAACCGCCGCGGTTGAAACCGCTAGTGTGAGCAGGGCCTTGTGGGCGGGCTGGTTGCTGGTTACCCCCCTCCCTGCCCCCTTCCGTACTGGGTGATACTTCTCCTTTTCACTCTACCTGTCGCCAGGCGATTTAATTAATGTCAATAATTCGACCTCGCAACCCACATTCGCGACGGTGACATGCTTACACCAGGAGACGCTCAACTCCGGCCGGAGCCGCCAACTTAGGGTGAGTGGAGGTCACTGTTGGGGCTCGAACCCAGATCCAAGAGGTGACGTGGCCATGAGGTCCCTGGCCGCATCCTAACCCGTCACCTTTACCCAATATGTTTGGATAGCCAAGGCGAGTGGCAGTCACTGGTGACCTTTAGGAATCGAATGGGAGCAGAGAGAAAGAGAGAGGTAGGGGAGAGAGAGAGAGAGAGAGAGAGAGAGAGAGAGAGAGAGAGAGAGAGAGAGAGATAGAGAGAGAGAGAAGAGAAAGTCTAACCATTTTCTGTGCTTGGTCATCACCACTCCCTCTCTCTCTCTCTCTCTCTCTCTCTCTCTCTCTCTGTCTGTCTTTCTCTCTCTCTCCCTAACCAATGAAAACACAAGGGAAAGCCAATTCTTCACTGTGACGATCACTCAGAGGAACAGAACCTAAGAAATCGAGCCGAGAACTGGACCCACCGGACCACCACGACCCCCCCCCTGCTCCCCCCTTCCACCTGCCCCCCCTGCTCCCCCCTTCCATCTGCCCCCCCCCCTTGCGGTCATTCAATCAAGTATTCCTGTATCCAATCACAGTCTTCCAATCTCCGTCGCCAATTCAATTCCCGCAGTCAATCACCAACCCATCTGTCTCTTTCTCACCGCCGTGAACGCATAAGGAAAGTATCATGCCTGGGCATGTGGCAGTCACCGGCTGTTTTTTTTTTTTTTTTTTTTTTTTTTTTTTTTTTTTATAATTTGGGAGTGAAGTATCACTCCCACGGGCTTTGTTTGATGTTTGAGGTTGGGGATCGACCCCGGGTCCACGTGGTTACGAACAATGTCAACTTGGACGAGCCAAGGATAGAAACAGTGGTAAACTACACGTCCCCAGGTTGTCACGTCACATGGAAAGAGTGGGACAGAGGTATATCGCCGTGGCGCGTCTGTTTCGAACTCTCTTCACACAAAGAAGACCCAGGTTCGATTCCAGTGACACTCCCGAGTACACAGGGCAAAGGTGACGGTTTGGGTTACAACTAAGCGTCTCCTGACGTAAGCTCACCGAACTCTTCGTGGTGGTTACCCCCTTCCGTGCCTGGTGGTTCTTTAACTTGTATTCAGACTTCCGCCAAGCGATTTTATTCACTGCACTGACAACATCTCGGTGGATCTCAATCTATTTTCCACCCCATTCCCAACCCCCTTTAGGACTGTCTTCTCCCCCCCCTTTGTCTATTTATCCTGCCAACACCCCCCCTTCCCCTCCTCTAAATCAACAATTAAAAAACAAATCGGAAGTAAAAAGATTAACCTTCTTTTATCACAAAGTTAACCGGCCATGCCACTCCATTCCCCTAAATTCTGGCCATGAGCACCCTCCACCTTAGTTGAGAACCGATGGTTTGGACCCTGTGAATTCGACCTGGCAAGCCACAACTAGAGACGTTATCACATTGAGCTAATTTTCCTTCGACTGTTGGAGCAAATTTGAAGTCCACAGGGTTCGGGATTGAGTCTAATATGCTGGAGGAAAACAATTTTCCTTCAGCATAATATCAAATGACATTCTATGTAAATTATTAAGGAAACAAAATAGTTTACGATAGTGATTTTACGGCGATGAGTTGTAGGTTGGAGAAAGATAGCCCAGTGTGATAACGCCTTAACAAGACGGACATGTCCTTGAGCGTTGGTCGATTCGCATGAGGACTCGTACATGAGAGAAGCCTCTGTCTAGAGGGTCAAAAAGAATACGGGAACACGGGTATACTTGTCGAACAGATGACTTCAGTTAGTGAGGTTTGTTTTACATATTGGGACGACCTGTCATCACCAGCACTCGCACACACACACACACACACACACACACACACACACACACACACACACACACACACACACACACACACACACACACACACTTCATATGAAGGTCTTCGTCGCTGCTCTTGAGAAAAGGCATGTGCGCATGCGTATTGAGGAAGCTAGGGGACCAATCCCGAGTCTCCTACCCTGGATGGATGCTAATACTCCATCTGTCTCCATCTATCTCCTGGGCTGCAGATCAATTTGAGGCTACATGTGTATTCCCTCTCTTTCCATTTCCCCTCCTCCACCTGTCCACCTTCTCTCCTCCCAACCTCTACAACTTTTCTATCTAAATACATGTTTTCAAGATCAAGCGTGGAAGGGAAGAGATGGATAGGACGACCGAAGATAAGGTGCTAGGATAGTGTAAATGGAGAGGGATGGTTATTCTATCCTCCACTCTTTGTTTATCCAATTTTGCCGATCTGTCTATCATTGTTTGCGCTCACATAAAATAATCCCTCTCATATCCTAAATTCCATTATACAAACCATTTTCGAAACAGGATTTATGAATTTCATTTTTTTTTTTTTTTTTTTTTTTTTTAATAATTTCAGAATTGATTATTTAGCACTAGAGCGGCTGAGTGGAGACATAGGGGAGGGGAAAGTGAAATAATTTTACTTCGCGTATCCGAATACTCCCCAAATCTGAACATCGTATGGTCCAGTGGCGGGAAAGAGATCGAGGCACCGTTCGTGCAAATAACCCAACGGCCAATTATGGAGGTTAGGCCGATGTCACACAAGGCTCGAAAGGTGATGATAATATCATAACCAGGAGGTAGAAAGTGGTCGTTATGTACCAAGTTCTGGCTGCTGCCGCCAGGCGATTTTATTAAGCTCACTGAACTTGCAAACATCCTCTGCATGTTTGGTAGCAGTTCATAAGAGAAAAGCTTAGTAGTTTCTGAACTCCCCCCCCCCCCGGCGTATTCATTTTTGTGTTCTTTCTTGATGTATCATTGCTTTGTATGTAAGCCACTTCTCTTGTCATTTTTACTTTAATTTGAAAACATCCTTTGTTGGAATTTGATATATGTGTGTGTGTGTGTGTGTGTGTGTGTGTGTGTGTGTGTGTGTGTGTGTGTGTGTGTGTGTGTGTGTGTGTGTGTGTGTGTGTGTGTGTGTGTGTGTGTGTGTGTGTGTGTGTGTGTGTGTGTGTGTGTGTGTGTGTGTGTGTGTGTGTGTGTGTGTGTGTGTGTGCGTGTGTATGTGTGTGTATACAATTATACACTTACAGAAGTGGAGGAGAAGAGTGGGGTGGGAAGACCGAAGAAAAGGCAGTGTGATTATGTAAGAGAGTACATGATGATCAGAAAAGATATACCTAATGGGACAGCGTCTGATAAAGATAATAAATAAAGAAAAAAAGGAGAGAGAGAGAGAGAGAGAGAGAGAGAGAGAGAGAGAGAGAGAGAGAGAGAGAGAGAGAGAGAGAGAGAGAGAGAGAGAGAGAGAGAGAGAGAGAGAGAGAGAGAGAGAGAGAGAGAGAGAGAGAGAGAGAGAGAGAGAGAGAGAGAGAGAGAGAGAGAGAGAGAGAGAGAGAGAGAGAGAGAGAGAGAGAGAATCTCCAGGGACCTCTGGGGTAGGTTGGCCGGTCAGAAGGAAGCAGCTCCGTTTCATGTACGGTCAGACATTAACAAGTTCATCGACACTCTACTCACTTGTAGTGGCACCAAAAATGGTGTTAAGGGGTTACCACAATGGGTTATTTTTTCCTCCCACATCCTACCTCCAACCTCCGATGGAACAACTAGAATAGAACTTCGCTTACAAAAATCTAGAACTTTCTAAGAACATTTCGACAGTATGTCTAACAATCGTATAGGTTTAGAATCTTTTAGTTCGTCATTTAGCTTTACTACATGTGACATTTGGAGACTTGGAAAAATAGAATATTGTAACCGATCTCTCAACTGTCGGAGTTGATGAAGCTCGTGGAAGCCCAGTGTGATAACCCTGAGACGAATTACTCCTGCAAACTTCTCTTCAGACCCACATCGAATAAAGTGTCTGAGGAACTTGTTTTCTCGTTTGTACATGACGAAGGTCGTGTTCTGTTCCGTTACTTATGCAGAGTATTTGTTGTCCTATGGTCCTTTTGTATACAACAGAAGTAAATGGTTCTAGCATTTTTATCTTTAAGCTTCAAGTTATGTGATTTTTTTTTTATGTGAGCGTTTCCCAACCTTATCCGACCCCCTAGCAACCCCTGCAGTCGAGTCTAAGCAGTCCAGCAACATCGAACTAACATCTAAGTAACATCTAGATTCTAGAAGGATGTAGGCCAGTGTATGTATGCATGGGTTCCCAGCAGAACTTTCTAGAATTTATTTCAGCGGCCTCCAAGGCTGGGAATCGGTGTTTAATATGAAGGTGCAAAGGACATCTGCAGATGAAGAAGAAGTAGAAGAAGAAAAGGAAGAAGAAGGAGAGGATGAAGAAGAAAAAGAGGAGGAAGAGGAAGAGAAAGAAGAAAAAGAAAAGGAAGAAGAACAAGATGAAGAACAAGAAGTGGAAGACAAAGAGAAGAGTAAGAAACAGAGATGAAAGAAGAGGAAGACGAAGAAGAAAAAGAAGAGGAAGAAGAAGAAGAAAAAGAAAAGGAAGAAGAAGAATAAGAAGAGGAAAAGGAAGAGGAGAAGGAAGGAGAAAAAACAGAGGATGAGGAAGAAGAGGATGTAGAATAAGGAGGAGAAAAAGGGGAAGAAGAGAAAGTAGAGAAAAAGGAGAGGAAGAAGAAAAAGAAGAAGAAGAAGGACAGGAAGAAAGAGAAGAAGAAGAGGAAGAAGAGAAAAAAGAGAGGGTAAAGGAGGAAGATGAATAAAAGAAGAAGAAAAAAGAAGGAACGAAGAAGCAGAAGAAGAAGAAGAGGAAAAGGAGGATGACGAGGAAGAAGAGGAGGAGGAGGAAGGAAAAGAAGAAGAGGATGAGGGAGACGAGGAAGAAGAGGAGGGGGAAGACGAGGAAGAAGAGGAGGAGAAGAAGAAGAGGAAGATGAAGAGGAAGAAGAAGAAAAGGAAGAGGAAAAAGAGGAGGAAGACGAGGAAGAAGAGGAGGAAGGATAAGAAGAGGAAGAGGAAGAAGAGGAAGAAGAAGAAGAAAAGAAGAAGAATACGAGGAGGAGGGAGAAGAGGAAGAAGAAGAGGATGAAGAAGAAGAGGAAGATTAAGAATAAATAGAAGAGGAAAAAGAAGATGAAGAAGGAGACGAAAGAAGAAGAAGAAGAAGAAGAAGAAGAAATAGAAGAGGAAAAAGAAAAAGAGAAGAAGAAGAAGAAGAAGAAATAGAAGAGGAAAAAGAAGATGAAAAAGGAGACGAAAGAAGAAGAAGAAGAAGAGGAAGAAGAAGAAGAAGAAGAAGGAGGAGGAGGAGAAGAGGAAGAAAAAAGAAGAAAAAAAAGAAAAAGAAGAGTAAGAAAAGAAGAAGAAAAGAAGAAAAGGAACAAAGAGAAGAAATAAAAGAATAAGAAGAAGAGTAAGAGAAAAAGAAGAAGAAAAGAAAAAGAAGAAAAGAAGAAGATGAAATAAAAGATTAAAAAAAAGAAGGAAAAGACGAAGAACAAAAAGACGAAAATGAACAAGAAGAAACAAAAGAAAAAAAAAAAGAAAAAGAAAGAAGAAAAAGACGAAGAACAAAAAGACGAAAATGAACAAGAAGAACAAGAAGAGGAAGAAGAGAAAAAAGAAGAGGCAGACGAAGACGAGGAAGGGGAAGAAGTGGGTAGGAACAACTTCGCCAGCCGTGTAGTTAATGAACGGAATAAACTTCCTGCAGAGGCAGTGCAATGTAGATCAGTTCGAAGCTTTAAGAATCATTTAGATAAACACCTAAACAAGATGCTGTAATGATTATCATGTATTCTATATTATTTGTTTATTTGTTTTGTTATCATTTGTCTGTTTGTTTATCATTATTTGCTTGATTCTCATTTATTATTAGTTATATGTCAATTTATCATTATTTACTATTTACCTGTTTATTATTTAACTATACCTATGCATTTATTTATGTATTTCATTTATTATTTACATTATTATAGTTTTTATTTATTCATTTATTTATTTATTATTATCATTATTATGATTTTTTTTCGTATCCGACCTAGATATGGACCAAAAGGTCTCCTGTCGGCATACTCCGCCTTTGTAATCCTTTGTAACGAAGAAGAAGATAATGAAGAAACGATAAAGGAGAAGAAGAAGAACAAGAAGGAGAAGAGGAAGAAGAAGAAAAGAAGAAGAGGAAGAAGAAGAAAGAAGAGGAAGAAGAAGAGGAGGAAGAAGAGGAAGAAGAAGAAAAAGAAGTAGAAGACGAAGAAAAAAAAAGAAATAGAGAAAGAAGAAGTAGAAGGGAAAAAGAAGAAAAAGAAAGAAATAAAGAAGAAAAAGAGGAAGAAGAAGAAGATGAAGAAGAAGAAGGACAAGAAGGAGAAGAAGAAGAAGAAGAAGAAGAAGAAGAAGAAGAAGAAGAAGAAGAAGAAGAAGGACAAGAAGAAGAAAATGGAGAAGAAGAAAAAGAAGAAGAAGAAAGAAGAG
>NC_134794.1:64693948-64701448 GCF_046742065.1 Oratosquilla oratoria | reverse complement strand
CCTTCTTTAGTTCCTCTCTTATCTCAGTGTTTCTTGTTTTCTTTCATTTCTATTAACTCTATCTTTCTATCACCGTTTTGTCATCACGATTCTCTGTTCATTTCTTCTTTACATTTTTTTTGTGTTCCTTCTTCTCTTTCTCCATTTCTCTTCCCTCTCGCGTCGTTTTCTCTTCATCTTCCCATTTTCTCTCCTTTATTTGGCTGAATCTTTGTCCTGTAGAGAGGGTCTTCTGCCTTTTTCTTTCTTCATTTCCTTCTTCCTCTTGTTTTTGTATTTTCTCTTTCTCTTTTTTCTTTCTTCTTCTTTGCCTCCTTCTCCACCTTCTCTTTTTTCTTCCCCATTTTCTTCTTATTTTATATTATTCACTTTCTTTTGTGTCTTTCTCAATCTTGTTCTTATATGAATCCAGATCCAGTTTATGGTGGTTTCTTTCAGCCGAATAAACTGGGATAAAGATGGAGATTAGAACAAATTTAGGTTTAAGAAGGAAATAGGCAAGAACTGGTTTACGAATTGATTAGTCAATTAATGGAATTGACTTAGTAATCAGGTAGTGGTCACTGAAACTATTGGTTGCTTTAAGAAAAGGATAGACAACTTTATGGATGGGGATGACAGGCGGTCATGGACATGGAGAAGCCTAGTGTGAGCCTTACGGTCTCTTGCGGTCTCTATTCTTATGTTCTTATAAGAATGAAGGAGGCTCAAAGAGACCCTAAGGCTTACACTATGTAGTTCCATGTCCCTTACCATCTATCATCCCCATCCATAAAGTTATCTAAGCTTTTATCAAAGCAACCGATAGTTTCAGCGCTTACTACATGGTTACTGAGAACACAACATGAAGGAGAATGCAAGAGACACTAAGGCCTACATTTGTCAGTTCCATGTCCCTTACCACCTGCTATCTCCATCCATAAAGTTATCTAACCTACTCAAAAAGCAACCGGTTGTTTCAGCGCACATTACATGGCTACTAATTAGTCTATTCCATTCCACTAATTAGTCTATTCCATTCGTAGTTCCATGCACCCCTAGATGCCTTAAACTGAATAAAATCGCCTGACGACAGCTAAATAAAAATTAAGAAGGATCTCCAATGACTAAGGACGTGAGGATCTCACGCCGGGAGGCACTTAGCAGTGACCTAAGTCGCCACCTTTGCCCTGGGTGCTTCATGGTCGGACAGACATTCGGGTGGAGGGGGGAATCTTTGAAATGTGCCACCATGTTGCTATATTTTTTTTTTTATTAATTTACTTAATTTTTCATGTTTTGCTTTATTTTTCGCGTTTTCTACCTTCGATATGGTCTATTCTACGATGTTCTCTCTCTCTCTCTCTCTCTCTCTCTCTCTCTCTCTCTCTCTCTGTCGCACACTGTCTCCTCTCTTTTCTCGTACTCTGTGTTCGTCATTTTTCTTCTCTCTTCTTCTTTCTATTCCGAATTCTCTTTAATCTTTTCTTCTCTTTTTTTTCCGTCCTTGTTTCTTTTCTTTCTCTCTTTTCCTCTTTTTCACTTAATTTGTCTTTCTTTGTTTTATTTTTCTTTCATCTGTTTTGGAGGGACGGACGTCAGAGAGGATTATCTCCCTGTCAAAAGTCTTCAAACCACGTCAACATCCTCCAATTGGAAGTGCGATCCCGAAGGGTTGGCACTTGATCCCCGGACGGGACCCCCCCAAGATCTCCCCTGTATCAGCTTCGATAGTATCTCCTCCACATTTTCACACATGGAAAGCTGACAACCGGCGACTGATCCCCTCTTCCTACTACTGTTATAAGCTAGTAAGAAAGAAACTGACTCACACTACATGGATCACATTCCATTTTGTGTTCTTGGGAAACTCGAGGATCACATTCTCTGCTTCATTCTCATCCTCATCCTTACCCTCCTCATCCTCATCCTAATCTTCATCCTCACCATCATCCTCCTCTTCATGCTCAGCCTCGTCCTTCTCATCCTCATTCACATATTTCGTTTTCTGTCACTGAGCTTACGACAGGAGGCCCTCAACTACAACTGGCACCTTTTCCCTTTGGACTGGGACAGCTAGGACAGGTGACAGTCACCGTCCGGTTCGATCCCGGGTCTGCACAGTTACGAGGCGAGCTCGAAGCCCAACGCACCTCCAAAAGGTGAGGCTGGGAAGTGCTGCGATGGAATTAGTCACCTTTGCCCTTTGTGTAACCATTTTCACCCAAATTATTTACAGCTTGCTTGGAAGAGATTTTCAGAAGGTTGAATTGGGAAAAGAAAGGTTTGAAGATTAATGGCGAATATTTGAACCACCTAAGATTTGCGGATGACATTATTCTTATTTCAGAAAGAGGAAAAGACTTACAATATATGCTGAGTTATCTGAACAAGGAAAGTCTCCAAGTAGGTTTAAAAATAAATAAGAGTAAAACCAAATTAATGTTCAATACGAAAGTTCAAAGCAAAGAGGTTATAATCGATGGTGAGTCTTTCAGAAGTTGAAGAGTATGATTATTTAGGCCAGATGGTGAAAGTGACGAAAGATCATGATAATAGAATAAAAAGACGCATTGCAATTGGTTGGAAAGTGTTTGGTAAGTATAATAAAATCCTGAGAGACTCTCTACCTTTATGTTTCAAACGTAAAGTTTACAATCAGTGCATTCTGCCAGCAATAATCT
The DNA here is from genome assembly GCF_046742065.1 of Oratosquilla oratoria. Classification (NCBI taxonomy): domain Eukaryota; kingdom Metazoa; phylum Arthropoda; class Malacostraca; order Stomatopoda; family Squillidae; genus Oratosquilla; species Oratosquilla oratoria. The sequence goes on along the minus strand of NC_134794.1, from coordinate 64,698,785 downwards.
ACGGGTGCGAGACTTGAAAACTGACAAAAGCGATGGAAACAAAGCTAAGGACTGTACAGAGGAGAATGGAGAGATCATTGATGGGAATAACGCTGAGAGACCGAAAGAGAGTAAGTTGGGTGAGAGAGCAGACAAGAGTGAAAGATATTGTGGAGGCGGTAAAAGAGAGGAAATGGAGTTGGGCAGGTAAGTTAGTGCGAATGCCTGATGAGCGATTAAGCAAGTGCGTTACTGAGTGGACGCCGCGAGATAGGAAGCGTGAAAGAGGGAGACCAGACAGGTGGAGAGACGAGATCGAGAAGTTTGCAGGAGTGATGTGGCATATGTTAACGCGGTCTTGTGAATCATGGAATGCTATGAAGGAGGCCTTTGTTCAGAAGTGGACTCGGGATGGCTGATTTGATTGATATAAATTATTAACCTTAATATCACTAGAATAAATTACGAATAATTGTGAGCCTGCCTACCCCCACCGAATAATGCTTTGTCAACAATTCAACTAGTACGAAGCAGAAGCGAAGGAGGCTCTTTGTTCAGAAGTGGACTCAGGATGGCTGATTTGATTGATATAAATGATTAACCTTAATATCACTAGAATATATTACGAATAATTGTGAGGCTGCCTACCTCCACCGAATAATGCTTTGTCAACAATTCAACTAGTGCGAAGCAGAAGCGAACGAGAGGGTCAGCAACCAGTAGGTGGAGGCTGACCGAGGAAGGACTACTGCTGTTATCGAACACCAATAGACAAAGGAATCAGTCTATGAATTTGATTAAATTCGCCACGATTTCACTTTGTGCTTGGACTGATTCGAAGCGAAACTGAAGCGAAACCAACGCGCCACAGTTTTGTGTTTCACATTTTACCAGACTTTTAGATCTAAATATCCTATATTAGTAAAAAGAAGTGTGTGTGTGTGTGTGTGTGTGTGTGTGTGTGTGTGTGTGTGTGTAATAATAATAATAATAATAATACTAACAGGTTTATTTCTCTGACAGGGGTACCCTGACAAAAATACATTGGAAAAGTTGATTAAAGATATAAAAAACTTGGAATATATACGTGGAGCAATTTTACAATGAGTTAATTATGTGCACAATAGATGGGATAGCACTGTTTTTGTAGCGGTCTGTCCTTGGCGCTTTGATTGGTATGAGTCTATTTATGTGTCTAGTGGCATGGCGAGTTGGTGGAGCATCAGGAGGGAGGAGGTGACGGTGTCTAGGGTGGGAAAGCAGGCTTTCCCCAAATTTCCTTAGTGCCTCCCCGTGCCGCTGGGACACCCTTGATAGAGTAAGGGTGGTAAGAGCATGGTCGTAGCTGCTGTAACTCCACGCCCAGGATGATCCTGCACGCTCTCTTTTGTACCCTCTCCAGCTTTGTCTCTGTGTGAGGGTGAGTGAGCTGCACCAGGCTGGTGATGCGTACATGAGGGTGGGGAGTATGAAAGTTTTGTAGACTCCTGTAGTCCGATGTAGGTGTTCCTAGTGATTTTAACTACTCAGCATATACAGTTTGTAAGACGCTGTCCTGACTATATTGGTGATATGTTGGTTCCAATTTAATTGAGCATCGAGTGTGATGCCAAGATCTTTGTGGATTGCACCAATTGGAGGGGATGGGGGCCCAATGAAAAGGTTGTGGAGGAGGTACTGCTTGGGTGGAGGTACAAAAGTGCATCACTACGTCTTGTTGGTGTTGATTGTGACGTTGTTGTTTTCCGTCCACATCATGAGCTTGTTCAGGGTGTTTTGTAGTGGTGCGTAATCAGGGCCGCTGGTGTTGATGGGGATGCCTATGGTGCTGTCATCCACGTACTTCCATCTGTGAGGAGTGTCCAGGAGGGGCGTCGTTGATAAGGATGAGGAAGCATAGGGGACCCATTTTGGTACCCTGGGGGACCCCACAAGTTAAAGGGAGGAGGGGAGAAGTTGACCCTTGGTACCTGACCGTCTGCCGTCGTCCGGTGAGGAAATCTGCCAGCCATGCGATTAGGTGGGGCTGGATCCCCAGTTGGATGGGGGGCTTTGGAGAGAACAACATTGTGGTCAACAAGGTCAAAGGCCTTCCTGAAGTCTACAAAGGTAACAGCTAGGGATGTGTTACGCTTGTCTAGGTTGCCTGTGAAGGAAGTTGAGTAGGTCAATGAGACAGTGAGTGGTAGAGGAGGATTTTCATGTTGCCAAATTGTTGTGCCATCTATTGAGTGTTTTAATGTTGCTGTAAATGGAGTTAAAAACCAAGTCTTCACATATAAGGCTTGGGATGGGGTGATGGCGATGGGCCTAAGGTCACTTAGTGATTGTGGGGCTGAGGTTTTGGGGATGGGAGTAACATATGATATTTTCCAGTCGCGGGTGCCGGTGTTTTGGATGAAAGAGGCCTTAATTTTCGAGGAGAGTGGGAGGGCAAGTTAAGGGGCAAATTCCTTGTAGATTTTAATAGGAAGGTCAGAGGGTTGTGGATCTATTTTGTTTGAGTTTACCCAGCTTAGTAGCTACGTCGGAAACTTGAACTTGAATGGGGGTGAGGGGGAAGGGATGTAGGCAGGAAGGCGGGAAGGGTCGAGAGGGGGTAATGTTTGACAGATAGAGGCGAAGTGGGAGTTGATCTCCTGGGCTGCTAGGTCAGGTGACAGGTGCGAGATGCAAGGGAGGTGGGAGGTCTTGTTACCCTGCAGGCCACAGAGAAGCCCTGATCTTGCTGAAACCACTGAGTGTTATTGCGTTGCTGTTTGAGGTGTTGCAATTTTGTTTGGGTAGTAAGAGGATTTGGCGGTAATGATCTCTCTGATGACCTTATTCCTCAGGGACCTGAACTGGGCTCGGTCGGTGTAAAATGCCTTGTTGCGTTGTTTGATGAGACGTTTGATATGTGGTGTCATCCAAGGAGCGTCAGAGTGATGGACAGAGAAATCCTTTACAGGGAAGAAGTGGTGAAAGGCCTCAATTGTGGTGGTGGATTAATTTGTCCACATTGGTCTCCACGTCTTCAACGTTGAGAACCTCTGGCCAGGGATGTTCCACTAATCCACCTGCCAAATTCCCCTCATGGCGGAATCAGGCATAGGGCGGTGCTGTCTGGTTACTTTAATCCTGTGAATGCTGCACTAGGGGCTGGGACCAATTGTATGGTGAGGTGCGTGCTCTACCGATGGGGGGAGAGGTCTGGGGGTAGAAGTACAGCTGCGCCATGTCAGTCCTTAATTAGGTCAAGGGTAGTTTGGTCGTGGTGGAAAGGTCACTACCTGCTTGAGATTTAAATGGTTTAAAATATCACTTGTGTCCAGACGATTAAAGTCCCCGCACACAATAATTTGGCAGCAGGAAACCTTAAGCGGAGGGAGTCCAGCAGTTTCAATGATGTGATCGTTGAGGAGAAGGGCAGTGTTGGCACGAGGAGGGTGGTATATGACGCACATTATAATAGAGGCGGTGTGGCGGGGATGGAAGCGGGGGGTGAGTTTGACCCATAAAGCCCTCGACTCCCTCTGGTATGTCAACCTAAGGTGTAAGGGGTTGAGGTCAGCTCGACAATACAATGCCACACCACCGCCTCTGCGGTTTCCTCTGAGATGGTGAAAAAAGTACAAAAATTTTCTATGTTACACACTTCGGAATTATTTGCCACGCTTCCGTAATGCCATCACATCACAGCCTGTGGAGCGCACTAATTCAATCAATCACTTCTTCCATTTTGTTGGCTAATGAGGTACATTAGATAGTATGATGGAGGGTAGGCTGTACCAAACGCGTGAACTTCATTGAGAATTCGTTGTCTTGGCTCGACTTTTCGTTTTTTTTTGGTTGCACTTCTTTTATTTGTAATCACAGGCACTGTTCGGGTAATTTTTGAGCCACCGCGTCGGCCACGATTGCGAAAAAGTTTCATGTTTTTTAAGCTTTGAATCACTGAACTTGGTGGATAACCGCATCCTCGTTTCCACGTATACATTTGACTAGGTGTGTATCGATATGAGGGTGAGAGATTTTGCAAGGCTGGACCGCACATTGTTTTTGTATCTCAAGCTTAGAAATAGGGTTATGGGTCAACAAGCTGACCCTGGCTGCTACCTAGCGCCTAGTCAGATCTGCGACAGGACACGGACACGTCCGTACACCACCACTGTCAACTGTCAGTGTGTGTGTGTGTGTGTGTGTGTGTGTGTGTGTGTGTGTGTGTGTGTGTGTGTGTGTCTTTCCCGTGTCCTTTGTTCTCTCGTGCTGTTACTGTCCCCCTTGTGTTTCTGACCGACGGGGATGAGGGGAGGGGAGGAGAGGGGAGGGGAGGGGGAGGGGGGAACAGAGCCCCTCCATAAACACACACCTGTTAATCCCGTCACCCTCCATTTGGAGGTGCAGCCCTGTGGGACTGACACTCGATCCCCGGAGAAGGACCAAGTTCTCTACACCTTTTCATATACGTTCAGCTGACAACCGGCGACTGCTCCCGCTCCTACAATTTTCAGAAACAGTCCCACACCAATACAAGACAAGCAAGTTCAAAGTTGATTCCCAGAGGGCTCAGGACCGCGGCCAACAGTTGTGGGGCTGCGGGTCTTACATTCATCAAACTTGGGGCAACAATTATTATTATTATTATTATTATTATTATTATTATTATTATTATTATTATTATTATTATTATTATCATTATTATCATTATTATCATTATTATAATTATTATTATTATTATTATTGTGTATACATTGTGACGAATGTGGATAGGAGGTAAGGGAACACGGGCTGAGGGAAATACTTTTATTCCTGACTAGTTTCGCCTGAGTGGCTTCTTCAGAGGAACATAGTTTGAAGTCAAGTTGGTCAATATATA
>NC_134794.1:64676448-64686448 GCF_046742065.1 Oratosquilla oratoria | reverse complement strand
ATATATATATATATATATATATATATATGTATATGTATAAAGAGGTACATTTATTAATACGTATTGTTGATTTAAATATCTAACCAAACCCAATGACAATGAGTTACATATTAAAATGAGGGTCCATTTTCTATAATGTGGGCCCATTCTCCGCCATAGAAATTGGACCGCGGGTCCAATTTCAGGTGGGAAGTCCTTAATCCATTTTACATTTGTCGGACCCTTTTAGTCACAAAGGACCCCAAAAGGATTTTCAATTTTCGGTTTTCTTCTTTGTCAAGTCCTGCAGTGTCAAGACGCATACACACGGCTCGACGGTGTAGTGGTACCGTTCTCGACCACTAATTCAGCGATCCGGGTTCGATTCCCATCCAGGGTTGAAATTTTCAGTATCGATGCAATACGAGTCGGCATTCCAACTCTGGCGGGCAAAGAGGCGTGTCCGAGTGCGTGCGTGCGTGTGTGTGTATGTGTGGTCAAAGATCGGGTCACATAATATATAAGATCTAAGTTTTCATGGAAGAAGTTGGTAGAGAATAAGTAGAGAAGTGGGTAGAAATTGATGGGTAGATGATGAGGGTTGCATTTTTATGAGTTGGGTGTTTGGTAAACTTCGTAAGCGAGCAGTTGTACAAGTTCGCTTTCCGCCTTGAGTCATAAAAATGAACTGGAGCCTGCATGACGTGTGTTTTTCTGACAACGTGTAACCTAAGTGAGTTATGCAGTGATTCGAGATTGCTTAAGTAAACAATACTGAATATGAACTTATAACTGCGAATCTGATTGGGTAAAGGGTGTAGAAGGAGGAAATTAATTGGTTCACGATTGTAAGATCACGCCCTTTTGGGGAGGATCTTAAATATAAAGTTAAAGATCATTGGACCAAAGAAATCACTACGTCACTGCAAAACTCAACTAGAACCTGTCTTGCGTTTTCTCTGGGGATTCCTTGGGTGACACTCGAGAACAAGTTTACCAGTTTGAAGAAAAACCGGAAAATAGACAACCAGTTTAATTCAACCTCGACTGAAGACTAATCTTATATAATAAACAGTGGGAAACAAAACTAATAGTAAAAGGAACGTAAAAGTGAAAGACATACGGACGGAACGGAAGTGGTGGCGGTCGAGACTCATCCGGAAGGCTAAGAGCTGTCGGTCACGAGTCCAACACGTGGTCCAAGAACATGGTAAATCATAAACACACACACATACACCCATATGTTGCCTCTTCTTGACTTTGTCTTTTTTTTTTTTTTTCTTTAAGAAATTTTGGTTTGGTTCCATGGGTCCTCCAGCTTCTTAACACGAAACAGAAAACAAATTCCTTTGACCCGTTTCCGGGAACCTTCCTTCTCTTGAGATGCCGTTCTTCGTTCCAAGAACCATTCTTTCTCTTTTGATTTTCACTTTTTCATTCTTTTTTGAAAACCCTCACGGTCACCTTGGGGAACTCCCCGCCTCTTCATTTGTTATATATACATATATATATATATATATATATATATATATATATATATATATATATATATATATATATATATATATATATATATACATATATATATATATATATATATATATATAATTCTTTTTTTTATCCTTTTCCTCTTATTTCTCTTCAACCGCTTAATAAGTACATAAGGGGCCTCACAGGCCTATAAAAACAATTTGGTAGCTAGAGAAAGAGAGAGAGAGAGAGAGAGAGAGAGAGAGAGAGAGAGAGAGAGAGAGAGAGAGAGAGAGAGAGAGAGAGAGAGAGAGAGAGAGAGAGAGAGAGAGAGAGAGAGAGAGAGAGAGAGAGAGAGAGAGATAGAGAGGGAGAGGAGAGAGAGAGAGAGAGGAGAGAGAGAGAGAGAGAGAGAGAGAGAGAGAGAGAGAGAGAGAGAGAGAGAGAGAGAGGGAGATACCAGAAGGAGAGGAGGAAGGGGAGGGGAAAGGGGGATGAGGAAGAGGGACAGAAGGAAGGGGGAGGGGAAAGGGGAGAGGGGGAAGGGGAAGGGGAGGAAGGGGTGGGGAGAGGAGAGGAGGAAGGGGAGGGGAAAGGGAGGGGAAAGGGAGTTGGTAAAGGAGAGGAGGAAGGTGTAGGGGAAGGGGGAGAGGGAAAGGGGGAGAAGAAGAGGTTGTGGGGAGAAGGGGAGGGGGAAGGGAGAGAAGGGGGAAGGGGAGAAGGGGAGTGGGAATAGAGTGGGGGGAGGGGAAGGGAGAAGAGGGAGAGGAAGGGGGAAGGGGAAAAGGGGAAGGGAAGACAGGGTAGAAGGGGAGGGGAAAGGGGATGAAGGGGAGGGGGAAGGGAGAAAAGGGAGATGGAGGGGGAAGATGGAGATGGAAGAGGAAGGGAGAGTGGGAGGGGGAGAAGGAGAGGGAGAGGGGAGAAAGGGGAGAACGGGGGAGAGGGGAGAAGGGGGAAAGGGGAAGGGAGAAGGGGAGGGGGAAGATGGAAAAGGGGTTAAGGGGGAGATGACGAGGGTGGGGGAGAGGAGGGAGGGGACGCGGGGAGGGAGGGAAGGAGGGAGGTGGAAGATGGGGGAAGGCGGGGAGAAGGGGAGAGGACGAGGAGAGGAAGGAATTAGAGAGTGGAAGGGAGAGGAGAGGAGAGTGGAGGGTATAGGAGAGGAGAGGTGAGAGGTGAGGGGAAGGCATAGGAGAGGGGAGAAGAGAAGAGAGGGTAGGGGAGAGAGGAGGGGAGAGGAGAGGGAAGAGGAGATGGGGAGGGGAAGGTGAAGGGAGAGGAGAGGAGAGGATGGGAAAAAGAGGGGGGAAACATGAAGGGGGGTGAGAGGGGGGAAAGAAACTGGAAAGGAGAGGGAAGAGAGAAGAGGGGAAAGGGGAGAGGGGAGTAAAGGAGGGGAGAGGTGAGTATAAAGGTAAAGATAACATGGTGTAGAACTGTCCTGTCTGGGATGAAAGCAGGACCTCCCTCCCTCACTCCCTCCCTCCCTCCCTCCCTCACTCCCTCCATTACTTTTCTCCTTCTCTCCCTCCCTCCCTCTCTCCCTTCCTCCCTCTCTCCCACCCTCCCTCCCTCCCTCCGTCTTTCCCTTCCTTGCCTCGCTCCCTCCCTCCCTCCTCTCCTTCACTTCCCTCCCTCTCTCCCTCCGTCCCTTCCTCCCCTTCCCCCTTCCTTGCCTCCCTCCTTCCCTTCCTTTCCCTCCCTCCTTCCTTTCCCTCCCTCCCTCCCTCCCCTCCTTTCCTCCCCTCTTTCCCTCCCTCCCCACCTTCCCTTCCCTTACCTTCCTCTCTCCCTCCATTCTCTCCCCTTCTCCCTCTCTTCATCCCATCCCACCCCATCTTCCCTCCCTCCCTCCCTCCCTCCCTCCCTCACTAAAAGTCCCAAAGGGTAAAGGCCAGCGCTAAAAGGCATAATGGGAGGCGGCGATGTTAGGTCAAATGGGAATAGACAAGGGGAGGGGAGAAGAGGGGAGAGGAGGGGAGAGAGCATAAGAGGGGAGAGGCTCCGAAGAGGGGGAGGGGAAGAGGGGGTGGGGCAGGGACGGGATGGGATGGGTTGTGAGAAGAATATTGGGGAGGAAAAGAGAGGGGAGTGGAGTAGACAGGGGGAGGGGAGAAGAGGGGAGAAGAGGGGAGAGAGCATAGGAGGGGAGAGGCTCCGAAGGGGGGGAGGGGAAGAGGGGGAGGGACAGGGACGGGATGGGATGGGATGGGATATGAGAAGAATATTGGGGAGGGGAAAAGAGGGGAGTGGAATAGACAAGGGGAGGGAAGAAGAGGGGAGAAGAGGGGAGAGAATATAAGTGAGGAGAGGCTCCGAAGTGGGGGAGGGGAAAAGGGGAGATATTATAAGAGGGGGAGGTATCCGAAAAGGGAGTGATCGAAGTGAGGGAAAGGGAGGGGAGGGGAAAGGGAGGGGAAAGGAGAAGATGGGAGAGATTACAAGAGGGGAGAGGTCCCCGAAAAGGGAGTGATCGAGGAGGGGGGGAAAGGGAGGGGAGGGGAAGGGAAAGGGAGGGATTGGGGGAGAAGAGAGGAGAAGGGAGTACAGAATAGGGAAGAGAAGGTGAGGGGGGAAAGAAGAGGAGGAGAGAAGAGTGGAGGGGAGGGGTGAGGAGAGGAGGAGAGGAAAGAAGAGAGGAGAGGAGAGGAGGACAGGAGAGGGGAGAGGAGAAGAGAGCAGGAGAAGGGAGGGGAGAGGAGGGTACAGGAGGAGAAAGGAGAGGATGGGAGAGGAGAGCAAAGTAGGGGAGAACAAGGTAGGAGAGAAGAGGGGAGAGGTGAGGAGGGGAGAGGAGAGGTGAGGAGGGGAGGGGAGAGGAGGGGAGGGGAGATGAGGGGAGGGGAGAGGATAAAGAGGAGAGGAGAGGAGAGGAGAGGAGAGGAGGGGAGAGGAAGGGAGGGGAGAGGAGGGGAAGGGAGAGGAGGAAGAGGAGAGGAGGGGAGGGGAGAGGAGGGGAGGGGAGAGGAGAGGAGGGGAGAAGAGGGGAGTGGAGAAGAGGGGAGGGGAGAGGATGAAGAGGAGAGGGAAGAAGAGGGGAGGGGAGAGGAGGAGATGACAGGAGGAAAGGGGAGGGGAAAAGAAGGGAGAGGAGAGGAGAGAAGAGGAGAGGAGGAGAGGAGGTGAGAGGAGGGGAGGGAACAGGAGGGAAGGGGAACGGAGGGGAGAGGGAGAGGAGGGGAGAGGAGGGAAGAGTAGGGAAGAGGAGGGAAGAAGAGGGAAGAGGGGGGAGAGTAGGGAAGAGGAGGGGAAATGAGGGGAGGGAAGATAAGGTGAGGGGAGGAGAGAGGAGGGGAGGAGAGAGGAGGGAAGGTGAGGGGAGAGGAGTGGAAAGGATGGGATGAGAGAAAAGGGAATAGGAGTAGATGTGTGCTTGGACACGTGGCAATCACCGGTGACCGTGTTGGAGTCGTTGTCTGCCCCTTCAGTGGAGGCACCGTACTCGGTACAACCAATGGTGGGGCGACCACCGTACACCGGGAGACGCTTAGCTTCGGGTGGCAGTCAGTCACCTGTTGGGAAGGTTACGAGGCGAGATCGATGCCCAACGTGGCACTGAAGCCAAAACGTCCAGGTGCCGGGGGTCGTTTCTCGGGATTGAATGAACGGCAGTCTGTCACGCTAACCACTCAGCCATAGCGACCTCCCCCGCTCCCCCACACCTCTATCAGACGCCCCCTCCCCCCCTCCCCCTCCCCCAATCTCAGAGAGACATCAGGGAGAGGTGGAAAGAGTTTAAGAGAACATTCAAGGAGAGGGAAGACGGGAGGAGGAGAGGAGGAAGAGGAGAGTAGGAGGAAGAGGAAGAGGAGGAGGAAGAAGAGGAGGAGGAGAGGTGGAGGAGAAAAAAAGAGGAGACGAGGAAGAGAATAAGAAGGTGGAAGAAGAAGAGGAGGAGGAGAGGAGGAAGAAGAAAAGGAGGAAAAGGGAAAGAAGGAAGAAGAGGCGGGGGAAGAAGAAGAGGAGGAAGAAGAGGAGAAGGAGAAAAGGTGTAGGAAGATAAAGAGGAGGATAGGAGGAGGAGATTAAAGAGAAGGATGAGAAGGAAGAAGAGGAGGAAGAGAAGGGAGAAGATGAGGAGGAAAAGAAGAAGGAGGATTAAGAATGGATGAGGAGGAGGAAGGGATGAGGAGTGGGATGAGGAGGGGATGAGGAGAGGAGGTGGAAAAGGAGGAGGTGGAGGAGGGGGAGGATAAGGAGAGGGAAGAGGAGGGGGAGGATAAGGAGGGAGGAGGAGAGGAGGGGGAAAAGGAGGGGAGGGAGTAAGAGGGGGAGGAGGAGAGGAGGGGGAAAAGGAGGAGAGGGAGGAAGAGGGGGAAGAAGAGAGGAGGAAGAGGAGTGGGAAAAGGAGGAGAGAAGAGAGAAGGAAGAAGAGAAGGAAGAAGAGGGGGAAGAATAGAAGGAGGAGGAAGAATAAGAAGAAGAGGAGGAGGAGGAAGAGGAGGAGGAAGAAGAGGAGGAAGAGGAGGAGGAAGTGGAGAAGAGGTGGAGTAGGAGGAGGAAGAAGAGGAGAAGGAGGAGGAAGATGCGATAGAATGAAACGGAGAAGAGGAGAGGAGAGAGGAATAAACGAAGAAAAGCGATGGAAAATGAAGGGAAATGAAGGGAAGGGGGAAGAAGGGAAATGAAGGGAAGGGGGAAGAAGGGAAATGAAAGGAAGGTGGAAGAAGGGAAATTAAGGGAAGGGGGAAGAAGGAAAATGAAGGAAAGGGGGAAAAAGGGAAATGAAGGAAAGGTGGAAGAAGGGAAATGAAGGGAAGGGGGAAGAAGGGAAATGAAGGGCAGGGGGAAGAAGGGAAATGAAGGAAAGGGAGAAGAAGGGAAATGAAGGGAAGGTGGAAGAAGGGAAATGAAAGGAAGGTGGAAGAAGGGAAATGAAAGGAAGGTGGAAAAGGGAAATGAAATGAAGGTGGAAGAAGGGAAATGAAAGGAAGGGGGAAAAAGGGAAATGAAGGGAAGGGGGACGAAAGGAAATGAAAGGAAGTTGGAAAAGGGAAATGAAGGGAAGGTGGAAGAAGGGAAATGAAGGAAAGGGGGAAGAAGGGAAATGAAGGGAAGGGTGAAGAAGGGAAATGAAGGGAAGGGGGAAGAAGGGAAATGAAGGGAATGGGGAAGAATGGAAATGAGGGGAAGGGTGAAGACGGGAAATGAAGAAGAAGAAAAAGAAAAGAAAGGAAACAGAAGGAAAAAAAGGAAAAGAAAAGGCAAAAGAAACAAAGGGAAGGGAAATGAAGGGAAGAGAAGAAAGGAAGGAAACATAAAGATGAGGAAAGAGAGAAAAAGAGAGAAAAAGAGAAAGAGAAAAAAGAGAAAGAGATAGAAAAAAGAGAAAGAGAGAAAGAGAGAGAGAGAGAAAGAGAAAGAGAGAAAAAGAGAGAAAAAATGAAAAATAGAAAGAGAGGAAAAAAGAGAGGGAACAGAGGGGGCAGACAAGGGTGGACACACAAAAGGAGAAGAGAGAAAAAATGGAGAGAGGAGGCTGAGAATATGCAATAATGAAATGAAGAGAGGAGAGGAGAGGAGAGGGGAAGAGAAGAGAGGAGGGGAGAGGAGAGGAGGAGAGAGGAGGAGAGAGGAGAGGAGAAGAGAAGAGAGGAAAAGCCCCATATTAGGGAAGAAAAGCTAAAAAGAGGAGACGAAGAGGAGGAGAGAAAGAGAAGACGAGGACGGGTGGAGACGGGGGTGGGGTGATAAAAGAGAGCAAAGGAGAGGAGAAGAGGGAAGAATAAAATACATAAGAAGAGAGGAGGGGAGGGAAGGGTAGGGAAGAGGAGTGGAGGGGAGTGGAGAGGAGGGAAGAGAAGGGAAGAGGAGGGAAGAGGAGGAGAGTAGAAGGTAGAGGAGGGAAGTGGAGGGAAGAGGAAGGAGTGGGTGGATGAGGAGGGAATAGAGGGAAGTGAAGGGGAGAGGAGGGAAGAGGAGGGGAGTGGAGGAGAGAGGAGGAAAGAGGGGTAGTGGTGGGAAGGGGGAGTGGAGGGAAGGGGAGGGGAGTGGAGGAAAGGGGAGGGGAGTGGAGGAAAGGGGAGGGGAGTGGAGGGAAGAAGAGGGAAGTGGAGGGGAGTGGAGGGAAGTGGAGGGAAGAAGAGGGGAGTGAAGGGAAGAGGAGGGAAGAGGAGGGGAGGAAAGAGGAGGAAAGTGGGTGAGGAGAGAAGAGATGAGGAGAGAGGAAAGAATGGGAGATTGGAAACCCGCAGCCCCGCAGTTGACGCCAACGATCCTGGGTCCATCTAAACGATCTCCCTGGGAAGAGGGGCTAAACCTCTCTGACGTCCGTCTCGCAGTACTTCCTCACGCAATAAGAATTAATAAATAAAGTTTGAACTGTGGTCTTGGGTTCGATTCCAGGCCTCCGACACTGCATAGCTGTTGCTGTTGATAACGACGGGGGAGACGAGGAAAGAGGAGGAGGAGGAGGAGGAGGAGGAGGAGGAGGTGAGGAAGAGGAAGAAGAGGTGAGGAGAAAGAGGAGGAGGAGAAGAAGGAGGAGGAGAAGAAGGAGGAGAAGGAGGAGGACCAAGAGGAAGAGGGAGAGGAGTAAGAAGAGGAAGAGGAAGAGGAAGAGGCAGGGTAGGAAGAGGGAGGAGGAGGAGGAAGAGGAAGAGGCAGGGTAGGAAGAGGGAGGAGGAGGAGGAGGAGGAGGAGGAGGAGGAGGAGGAGGGAGAAGGCCAGGAAGAAGAGTAGAAGGAAGTGTAAAAGGGAGTGGAGGAAGAAGAGGAAGAGGAAGAGGCAGGGTAGGAATAGGGAGGAGGAGGAGGAAGAGGAGGGACAAGGCCAGGAAGAAGAGTAGAAGGAAGTGTAAAAGGGAAAGGAAGAGGAAGAGGAGGAGGCAGAATAGGAAGAGGGAAGAGAGGAAGGAGGGGGAGGAGGGGGAGGAGGGGAGGAGGAGGGGGAGAAGGAGGAGGAGGAGAAGAGGGAGGAGCAATAATAGGATAAAAAGTCGAAAAGGGAGCATAAGTATTGGCAGGAGGAAGAAGAAGAAGAAGAAGAAGAAGAAGAAGAAGAAGAAGAAGAAGAAGGAGAAAAAGAAGAAGAAGAAAAGGTGGAGGAGGGGTGATGAAGAGGAGTGGAGGACAAGGAGGGGAGAGGTTGGAGTAATGAAAATCCATTGTCCTTCGAGTAAAAATTGATGGGGGGGGTGGATGGGGGGGGCAGGGAGTTGACGTGGCGCTACGAGGGGGAGAAGCTCGTAAGACGGGGGAGGGGAGGAGGAGAGGGGAGAGGAGGAGAGGGGAGGGGAGGAGAGGGGAGAGGAGGGGAGGTGAGAGGAGGGGGAGGCCAGAAGTGGTGACGAAAGAAGAGGGGAGGAGAGATGAGGAGGGGAGGAGGAGGAGGAGGAGGGGAGGGGGAGGGGGAGGAGGAGGAGGAGGAGGAGGAGGAGGAGGAGGAGGAGGAGGAGGAGGAGGAGGAGGAGGAGGAGGGGCGAGCCAAGCCGACCGCTCGTACATTGGAATCTACTCCTTCACCTCACAATCTATGAAATGTATATGAAGCGAAACGAGGGGAGAGTTCACAGCGGGCGAAGAGGGGAAATGGGAGGAGAGGGGAGAAGGTGGAAGTAGGGAGGGGAAATTATAGGAAGAGGGGATAGGGATGGTGGAGGGGAAAGGATGGGAGGACAAGAGGAAAGGGTGGGAAGAGGGGATAGTGAAGATAAAGGGGAAAGGATAGGAGGAGGAGGAGGAGGAGGAGGAGGAGGGGAAATTACGGGAAGAGGGGATAGTAAGGATGGGGGGGAAGGATGGGAGGACGAGGGGAAAGGATGGGAAGAGGGGATAGGAATGATAGACGGGAAAGGATAGGAGGAGGAGGAGGAGGAGGAGGAGGAGGAGGAGGAGGAGGAGGAGAAGGAGGAGGTGAAATTTTGGGAAGAAGGGATACTCAGGATAGAGGGGAAAGGATAGGAGGAGGGGGAACAATGGGAGGAGGGGAGAAGAGGAAGAGGGGAGAAGGGGAAGGGGAGAGAAGGGGAAGGGGAGAGAGGGGAAAGGCGAGAGAAGGGGAAGGGGGAGAAGAGGAAGGGGAGAGAAAGGGGAAGAACAGGAGAAGAGTGTGGAAGGGTAAATAGGGAAGGGAAGCTGGGGAGGGAGAGGAGAGACAGGGAGAGGAAATGCGGGGAGGGAAGGAGGAGAGGATGGGAGTGGGAAACAGGGAGAGGGAGGAGTGGGTAAGGGGAGATAGGGAGAAGATGGAGGGGAAGCAGGGGGGAGGGGGAAGGAGGAGAAGGGAGGAGAAGTGAGGAGAAAGGAGGAGAAGTGAGGAGAAGTGAGGAGAAAGGAGGAGAAGGGAGGAGAAGGGAGGAGAAGGGAGGAGAGGGAAGAGAAAGGAAGAGAAGGGAGGAGAGGAGAAGGGAGAAGAGAAGGGAGAAGAGAAGGGAGGGGAAGGGAAGGAAAGGGGAAGGAAAGGGAAGAGAAGGGAGGAGAAGGGAGAAGGAAGAAGAGGTGGGGGGTGGGAGGGAGAGGAAGAGAGAGACAAGAAGGATGAGCAGAGGGAGGGATGGATGGAGGGAGGGAGGGAGGGAGGGAGGGAGGAAGGAACCTACGATATCGTT
>NC_134794.1:64666448-64671448 GCF_046742065.1 Oratosquilla oratoria | reverse complement strand
GCCAGAAGCAATGCAGCGAGACACAGCACGTCCTTACCTTGAGCATCTTCCCCAGCTGGACCACTTGGCCCATTCGGACATGACCTCGTTGACGTGCGGCAACGGTCCGATGTGGGAGGGTCTTTGCGAGAACTGGGACCAACTGCGGTGGGTCTTGGAGGACCAATAGTAAGCGGGCAACCCACGGTTCGAACTCGTAATGTGGGTGGTTGTCTTCTGTCGAGTGTACTGGTGACGGTGGCGCTGACGGTCGGGTGAGGACGAGGCTGGCTGCAGCATGGTCAGCATGACCTGAGGAGGAAGAGTATTTACGCTATTTCACAGGTTTCAGCATCATTAGCATAGTTAACAATACTACTAATAAAAATGATAATATATGCGAGAAATAATAATAAAAAAT
The DNA here is from genome assembly GCF_046742065.1 of Oratosquilla oratoria. Classification (NCBI taxonomy): domain Eukaryota; kingdom Metazoa; phylum Arthropoda; class Malacostraca; order Stomatopoda; family Squillidae; genus Oratosquilla; species Oratosquilla oratoria. The sequence goes on along the minus strand of NC_134794.1, from coordinate 64,671,048 downwards.
ATAGTAAGAATAGTAATGACAATAATAATAAGTGAAAATAATAAAATAATAATAACAATAATAATAAGAGTAATAACAATGATAATGATGGTAATAACAATAACAATGATAATGGCAATAATAATGATAATAACAATGACAATGACAATGAAAATAATGATAATAATAACAATAAAATAATACTGATGAACCTTGTGGATGAAGGTACGCCGCACCAAAAAGAAAATGTGAGGGAATTATACACACATGCATATATATATATATATATATATATATATATACATATATATATATATAGACATATATATATATGTACATATATACATTCGTACATTTTAACAGCCATATTGTACTTTAATTCTAAGCCATCAACAACGGGAGACCCAATGGAGGCCACAACCAGAAATTGAAATGTGGTACTGCCGAGGACTTGAACTCAGCTATCACATGACAAGTGCACATAGACTTATCAACTACGCTATCAAGTGTAGTTGGTGAGTCAATGCGCACTTGTCATATGATAGCTGAGTTCGAGTCCTCGGCAGTACCACATTTCAATTTCTGGTGTGGTCTCAATTGGGTCTCCCGATGTTGATGGCTTAGAACTAAAGTGAATTGTGGTTGTTAAGATGTATCTCTAATCATTGGGACCCATTCAGTAAAGTATATATATATATATATATATATATATATATATATATATATATATATATATATATATATATATATATATATATATATATATATGTATATATATTATATATATATCTATTTATATATATATATATATTATATATATATATATGTGTGTGTATATTTGTGTATATATATGTATATATATACGTATACATATATGTATATATCATATATATATATTTATTATACATATATATATATATATATATATATATATATATATATATATATATATACATAAAATATTGATTAACTCGTCCTAAGTCTTTCATTAGCCCTAATCTTTCTCTTTCTCTCCCTCTCTCTTTCTATTGATGAGGATGATGGATGATGAGCCTAATGCGGCAGGAGGTGCTGAGTAACTACGGCCGAAGCCGTTACCTTGGCCCTAAGATGTGTTCAGGGGGATGGGGGGGGTTAAGGTAAAAATAAATCTGTATCTTTAGCGGAAAACCTCCCTGATTGGCTTCCCATTGTCTCCTATGCCGGCGTCCCTTAGTGACTTTATTCTGGCCACGTTCAGGTAGGATTTTTATGGAGTGAGGATGAGGAGGGGAGGTGGAGGTGGAGGAGGGAGGGGTAGGTGGTCAGGAAGGTGGAGGTGGATGAAGAAGGAATGGAGTACGAGGAGGATGAGGAGGAGGAGAAAGGCGAGGAGGAGGAAGAGGAGGAGAAAGGCGAGGAGGAGGAAGGCAAGGAGGAGGAGGAGGAAGGTAGGTAGGAAGAGGAAGAGGGGAGGGAGGGGAAGGAGAGACGGAGGGAGGGGTCAGGAGGATAGGGAGGAGGAAGAGGAGGAGAAAGGTGAGGAGGGACGGGGGGTGGAGGAAGAGTATGAAAGTGGAAAGAAGGAAGAGTAAGAAGAGAAAGAGAGGAGGAGGAAGAAAGAAGAGGAAGAAAAAAAAAGGATAAATAAGAAACAGGGAAGAAAAGAGGAGGAAGACGGAGAGAAATAAAGTCAAGCCTTTGTTCTCTCTCTCTTTCCCTCTCTCTCTCTCTCTCTCTCTCTCTCTCTCTCTCTCTCTCTCTCTCTCCCTCCCTTCCTCTATCTCTCTCTCTATCTACCTCTCTCTCTCTCTCTCTCTCTCTCTCTCTCTCTCTCTCTCTTTCTCTCTCTCTCTCTCTCTCCCCACCCCAAGAACGACGACGTGGCATTGCACGATTCGGATGAGATATGGGCTGACGAGGTAAGGAAAAGGGGAGAGGAGGAGGAGGAGGAGGAGGAGGAGGAGGAGGAGGAGGAGGAGGAGGAGGAGGAGGAGGAGGAGGAAGAGGAGGAGGTGTATGTATGCGGTAGTCTTGGTGAAGTGGAAGATGAGGAGGAAGGGAGCAGAAGAGGAGGAGGAAGAGAAGGAAGAGGGGTAAGAAGAAGAGAAGTAGGAGGAAGAGAAAGAGGAGGAGGTGGAGGAGGAAGAGGGGGTAGGAAGAAGAGGAGGAGGAGGTGGGGAAGAAGAGGGGTAGAAGGAACAGAAAAGAAGAGGAGAAGGAGGAAGAATAGGAATCGGAGGAGGAGGGGAGGAGGAGGGGAGGAGGAGGGGAGGAGGAGATGGAAGAGAATGAAGAAGAGAAGGTAAATGATAATAAAGAGGAGGAAGGGGATAGGAGGAAGAAGAAGAGGAATAGGAGGAGCATGTGGAGGAGGAAGAGGAGGGTGAAAAAGACGAGTGGGAAGAGAAGGAAGAGGAAGAAGAGGAGAAAGAAGACAAGAAAGAAGAAGAGGAGAGCAAAATAAAGAGGAGAAAGCGGAAGAGGAGAAGTGGAGGAGGAGAGGGAAGAAGAGGAGGAAGAGGAGAGGGAAGAAGAGGAGAGGGAATAAAAGGAGGAGGAGGAAGATGAGGAGGAATATAAAGAAGGGGAGGGTGAAGAGGTGGAGAGGGAGGAGGAGGAGGAAGAGGAAGAAAAATAGGAGAAGAAGGGAAGGAAGAGGAAGAAAAATAGGAGAAGAAGGGAAGGAAGAGCAAGAAAAATAGGAGAAGAAGGGAAGAGAAAAAAACAGAAGAGGGGGAGGAAGAGGAGGAGGGGAGGGGAGAGGAGGGGAAGGGAGGGGAGGGGAGAAATCCACTTAGGCCACGCGTGAGGGGGAGGGGGAGGGGGAGGGGGAGGGGGTAAAATACATGGAAAATGGGAGTGAGGGAGAGAGGACGGAATTCATGAAGGAAACAACGAGAGAAGAGGAAGAAGAGCAGAGGAGAGGAGAGGAGAGAAGAGGAGAGGGTGGGGGAGGGGAGTAGGTGGTTGGGAAGGTGGAAAAAGATGAAGAGATAAAGAGTGATGGAGTGGGGGGAGTAGGGGATAGGATGGGGGAGTGGGGGAGGGGGGAGGAGTGGGGGAAGGTGGGGGGGGAGGGGTACGTCCTGGCACTGTGACGTCAACTTCACAACCGTTACTGTGAAACATTCTCCTGTCGATTTTCCCCGTCTCCAGAACATAAATAAACAAATAAATATATCAATAAATAAACAAATAAATAAGTACTAAAAGATCTTCATCCCCTTTTAAGGGGGCTGGCCTAAACAAAGTCCACACTCACCCTCTCTAATAGAGCAAGTACCATTCGGGAAAAAAAAAAAAAAAAAAAAAAAAAAAAAAATATATATATATATATATATATATATAAGTAAACATAAATAGTCGAATAAATTAAATAAAACAAACAAGTAAATAAATACATGAATAAGTAAATGAATATATTAATCAACCCCTAAAAATTAAAACAAACAAACCAATCCATAAACCCTCTCAGTTGCTTTAACCGACTACACTATCAACCAGAGCCTTAAATCCGGTCAGCGGGCAATTCAGCCTCTCCGGATATTGTGTCCGTGTCTGTGTGTCTGTGTGTGTCTCTGATATTGGACACGTTCCCTTGCTCATCGGGCGGCCAGAGTCCATTAATATTCGCTATATTACGAACAGCTGACAGAGGCTCTGGACAGATCGTCTATCGTTGGTTGCTGCAAGGGAGAACTGTTTTGGGTCACCAAAGAGAGGAAGGACGAGATTAGGGAAGGTAGGGTAACAGGCATGGGCAAGGTTAGGGGGGCAAGAAACAAAGGGATTTTAAGAAAAAACAAAACAAAAAACAACAACAACAAAACAACGAATGAATAGTATCTTAGCTCCTTGTGGATGAAGGGCCATCCCTCTCTCCCGCCACACTGCCCGGGTCAAAAACAATGTAGTAAGACACAGCACGTCTATAGCGGGGCCAGCCACTTTATTTACAAGGCGACCCTCCCTCTTCGGTCGTCCTCTCATATTCACTCCTTCCACCTCTGCCTTCCACATTCCTTTTGCTGGTCTTACCTCACTCATTTTTTCCATATGTCCAAACCATCCCAGCACTCTTTCATCAGCCCTATCTGCCAAGTCCCTTTGCACTCCAGCTCTCCTCTTCACCTCATTTCTCACTCTACCCATCCACAAAATAAACAAAAAACCCTCCGTGAGGACACGAGAGAGAGAGAGAGAGAGAGAGAGAGAGAGAGAGAGAGAGAGAGAGGAGAGAGAGAGAGAGAGAGAGAGAGAGAGAGAGAGAGAGAGAGAGATAGTAAATATAAATGATAAATGCATAACTGAAGATAATGATGAGCATACAGATAAAAAGAACGAAGGAGACTGGAAGAGTTCACAAGGCCTAGACTAGGCAGTTCCATGTCTTTTACCACCTATCATCCCTATCCATAAAGTTATCTATTCTTTTCTTAACTAATAGTTTCAGCGCTCAGTAACTATATGGTCACTGAATCTATAACATTCGTAAACCAGTTCTCTCCTATTTCTTTCATAATCTATGTAAATTTATCCAATTTAAATTCTTATTCCTATGAGTCCTGCCCTGTTGTCATTATATGACCTTGTCTGCTATAGATTGACTACCCATAATAAGGATTTATGAAATGCATAT
>NC_134794.1:64648948-64653948 GCF_046742065.1 Oratosquilla oratoria | reverse complement strand
CTCCTGTTCTTGACAATTTTTCCCATATTTGAATTGGAAGCTCTTGCTATTTTCACTCCACCTTTCCCAAGAAATCTGTCAATATCTTCGGTTTTCTTGGAGTTGGAAACTGAAATGTATTTCATTTTATTCCTGTAGGACAATTGGTCACTTGGTTTCATGAAGATGTCCCTAGATTTTTCTTTTATTTGCTAATCGCTCCCCTTCCGGATATTCGATTTTTTTAAATGTATTAGTTATCTATGCTAACTCATCTTCCAAAAATGCCTCACTACAAATCCTAAAAACTCTGAGGAAAAAACCTATGAGCACGACGTCATTTACTCGCTCACTGTGTCCTGAGAAATAGTGTACAAAGTCGTCCCTGTAAGCGGGTTTCCTGTGCACTGAGAATCTTACTCCTTCATCCCTCCTGTGATCCCTCCTGTGAACCAACGTGTCAAGGAAAGGTAAATTGTGGTCAACTTCCATCTCTACAGTGAACAGTATATCATTAGTGACATTATTGAGTCTATTTAACTTATGTTCAATGTTGGTATTCTCTGGTATTACCGCAATAACGTCGTCCACGTGATACCTCTGACCATGATTCTTATATATTCATCTACCTCCAAGGCTTCCATATGATATATCATATATATATATATATATATATATATATATATATATTATATATATATATATATATATATACATACATATACATATATATATTTTCAATCCTTCCCACCAATGATGGAAGTATGTCCGTCCCTCTCGCATCACCTACCGCCCGAACCCCCCTACTCCTCCCCCTCCCTCTCCCCCTCCCCCTCTCCATAGGCGATCAAGTCGGGTCAGATCATCTAGGTCATCAAGCCACTCTCCACTGTAAGTCTTTCTATGCATATGGAAAGACGTCGCACTGTTCAGTTCGGAAAAATGTAATTGTTGTGTTCTGTGTAATTGTGTTGTGATAAATGTAATTATTTTGATAATGACTCTTTGTAGTCGAAACGTCATCTGTTATTAAAATGGAGAACTTTGGACAATTGATTTTCGATCATCCTCCCAAAGTCAGAACTATAGTGAGAAGGATTGAAAATATTAGGAAGAAGATAAACAATTGTGACAATGCTGTGGTGTTTAACTCAGTGTGTATCAAGGAGAACCTGCGCCCTAAATATATATATTTATGTATATGTGTATATATATATATATATATATGTATATACATATTATATATATACATACATACATACATACATATATATATATATACACACACACACACACATATATATATATATATATACATATATATTTATATATATGTATATATATATGTATATTCATATTATATATATACATACATATATATATATATATATATATATATGTACATATATATGTACATGTATATATATATATATATATATATATATATATATATATATATATATATTTTTTGGAAGGAGGCCATTTATGATGCATGCGTTGTTGAAGTCAACAGCTGCGATAGCATTATTATGCTTGTAGAAATGCTTTTCTAAGTTGCGCACCAACGTGCGGTCGTCTGGAAGCAGGTTCTTAAGCAGATTGCTGAAGTCCATGGTGTATATCTCTCGAGACGTCTTTCGGCCTTAACTGGCCATCTTCAGGAGGTGTGGGCTGGTCAAATTGATGACGGAGAATGAATCGAAGTGGCTGTGGGACGGTATATAGCGGTGGGGAGTGGATCACCGGGCAGCGCCCGGGGCGGTGGCGTCAGCCAATCAGCGCACGGGAATCATTCTCTGCCTTCTGGTTGGTAAAGACATTTCGGGCTGTTGTTGGATGTTGATAGCGGGTTTTTGGTTGAAAATGAGCACCGCTTCTGTCATTCTTAGTCGTCTGGTGTCGTTGTTTCTCTCGATGATGGTGGTGTTGTTTTCCATGTGGTGCCTTTTGAGTACTAGCCCATGTTCGTACAGGTAATGCCTCCTTATGGCGCCGTCCTGCAAATGGGCTGAGATCCTCTTCGACAGTGTTGTGGTGGTTACGCCGATGTACTTGGAGTTAGGGCGACTGCAGTCGCCACTGGAGCATGTGTGTTCGTACACGGTATTCACCTCTTGCATATCACTTGTCTTGGGTAGGCAGCTGTTCTTTATGACCAAGTTGGATGTCTTCCGTGTCTTGTAGTAGATGACGAGGTCAATTTTTAAAGCCGGGTCGGTGGGTGTGACATTCTTGTAGATTATATTCCTGAGGGCTTTTTCGTCATCCTTATAGGCTGAAGACATAGTACCCTTGTAAAAGAGTTTTAAATTTTGTGTAGCTGAATGTTGTTCCTGTTGACGCATAAAGTTGTCTAGTCGATGTTGTATGACGTTATTTATTTCTGCCAAGGGATAGTTGTTGTTGGTAAGAAGTATGGTGATTCTTTTAAGTTCCGCGTTTGTAGCGGTCCATGTTGAGCAGTGGGTGAGGGCTCTTTTGACGAAGGCGTTGATGACGCTGCGCCGATATCGCTCAGGACACTCACTTGCACCATTAAGGCAGAAACCAAGATTGGTAGATTTGGTATAAACCTCTGTAGAGAATGAAGTGGTTTCACGACGGACCAAAATGTCAAGAAAAGGAAGCTTGTTGTTCTCTTCAATCTCGTGGGTGAAGTTGAGACAGGAGTTTGTTTTAAACTTGGAAATCAAGTTTACGACTTCTTCTTCCGCGTCAGCGCTAATAAAAATATCGTCCACGTACCTGGCGTAGATTTCTGGCTTTGGATGTTGCTGCTGCCAGAATATCTCTTCTTCTATATGTCCCATATAGAAATTGGCGAAGAGCACTCCCAGGGGTGACCCCATGGCAACGCCGTCACATTGTACGTACATATTGCCGTCGGGCCCATAGAAGGGAACTTCTTTGGTGCATGCCTGTAATAGCAGACGAAGTGTTTTTTCAGGGATTGCAATTTTCTGCTCCGGATGGTATAATCGTTGGCATATGAAGTCGATAGTATCGTCAATACCGACATTCGTAAAAAGACTTTCAACGTCCGTCGATGCCATGATGTTGGAGGGGCGGGCCGTCTTCAGGATGTCAAGAAATTCTTCTGAAGATTTCAAGCTGAAGGAGGCGGGGACAAACGGAGAAATCAGTGCGTTGAGGCGCTTGGCGAGCTTGTAGGTGACTGAAGGTGTCTGGCTGATGATTGGGCGGAGGGGATGGCCATTCTTGTGGGTCTTCACATTACCATAAGCGTAGCCAAGCTTATGATCACCTTCTATCAAGGGGAGCTTTGTAGTGCTGGAGTTGTTATTTTCACGAATTAGGCGGTTGAGCTTTGTCTTGATGTCGTTGGTGGGATTTCTGGAAATTCTTTTGAATTTGGTGGTGTCGTTCAGGATGGAAGCCATTTTGGAAAGATAGTCTTCTTTGTTGAGAATAACGAAAGTGGAAGACTTGTCCGCTCTGCGGATCACGATCTGATCGTTATTCTTGAGTTCTAGGGCAGCAGCCCTCAATTCGGGTGTAAGGAGGGAACTGCGGCTATGTCCTCTAGTGATGTTTGCCTCTCGGATGATTTCTGCTTGCAAGTCTGGTGATGTAGTGACTTTCTTCTCATTTTCGACCAGCCCACACCTCCTGAAGATGGCCAGTTAAGGCCGAAAGACGTCTCGAGAGATATACACCATGGACTTCAGCAATCTGCTTAAGAACCTACTTCCAGACGACCGCACGTTGGTGCGCAACTTAGAAAAGCATTTCTACAAGCATAATAATGCTATCGCAGCTGTTGACTTCAACAACGCATGCATATATATATATATATATATATATATATATATATATAATAATAAAATTTAATTTTGTCATTACATATTTTACTACATTTTCATGATTCTCTCACCTAAATAAAATGGTCTCGAATATGACCGGAACAAAATGAGTGAAGTACATTCATTTCCGGGGCACCTAACCTAAGGGCAGTCCCAACACTCAGGGCTCGGTCCGTGGAACAGTGGGACGAGGGGCAAGCACCTTACCCTTTGGACCACTACATCCCCCCACTCCCACTCCCACTCCCTTTCCAAAAGTGGGAATAGGTCACCGTTTCCCTGGGAGTCTGGCACCGACTGTGACTCCCTACCTTTCTTCCTTCCTTCCTTCACCCGTCTCACCCTTCAGGCACCCATGGGTGAGTGGCTACTCCTCCTCCCCAACTCACCCTCCATCTGCTGAGAATAAAAAAAAAAAAAAAAAAAAAAAAATATATATATATATATATATATATATATATATAAATTAATGATGAATAATATATAAATCAATCAGTAAAATATAAAACCAATAGGAGAGGACGACCAAGAGGAAGAATACGAAGAGGAAGGAGCAGGAAAAGAAAATGAAGTAAAAGAAAAGAAAGGAGAGGAAGAACACCAAAAAGTGAGGAAGAAATGGAAGCTTGAAATAGGGCTGTGGACTTCCTCAGTAAGTTTACATATTCTTTCGTCACACACACACACACACACACACACACACACACACACACACACACACACACACACACACACACACACGTGTGTAGAACCTCACCCACCCCAAAAGAAAAAAAAAACTTCAGAAGTCTCCCTAATGGGTAAGCCTCCCTCCCCCCAAAAAAAAAAAAAAACTCAAACGAGTTTTAAATAAAACTCACTCCGGCGTTGAGAGAGAGAGAGGGAGAGAGAGAGAGAGAGAGAGAGAGAGAGAGAGAGAGAGAGAGAGAGAGAGAGAGAGAGAGAGAGAGAGAGAGAGAGAGAGAGAGAGAGAGAGAGAGAGAGAGAGAGAGAGAGAGAGAGGGAGAGAGAGAGCGAGAAGTGTGGGACTTCCCTCACACAAAGGAGAGCGCGGGGGGAACCACAACTCTTTTTTTCTCTCTCTCTTTTTTCTTCTTTTCAATTTTGAAGATGGACTATGTTTTCAAATAGTCACGCAAACCCGCTTGAATGAAATTCAGTCCTGATACACGAAAAGGTCAGCCACACATTGCAGGA
>NC_134794.1:64628948-64638948 GCF_046742065.1 Oratosquilla oratoria | reverse complement strand
TCTCGTCTTTCGAAAGACTAAAGATAGTACCCAATAAGCGGTCAAAATAAACTTTTACCGCTCTATTGACAAAATGTCACAATTTGCTTAGTTTAGAAAATGGGAGATTTATGGAATTTTATTTTTGATGTATAATACAAAATGTCCCTTCCCCCATACCCGAGAGAACAAAAGTATAAAAATATCGGAAAGCTTGGGGTGATCTTCAACTCTTATATTCTGGTCAACGGGGGATGATTTAATTCGGTTGATGTATGCACTGGAGGGAAAGGAGGAGGAGGAGGAGGAGGAGGAGGAGGAGGAGGAGGAAGAGGAGGAAGAGGAGGAGGCATAGTCTGTAAATCTCCCGGGCGTCCACCCGTGACGCCTCCGTGACGTGAGTGTGATATATGCCTGACGATGTTTACACGCAACAAACCTCACTCTGTATAACTATGACATCACTTGTTAACACACACACACACACACACACACACACACACACACACACACACACACACACATGCACACACACTAACACACACACAAACACACGTGATAAACATGTATGTATGCAGTATATACATATGCAGTATATACATATGCAAACAATAATAAATATACTGTAAATACATGTACGTGCATTTCGTATATGTATACATTCGTATATGTATACATTCACATATGTATACATACGTGTATATAATTATACACACGTGAACAAAGCCTCAATTTCCTGCGTATATGAATTTTTCGATTCTTCAATACAAAGATTAAGTCACATTTTTCTAAGTCATTTCCAGTTCTAGATTGTAGAAAAATGGTTCCCAAACTTTTTTTTTGTCATTTCCCTTTACATTCCGTTCAACCCTCCAGATACCCCCTTTATGTATGTTTGTTTACTAATTTATTTTAAAAATGTACAAATATAAACACATAGTTACTTTGTAAACTACACTACCCATCTACAACAGGCATACTCTCTCTCTCTCTCTCTCTCTCTCTCTCTCTCTCTCTCTCTCTCTCTCTCTCTCTCTCTCTCTCTCTCTCTCAGGCATGGAAAAATCCATCTGAGTTTTTTCTTATTGCTAATAGACAACGTAGTAGCTTAAAATTTCCCACCCAGGGGGAAACTACTCCCAGTCTGGGAAATGCTGCTCTAGAAACTAGGACGGCTTCTGCAGAACACGACTTTTGACTTTTAAATGTGATTAAAAAAAAAAAAAAAATAAGACATACATGTGTTGTCATTCAAGGCAAAGAAAACTCCATTTGTATGAAATTGGCTGTTGATATCCCCAGTTGTCCTCTACACCTTTTTTTCTCTCATGGCTTTTGCCTATCATCAGTGGACAAATGCCCCCTCATTTGATTTCTTTCCCTTCCACACTTATTTATCGGCGGTGGACAAATAACAATTACTTTCTATATTCCATAGCCTTTCCTCGGCTCCAATGACTTCACCCCGTTGCCATGGATCTTCCTATCTATTCTCCGATATGTGAACTACGACTATCCATCTTTCTGACTGTCCATTTGATTTAATTTCTGGATCCTTTTCTAACTTTGATGGTTGAGATCTTGAGTAACAAAAATCCCCCCAAAAAAGATCCCCCTGACAAATACTGAAGAAAGACTCGAACCCCAAGTCTCCTGAGCCACGACACAAATACTGAAATACATATCACTAAAAAGCACCAATAGTCACATTTTATTCACAAATAATCTTTTTATTTTCCTCCAGACTTCTCTTCCCTTTCCGCAAACACCTATCCCGCGAAAGTGGGTGGTCTATCCAGGTAGTCCATAGTCCAAGTCCTCGATAAAGCTTCAAGAAGCCAGACGTCGCGCCGTGCTAATAAAGACACAGTCGTGTTTTGTTTTTTTCTATACAGACTCCATTTCTTCAGCTGCCCACGTGACGCAATCTTCCACAAATCTATCTCATCCTCTTCGATGGCACACAACCTTTTCTTTGTGACACCCTGGACATTCTTGGACTATCCTTTACTGGACAGAAGCGCTGGTAAACCCCAGATGTTCTGTACAGCCTTTAAAATGTCCAAGCTCCATCTTAGCTGATGCCCATGTATAGGTGCCTCACGTATGAGCTGATTACATTGACTTGAGGTTTCATTCACAATCGCAGCCATTCTAACACACCGAAATCTTCGCATACCAACTTCACCAAACCGGATTAAGCCACCATGGTGAGGTACAGAGGTTGTATCGCCTCTCGGGGGGATAGTGCGGTCCTGCAGTTGACCATTACGGCTGAACTAACATTCTTTATTGTATGGAGTACGGATCTCATGTATGGACAATCTCGTCTCAGTACTCCAGAGCAAGATAGAGAGCCTTTATCGATGTTCCTTCGCAAACTGACGAAATGTCCTTTCTTTCCTTACGCTGAAGTAAGAACCTAAGAACATAAGAATGAAGGAGGCTGCAAAAGACCATAAAGCCTACACTAGGCAGTTCTATGTCCGTTATCACCTGCCATCCCCATCCATAAAGTTGTCTGACCTCTTCTTAAAACAACCGATAGTTTCAGTGTTCGCTAACTACATAGTTACTAAGTCTATTCCCTCCGTTGACCTCTCTATTAGTAAACCAGTTCTAGCCTATTTCCTTCTTAAATCCAATTTTGTCCAATTTAAATCTATTGCTGCGAGTCCTGCCCGTGCTGTCTTAATGTGATGATCTTGTTTGCGTCACCCTTGTTAAAGCCTTTGATCCACTTGAACACGTCTATGAGATTACCCCGCTCTCTGCGTCTTTCCAGAAAGTGTAAGTTCAGGTGCCTAAGCCTGTTCTCGTGAGGATGCATCTTCATCTCTTTTTTGTTGTTTTCATGATCGTTATCTTCAGGACTCGGCAGCTGCGTGCCAACCCTTCTCAGGAGACCAAATTTAGGTTTGAGAATTAGGAAACAGGCAAGAATTGTTTTACTAATAGAGTAGTTAACGACTGGAGTAAACTGGTTAACCATATAGTGAAACGACTTTTTTTTTATTTTTTTAAAGATGAGATGAGGTAATTTTATGGATAGAGATGACAGGTGGTAAGGGACATGGAACTGCCTAGGGGGTGAGTGGAGAATGGCCGTGTATAGATGATACTATGATGGAAGGAAGAGAGGAGGGTGGGCGATGGGGGGGGGGGGTTAAGGAGTGATTATGTACGAATGATATTTTGACGCAGCCCGAAGGGATTTCTCCCCGTTTTCTCTTTTTTCTACATGAGGGGACGGAGAGGTGGGGTCGCCGATTAACTGAAGCGGCCTTGCTGTGGATGTGCTGTGCCTTACTGCATTGCTTCTGATCCAGGGCAGTGAGCGGGATACAGGGATGACCCATCATCCACGAGAGGCAAAGATGAGAGGGGGGGAAGTAGTGGATGGCAGTGAAAGGGGTGGGAGTGGAATGGGTGGGAGTGGAATGGGTGGGAGTGGAGTGGGTGGAAGTGGAGTGGGTGGGAGTGGAATGGGTGGGAGTGGAATGGGTGGGAGTGAAGTGGGTGGGAGTGAAGTGGGTGGGAGTGGAGTGGGTGGGAGCGGAGTGGGTGGGAGTGGAGTGGGTGGGAGTGGAGTGGGTGGGAGTGGAGTGGGTGGGAGTGGAGTGGGTGGGAGTGGAGTGGGTGGGAGTGGAGTGGGTGGGAGTGGAGTGGGTGGGAGTGAAGTGGGTGGGAGTGAAGTGGGTGGGAGTGGAGTGGGTGGGAGTGGAGTGGGTGGGAGTGGAGTGGGTGGGAGTGGAGTGGGTGGGAGTGGAGTGGGTGGGAGTGGAGTGGGTGGAAGTGAATCGGGTGGGAGTGGAGTGGGTGGGAGCGGAGTGGGTGGGAGTGGAGTGGGGAGGGGAGTGGGTGGGAGTGAAGTGGGTGGGAGCGGAGTGGGTAGGAGTGGAAATGGGTGGGAGTGAAGTGGGTAGGAGTGGAGTGGGTGGGAGTGGAGTGGGTGGGAGTGGAGTGGGTGGGAGTGGAGTGGGTGGGAGTGGAGTGGGTGGGAGTGGAGTGGGTGGGAGTGGAGTGGGTGGGAGTGGAGTGGGTGGGAGTGAAGTAGGTGGGATTTGAGTGGGTGGGAGTTAAGTGAGTGGGAGTGAAGTGAGTGGGAGTGGAGTGGTTGGGAGTGGAGTGGGTGGGAGTTGAGTGGGTGGGAGTGGAGTGGGTGGGATTAGAATGGGTGGGAGTGGAGTGGATGGGAGCTGAGTGGGTGGGGGTGGAGTGGATGGGAGCGGAGTGGGTGGGAGTGGGTGGGTGGAGTGGGTGGGAGTGGAGTGGGTGGAAGTGAAGTGGGTGGGAGCGGAGTGGGTAGGAGCGGAGTGGGGTGTGGGTGGAGTGGAGTGGGTGGGAGTGGAGTGGGTGGGAGTGGAGTGGGTGGGAGTGGAAAGGGTAGGAGTGAAGTGGGTGGGAGTGAAGTGGGTGGGAGTGAAGTGGGTGGGAGTGGAGTGGGTGGGAGTGAAGTGGGTGGGAGTTTAGTGGGTGGGAGTGGAGTGGGTGGGAGTGAAGTGGGTGGGAGTGGAAAGGGTAGGAGTGGAATGGGTGGGAGTGAAGTGGGTGGGAGTGAAGTGGGTGGGAGTGAAGTGGGTGGGAGTGGAGTGGATGGGGAGTGGAGTGGATGGGAGTGGAGTGGATGGGAGTGGAGTAGATGGGAGTGGAGTGGATGGGAGTGGAGTGGGTGGGAGTGGAGTGGGTGGGAGTGGAGTGGGTGGGAGTGAAGTGGGTGGGAGTGGGCATATATCTTTTGACTTTGACTACTTCCCTGGTATGAGAAGAAATATCCCTTGGTAGATAGTTATAGATAGCATATATGCATCACACAATCCACCTACATACAACATTACATATAAAAAGTAAACTTTAGAGTATAAACACACATCTCCACACATATTACACAAATGTAAGAGTGAGAGAGAGAGAGAGAGAGAGAGAGAGAGAGAGAGAGAGAGAGAGAGAGAGAGAGAGAGAGAGAGAGAGAGAGAGAGAGAGAGAGAGAGAGAGAGAGAGAGAGAGAGAGAGAGAGAGAGAGAGAGAGAGAGAGAGAGAGAGAGAGAGAGAGAGAGAGAGAGAGAGAGAGAGAGAGAGAGATTTGTCCTTCTTCTTCGTCTCCAGGGGTACATTTTTCCTGCAGGTAGTTCCTTGTCGTAGTGACGACGGTCATAAAACTTGGCTGGGACCCTTTGGAGAGCAGCTAGGCCTCCTTCTGCAAGCATCCAGGTCCTCATTGCTTCAGCCTGATACACTTCTCATACATCATAAACTTGAGGGAACACATGACCCAATTTGATCTATTCTTTCAATCTTCCTCCTCATCCTATTCTTTGTCGTTCTCTTCCTATTCCTCCTCTTCCTATTATCTATTTTCCTCTTCCTTCTCTTTATTTCCCTCTTTCTATTCTTTCTCCTCCTACTCTTTATCTTCCTCTTCCTATATTTTTTCGTTCTCTTCCTATTCCTCCTCCTCCTATTCTTTATCTTCTTCCTATACTTTATCGTCCTCTTCCTATTCCTCCTCCTTCTACTCTTTAGCTTTCTCTTCCTATTCTTTATCCTCCTCTTCCTATACTTTTTCGTCCTCTTCCTATTCCTCCTCCTTCAACTCTTTATCTTTCTCTTCCTATTCTTCATCCTCCTCTTCCTATCCCTCTTCCTCCAGCTTTTTATCTTCCTATTCCTCCTCTTCCTACTCTTTATCTTTCACTTCGTTTTCCTATTTTTCTCTTCCTCTTCCTCTTCCTACTCTTTATCTTCCTATTCTTCATCCTCCTCTTCCTATTCCTCTTCCTCCAGCTTTTTATCTTCCTATTCCTCCTCTTCCTACTCTTTATCTTTCACTTCATATTCCTACTCTTTCTCTTCCTCTTCCTCTTCCTACTCTTTATCTTCCTATTCCTCATTTTTATCTTCCTCTTCCATACCTCATCCTATTCTTTTTCTTCCTCTTTTTATTCCTCCTCATACTCTTTATTTTCCTCAATCTGTTCCTCTTCCTACTCTTTATTTTCCTGTTCTTTTTCCTCCTACTCTTTATTTTCCTCTTCCTATTCCTCCTCTTTCTACTCTTTATCTTCCTCTTCCTCTTCCTCCTCCTATTTTTTATTTTCCTCTTCCTATTCCTCCTCTTCTTCCTCCAACTCGTCTTCTATCCCTACTCTATCAGAACATAATGATGTAAATATATATCTCCCTATTGAAAATATATTTCTTTATAAATACAGCAATTCAATTTTAATATTCTTAATAAGGTTGTATAAATACAACAACGAAATATATCTCAGCACAGATCTCTTATCTTATTAGGTTGTCTTCTGCCGTGGGAGGAGCGAATTTTCTCATTCGCGAATATTCCTATTTGCGAATGTTCGCACTCGCGAATATTCGCATTCCCATTCCCTCTCGTATTTGTTTAAGAATATTTTAACCAAATTAATAAATCGATAGAAATAATTACAATTATATGAAATGAGCGTTAGTTAGAATTAGATAAAGACGAAGATCTACAGCGGGCCACCACCCTTCCTCTCTCTCTCTCTCTCTCCCGGCTTGTCTCTTCTTTGGGATTTTGAACAGGACTTCGGGATCCTAAGAATTTAGATAATTTTTTTTTGGAAAGTTTTCACATAACGTAAGAATGGAGGAGACTGTAAGAGACCATAAGGCCTGCACTAGGGAGTTCCATGTCCCTTACCCCCTGTCATCTCCATCCATAAAGTTATCTTATCTTCTTTTAAGACAACCAACAGTTTCGTCACTCACTAACTACATGCTGACTAAGTCTATTCTATTCGTTAACCACTTAACTGGTAAACCAGTTCTTGCCTATTTTATTCTTAAAACTAATTTTATAATTACCGTAGGACGGGGGTAATCGGGCCATCACAGGGCGGTTAAATGGGCCATATAAGTCATTCACTTTTTAAATTTGAAATTGGTTTTAAAATGTTTCACTTTTACCCTGAATAAATATTTACCTACCTCCATTTTACCAGAATTCTATTTACGAGCTGTAACATAATTTTTAATACATGAATAACTTTTATATGGCCCATTTACCCCAGAGATGGTCCGATTACCTCATCCTACGGTAATGTTCGTAAATTCTCGATATTCGCGTCTGTGTCGAATTTGGACCAATCATAAAACAGCGAAGAAGTAGCCAACATATAAAATGAATTTCTATTGGCCGTTAACAACCCGGAGAGGAGGGACAACACTGAACGTGATTGTTAGCGTTTGTGACTACCAGCGTTTCGTGGACCGTGTACGCGCCCATTTTGAGTCAGTCCTTTTTTTTTTTTTTTGAGAAACGAAAAATAAATAAACAAATAGATAAATAAAAGTGACTCCTATAAAGAAAGAACTAAACTAATTTTAACTAATTCATTATGGCGGAATTCATACGATATTCAAAACAAATTAAAAGCAAACAATTGAATCTTATTAATTCTAGAATATTAGCCCCCAAAAATGCAAGTAATTTATATCTAAATATATGAATATTAAAAAATAAAGTTATCGAAATAGGTTGAAATTGTTCAAACTTCAAATGAAATATGAAAATGACACTTTACCTAAAATACGAAATAATCGTAATCTTATTTGCGAAAAATGTAAAATATTAACATTTGCTAATAGTGAAAATATAGGTTATATGAATCACAAAATCATGCATATATGTATATACACACGCTATATATATATATATATATCTATATATATATATATATACATATATATATGTATATGTATATATATATATGTATATATATATATATATATATGTATATATATATATGTATATATATATTATATATATATATGTATATACTGTATATATATATATATATATATATATATATATAACGTGAAGTAGAATATAGAATTATTGAATAAAAATGTAAACAAAAATTACCTGAGCCCATTACGGCTACAGAACAAGAATCTAAAAACAAACGAAAATTTCTTTATGGAGAGCAACGGAGCGATGATTGTGCAAAAGACTTCCTCCGAAGTCTGTCTATCAATCTATATACGAAGAGCTCTTTCCCCCTTATAAGGGAGGTAGCCGTATACCCACTCCCACCCACCCCACTCCCCTCCACCACCCCTTCCCGCCTCCCATATTAGCTCCTCATAGATGACGGGTCATCCCTGTATCCCGCCCACTGCCCTGGGTCAGATGCAATGCAGCAAGACACAGCAAACGATATAATTGAATTGCAAACGTTAATACGACAATGAGGATTTGTCAAGAATAGATTAGGCTAAGGACAGACCAGTGACCTTAAATACTATAATCCCAGCCCTAAAGGAATCCCTAAATTATCTTTAAGTGTTCAAGAGAAAGAAAACAGTAAAGATGATCAGAAACAAGAAACAGCTGAAGGTCGGTAGGTCCATTTTCATACACTCCCAAACAATTATATTTACAATAATCATAATTTCACAAATAAAAGACATTGGAAAGTATATGTTAGTTCATACTCCCACCAAACTTACATATTTACAGAGAGAGAGAGAGAGAGAGAGAGAGAGAGAGAGAGAGAGAGAGAGAGAGAGAGAGAGAGAGAGAGAGAGAGAGAGAGAGAGAGAGAGAGAGAGAGAGAGAGAGAGAGAGAGATGTGGGGGGAGGAAGGATGGGTGGGGGTGGGGGTCAACCGCGGTTGCTACCCTTGACTAAAACATTATGACACGGTGAGAGGTGGGGAAGAGGGGGGGGTGAGAAGGGGGGGAGAGGTGGGAGAGGGGACAAGAAGAAGGAGGGATGAGAGAGGGAAGGGGGGAGGCAAAGAAGGAGCAAGGAGTGGGATGTAATAGAAGGGAGATTGGGGGAGAGGGGGATGGGGGAGGGAGAGGAGGGAGGAGGGGAGGGGGGAGAGGCAGGTCGTCAGTGCGACCAGAGGTCAACCCTCATCAAACCACATATTGCAGGGAATCAGAATGGATGAAAAATGGAGGAGAAAAGAGAGGAGGAGAGAAAGAAGATAAGGAGGACGAAGTGAAGGAGGAAGAGGAAGAAGATAAGGAGGACGAAGTGAAGGAGGAAGAGGAAGAGGACGACGAGGCGGGAGTAGAGGGAGGGGGTATGAGGAAGGGGAACAGGAGGAAGAAGAGGAGGAGGAAGAGAAGGAAGAGGAGAAAAAAGAGGGAGAGGAGGAGGAAGAAAATACGGAGAAGAAAAAGGATGAAGGGGAGGAAGAGGAGAAAGAGGAAGGAAAGAAAGATAAGGGGGAAGAAGGAAGAGGGTAAAGTAGAAGAAAAAGGAGAAAGAGGAGAGAAAGGAGGAAGAGAAGAAAGAGGAAGGGAAGATGAAGAAGATGAGGGGTGGAGAGGAGGAGGAAGGAGACAGAGAGGGGTAAGACTAGAAGATAATGGAGGAAGAGGAAGGGAAGGAAAAAGAGAAAGATGAGGGGGTTGGAGAGGAGGAAGAGGAAGAAGAAGGAAGGTGGGAAGAGTAGAAGAAAATGGAGGAAGAGGAGGAAGAAGAGGGAGAGGAAGGGAAGGAAGATGAGGGGGATGGAGAGGAGGAAGAAGAAGAAGAAGAAGGAAGGTGGGAAGAGTAGAAGAAAATGGAAGAAGAGGAGGAAGAAGAGGGAGAGGAAGGGAAGGAAGATGAGGGGGATGGAGAGAAGGAAGAAGAAGAAGAAGGAAGGTGGGAAGAGTAGAAGAAAATGGAGGAAGAGGAGGAAGAAGAAGAAGAGGAAGGGAAGAAAGATGAGGAGGATAGAAAGGAAGAGTAAGGAGAAGAAGGAAGGTGGGAAGAGTAGAGGAAAATGGAGGAAGAGGAGGAAGAATAGGAAGAGGAATGGAAAGAAGATGAGGGTAATGGAAAGGAGGAAGAAGAAGAAGGAAGGGGTAAGATTAGAAGGAAAAGGAGGAAGAGAAAGGAAAGGAAAAATGAGAAGGATTGTAGAGGTGTGTCACTACATTTGGTAAAGATGCTCGTCAGTGGGGGAATGGATACGATTAATTAAACTCCAATTCTCTAGAGACTTGTTTATTGGAATTAAAATGCGTGGTATAGGCA
>NC_134794.1:64601448-64608948 GCF_046742065.1 Oratosquilla oratoria | reverse complement strand
GGAGGAGGAGGAGGAGGAGTAGGAGGAGGGAGAGGCTGAGGAAAAGGAGGGAGAGGAGGGAGAGGAGGAGGAGTAGAACGGGGAGGCGGAGAGGACGGAGAGGAGAGAGAGAGGAGGGGAGGAGGGAAAGACGAGAGAGGAGGAAATGTGCCTCCAACATGGAGGAAATTTTATGTAGGAGGAGGAGTCCAGAAGTGAGGAGGTTGGAAGAGGCAGAGCGAGAGGAGGAAGGGAAGAAAGAGGAGGAAGGGAAGGAAGAGGAGGAAGGAAAGGAAAGTGAAGAAGAGGAGGAAGGGAAGGAAGGGGAGAAAGTGGAGGAAGGGGAAGAAGAGGAGGAAGAGGAGAGAAGGGAGGAAGGGGAGAAAGAGGAAAAATGAGAGGAAAGGAAGGAAAGGGAGAAAGGGGGGAAGGGGAGGAGGAGGAGGAGGAGGAGGAAGAGAAGGAGAGGAGGAAGGGGAGGAGGCGAAGAAACGGGAGGAAGAGGAATGAAGAAGAGGAAGAGAAGGAAGGGGACGACAGGGAGGAAAAGGAGGAAGAGATGGAAGGGGAGGAAGAGGAGGAAGGAGAGGAGAGGAAAGGTAGGGGAGGAAGAGGAGGAAGGGGAGGAAAAGGAGAAAGAGGAGAAAGAGCAGGGAAGGGAGGAAGGGAAGGAAGAGGAGGAAGAAGAGGGAAGGGATGAAGGTGAGCAAGAGGAGGGAAGGGAGGAAGGGAGGAAGGGGAGGATGGGAAGGAAGAGGAGGAAGTGAAGGAAGGGGAGGAAGAGGAGAAAGTGGAGAAAGAGCAGGGAAGGGAGGAAGGGAAGGAAGGGAAGGAAGAGGAGGAAGAAGAGAGAAGGGATGAAGGTGAGGAAGAGGAGGGAAGGGAGGAAGGGAGGAAGGGGAGGATGGGAAGGAAGAGGAGGAAGTGAAGGAAGGGGAGGAAGAGGAAGAGAAGGAGAATGAGCGGGGAAGGGAGGAAAGGAAGGAAGGGAAGGAAGAGGAGGAAGAGGAGGGAAGGGAGGAAGTGGAGGAAGAGGAGGGAAGGGAGGAAGAGGAGGGAAGGGAGGAAGGGGAGAAAGGGAAGGAAGGGGAGGAAGGGAAGGAAGAGGAGGAAGTGAAGGAAAAGGAGGAAGAGGAAGAGAAGGAGAATGAGCAGGGAGGGGAGGAAGGGGAGGAACGGTGGGGGAAAGGTAGAGTGGGAGGGGGAGTGGGAGGAGGAGGGGGAGTGAAAGGGGGAGTGGAAGGGGGAGTGGGAGGGGGGGTGGGAGGGGGAGGGGGAGTGGAAGGGGGAGTGGGAGGGGGGGTGGGAGGGGGAGGGGGAGTGGAGTGGGAATGGTATTGGGATGTGGAGGGAGAGGAGGAAGGCACTGTGAAAAAATGCATGCACACGCACACTAGTATACGTACATGCATATACACACACAAATATACACGAATATTAAAAATATTAATGCATTTGTTGATAGACATACAATAATACAGATTGTAATTCCATGTACACATACAAACACACACACACACACACACACACACACACACACACACACACACACACAAATAAAAAATTAACAGTATAATTATCTAGAATTGTTTATTAATTGAAAATTAAATGTAAGGTACGTATATGTAGGTACGTCTCCGAGCACAGGGCTGACCTGATATGACCTCATATTAAGAACAGATGACCTTGCAGAGAGGAGGGGTGGGGGGCAATGGGGGTGGACGGGGGTATGGGGGATGGGGAATGGGGGGGGTGTCATTCATCTTTCGTCTTTTAATATTTCGTAATAAAGTCGAAGGTAAAGAGATCATCCAGATGGATGGAATGTCCATCACTAAGAGAGGGAGGTGGAGAGAGAGAGAGAGAGAGAGAGAGAGAGAGAGAGAGAGAGAGAGAGAGAGAGAGAGAGAGAGAGAGAGAGAGAGAGAGAGAGAGAGAGAAAGAGAACGAAAGAGAGAGACAGACAGAGAGATAGAGAGAGGAGACGGATGAAGGTAGGAAGAGGAAAGTAGGAAGAGAGAGAAGAGAAAATTAGAGAGGGAGGAAGGGAAGAAGAGAGGAAGTAGAGGGGAAGGGAGAGAGGAAGAGAAGGAAGCGAGGAAAGGAAAGAGGGAGGGTGGGGAGGGAGGGGGAAAAGGAGGGAGGAAGGGGGAGAAAGAGGGAGGAAGGGGGAGAGAGAGGGAGGAAGGGGGAGAGAGAGAGGGAGGAGAGAGCGAGGATGGAAGGAACGTGGGAAGAGAGGGAAGAATGCAGATAAAAAGAAGAAGAAAAAATAGACCTGAAAATTACATGAGCAAGAAAATAATCCGACATTTAGATATCTTATTCTGGTTACCCTGATGTGATTTTATTAAATTTAGAAAGTATATATATATATATATATATATATATATATATATATATATATATATATATATATATATATATATATATATATATATATATATATATATATACGCGCGCGCGCGCGCACAATCACTTCTAGGGGATTTTGGTGACACCTCTACGGCCCAGAGTCCCTTCCGGACTCCATTACTTGGGCGCCATATTGTCCTCCCCCAAAGGATAGAAGCTCTGGTTAAAGACAACGAAATACAATTCCTTACGCATATCTGTCTATGCGTATGCAGGTGATATTTGTTATATACTTTATTCATACTGTCGTTAGGCGATTTTATTTAAGAAGGGGGAAACGTACATGTATCAATGGGGGCATACGCAGCATAGAACTGTACATTCATCGACTTACGAACATTCGACTTACGAACATTCGACTTACGAACATTCGACTTACGAACATTCGACTTACGAACATTCGACTTAAGAACATTCACCTTAAGAACATTCGACTTACGAACATTCGACTTACAAACATTCGACTTACGAACATTCGACTTACGAACATTCGACTAAAGAACATTCGACTTACGAACATTCAACTTACGAACATTCGGCTTAAGAACATTCGACTTACGAACATTCGACTTACGAACATTCTACTTACGAACATTCTACTTACGAACATTCGGCTTACGTACATTCGACTTATGAACATTCGACTTACGAACATTCGACTTACGAACATTCGACTTACGAACATTCGACTTACGAACATTCGACTTACGTACATTCGACTGAGGATCATTTGACTTACGAACATTCGATTTACGAACTTTCAGACATACAAACGAAGCCTCAAGCATACTTGACCAATTTCAAAGGTAAGAAATCCAACATCAAGGAACTCTCTACGTGTATATCGAAATCAATCTAGACTGATATTTTTTTTTCCAATAAATGGTCGACAGTGTGAAAAAGATCTATACTAACTTTTATGGAAATCCATTGAAAAATCGAAAAAATCTTATTTTTCTTAGTAATAGAAACTGACCTTTTTTTTTTTTTAGAAAAACTAAAAGTTTTGATAAAGATTATCTTGTTAGTTTGTTCCTTCATGTCTAGAAGTTACGCCATAGTGAATTTTTCTTTGTGAATATCCAAATTTCGTAAAAAAGTTTGTGTAATTGTATTGATAAAACTATGGTTTTATTCTTAGAGACATAATTCAACAATACGATTTAGAAAAAATAAACAATAAATATTGTATGCAAAGATAATTTATATAAGCAAGTTTCTGAGTTACAAGCATAAATATGACATAAAAAGAAAACAAAAAATTTATCCTTTGTATGAAAAAACTATTAGCAATATAGATAAAAAATGGATAATGATAAATTATATATCATATATGAAGTGCATTGTTTTGTGATATTTTTCACATTGACTAACTTTACCCAAATTTTTTATTGACTTTATACGGGGCATTTCCCTTGGGGGCATACATTACGGAAATTGGGATTTTGTTGAAAGAGGGATGAGCCATTTTCCAACATTCAGCACGCACACACGCACACACACACACACACACACACACACACACACACACACACACACACACACACACACACACACACACACACACACACACACACACACACACACACACACACACACACACACACACACACACACACACACACACACACACACAAACATACACAGGAAGAGTGGGAGAGGGAGAGGGAGTGGGAGTGGGAGTGGAGTGGGAGTGGTATTGGGATGTGGAGGGAGAGGAGGAAGGCACTGTGAAAAAATAAGGAGGGATAAAATGTATGCATGCACACGCACATTAGTATACGTACATGCATATACATACACAAATATACACGAATATTAAAAATATTAATGCATTTGTTGATACACATACAATGATACAGATTGTAATTCTAAGTACACCTACACACACACACACACACACACACACACACACACACACACACACACACACACACACACACACACACACACACACACACACAAATTGTCAACAGCAAAAGAAAAACACTTCACGTTTCTTACCTTCGTTTCTGTCAGTACATGTTGACAGATGTACGACATTCCCTTCTAAAATTTCATACAAATAAGAAAAACATCAAATGCGAATGTCAAATAGAAAGCTAATCCATGTATTTATAAATAGGGATATTTTCCGTTGTAGGTACTTTTTTAAAAAATAATTGAAAATAGTATATGATGCATAATTCAAACTATTTTTCACAAGTTTTCGCAAACTTGTAAAAAAATAAAAATAAATAAATAAATAAATAAAACAAAATAGAATCATTAGCATCACAATCTATCTATGTTTTAGCATTACGTATCATGTATTGACTTTATATTATACTTGCTTATGAGCCTAGATTTGATTACTTTTGAAATTATGTTGCATAACCATTTCCGAACATTTCGAGAGGGAGGAGGAGGAGGAGGAGGAGGAGAAGGACAGGAATGAGGAAAAGAAGGACGGGAATGAGGAATAGAAGAAAAAGAAGGAGGAAGAGGAGCGGAAGGAAGAGCAAAAGAAGGAAGGGAAGGAAGAAGAGGGGGTAAGGAGGAGGAAGAGGAGGAGGAAGAGGAGGAAGAGAAGGAAGAGGAAGAGCAGGAGGAATAGCAGGAGAAGGAAGGGAAGGAAGAAGAGGGGGTAAGGAGGAGGAGGAGGAGGAGCAAGAGGAGGAGGAGGAGGAGCAAGAGGTGAAAGAGAAAGAAGAAGAGGGGGAAGGAGGAGGAAGAGGATGAGTGAGAGGAGTAGAAGAAGGAAGAGGAGGGTAGGAGGAGGAACAAAAGGAGAAAGAGGAGGGGGAGGAGGGGGAGGAGGAGGAGCAAAAGGAGGAACAGGAAGAAGAGGATGATGATGAGGACGAGGAGCAAGAGAAGGAGGAGAAAGGAAGGATGAGGAGAAGGAAGAGGAGGGTAGGAGGAGGAGGAGGAGGAATGGAAGGAGGAGGAGTATGAGGAGGAAGAGGAGGAGCAAGAGGAGGAAGAGAAAGAGGAAGAGGAGGAGGAAGATGAGAAGCAAGAGGCGAAGGAGAAAGAGAAGGAAGAGGAGGAGCAAGAGGAGGAGCAAGAGGCGAAGGAAGAGGAGTGGGAAAGAGGAGGAGGAAGAGGAGGAAGAGGAGGGGGAAGAGGAGCAGCAATATGAGGAAGAGAAGGAAGAGGGAGGGGAGGAGGAGGAAGGAAAGGAAAAGGAGGGGAAGGAGGAGAAGCAAGAGGAGGAGCAGGAGGGTAGAAGAGGGGAGGGAGGGAGAGCAAGAGGAGGGGGAGATCGAGGGGGATGAGGAGGAGAAGGAGGAGGAAGATGAGAAGGAGAGGGAGGAAGGAGGAGCAACAGGAGGAAGAAGAAGGTAGAGGAGGTAGAAGAGAAGGAGGTAGAAGAGAAGGAGCAAGAGGAAGAAGAGGAAGAAGAGGAGGAGCAAGAGGAGGAAGAGGAGGGGGAAGGAAGAGGACGAGGAAGAGATGGATGAGAAGGAAAAAGAAGAGCAAGAGGAGGAAGAGGAGGAAGAGAAGCGGGAAGTAGGAGGACATAGAGGAGGAAGAGAAGAGGAAGAGCAAGAAGGGAATGAGGAGGGTAGAGGAAGGGGGAAACGGAGGAGCAGGAGAAGGAAGAGAAGAAAGAAGAGAAGAAGGAAAAGGAAGGAGAAGAGGAGGATGAGGAGAAGGAAGAGGAGTAGGGAGGAGGAGGAGGAAGAGGAGGGTAGAGGAGGGGAGGAGGAAGAGGAGGAAGAGGGGAGGAGGAGGGGAAGAGGAGAGAAGAGGAGAGTAGAGGAGGCGAGGGGGAGGAAAAGGAGGGTAGAGGAGGGGACGGGGGAGGAAGAGGAGGGTAGAGGAAGGGGAGAAGGAAGAGGAGGGTAGAGGAGGAAGAGAAGGGTAGAGGAGGGGGGAGGAGGAGGAGGGTAGAAGAGGGTAGAGGAGGCAAGGGGGAGGAAGAGGAGGGTAGAGGAGGAGGAGGAGCAAGAGAAAGAGGATCGTAGAGGAGGAAAAGAAGGGTAGAAGGTGAGGAGGAGGAAGAGGAGAATAGAGGAAGGGGAGGAGGAAGAGGAGGGTAGAGGAAGGGGAGGAAGGGGAGGAGGAGGAGGAGGGGCGAAGAAGGGAAGGAGGAGGAGGAGGAGGGTAGAGGAAGGGGAGAAGGGAGAGGAGGGTAGAGGAGGGGAGCAGGAGGAGTAAGAGAAAGGTAGAGGAGGGGGGAGGAGGAGGAAAATGAGGTACAGGAGGGGAGGGGAGGAAGAGGAGGATGGAAGAGGGGAGAAGGAGGAAGAGGAGGGTAGAGGAGGAGGAAGAGAAGGGTAGAGGAGGGGAAGGAGGAGAAGGAGGAGGGAGAGGAGGAGGAGGGGAAGGATAGAAATGAGGAAAAGGAGGACAGGAATGAGGAAGAGAAGGAAAAGAAAGAAGAAGAGGAGTAGAAGGAGCAAAAGAAGGAACCGAAGGAAGAAGAAGGGGGAAGGGAGGAGGAGGAGAAGGAGGAGGAGGAGCAAGAGGAAAAAGAGAAGGAAGAGGAAGGTGAAGGAGGAAGAGGAGGGTAGAAGAATGGGAGGAGGAGGAAGAGGAGGGTAGAGAAAGGGGGAGGAGGAAGAGGAGGGTAGAGGAAGGGGAGGAAGAGGAGGAGGAGGGTAGAGGAAGGGGAGGAGCAGGAAGAGGAGGGTAAAGGAGAAGGGTAGAGGAGGGTAGAGGAAGTGAGAGGAGGAGGAATAGGAGGGTAGAGGAGGGAGAGGGGGAGGAAGAGGAGGGTAGAGGAAGAGGAGGAGGAGGAAGAGGAGGGTAGAGGAGGGGAGTTCATTTATTCAATCTTATTCTATACTATTATTTCTTTTGATTAGATTATCTGTCTAATCTTATCTTAGTATTCTTAGTGTTATTTTTTTCGTCTTATCATTTTCTTTCATCTGTTTTTTTTTTATCATTTACTTCTGTCAACGCCAATTTCATCAAAGATATGGTGACATATATCTCTAAGACATCTTAGACACGAGCCGAGTTCACAGCATACAAGACCACCAAAATCCCTTTTATTCTTGCTAAAAAAAAAAAAAAGTACAGTTGGCAAGACTTCTGCGCGGTCCGCTGTTCCCTTCCTCAACACGGACAGCACAGCGCATGCGCGTGTAGATATGAACAAACCAAATTGTT
>NC_134794.1:64586448-64588948 GCF_046742065.1 Oratosquilla oratoria | reverse complement strand
TCATAGTTTACCTTTTCGAGAAGACTTTTTACATTGTCATATTCTTCCTTCATCTGTACCGAATATGCTATAGGCAGGAATCGATACTGATTCACATTATGTAGTAAAACAGCTTTGAGGCTTTTTTTTAGAACTATCTATGAACAGTCGTCTTTTTTCAGGATTATGATAAATTCTAATAGCTGTTGATAAGCCATTAATATCTTCGCAGAAACAGAGATCCTCACTTATATCAAAGTACGAGTATACTTCGAATTCCTCACGACACTTCCTGTATACTGTTAATCTACAGTCCTCCCCCAACAAATTTCATTCATTCGCTCTAGATGCTAAAAGCTCAGCTTCTGTCTTAGTGAGGCCCAAGACCCTGATGAGCTCATCCAGTTCACTTTAATTTGGAAAGTGCCGGCGGGTCTTCAGTCTAGGCTCAAAATTTTCATCCATTTCTTCATTGTCATAACCTTCCCACTCTTCTGATGAGACCTCCATCATATTCTCTACATGAAAAAATTATCATATCAAGTAGAACATAAATATGAATTGTATGTGTAATCGCATAACAAGAAAACAGCTAGATGTTTGGGAGATTTCAATGTTGATTCTGTTACAAAGAATAGAGTTCACAATTTGATGAGATTTACTTATATTTCCTGGTGGCCACGGAACCAGTAAGGTATCATCATGTGGCACAGATGCAATAGAGATTAAAATGCTGGAATATGGAAGGGATATTCTTTCCTTAGCTTTTCTGTACTTGTATATGTCAATCATGCAAAAGTATCAATCGTCGTGATGATTTTTTGGCTCTCGCCAGATTCTTGGCACCGCAAATGGCTTTGCTTTTGAACATTTTTAGAAGTTCCGCCATGGGATACGAACCCTGACCCGTGCGTCGATAATCACGAGGCCAAGACGTTAGCAACCATGCTACATGGTGATGGTTCAAAAGGACTGTACTAGTCCCCGACCACGCTTCACGTAACATTGGAAGATCTAATCTCAATTTCATCTAATCCCGTATTAGGCGAGCCCTCCGACAAGTTGTGTATGCTTTTCCTGCACCTCTCAGCCATCCATCTAAATTTGATCCACATCTTCTACATATCACATGAGGGGCCAAAGGATTTTCTTGGTCACCCAAACTCATTCCAAAGTACAGCCTAAAAGCAACTCAGAGCTTCACACCTTACGTGATACATGCTTAGGTGCAACACGGAAACCACACTCATAACAGAATGAATCTGGTGAATTCCTGTATCCTCTTGTAGCCACGGTCAAGAACGTCAATATTCATAGTATAAACCTAAGAAAAAAAAAAGGAAAAATATAAACGACAATTGTAAGTGTGGTTTCTCGTACCCCATACATTACTTTATATTAGTATAATTTTCTGTATCACTTAAACGATCGTTGGTAGAAAAAAGTGTATATTTGGATCTAGCACAAATTTTTGCACTAGAAACACTAAAAAAAAGACACAAAACTTTCATGAAAAATTGCTACCCAGTATTATCCTTCCACCCTCTCTCTCTCTCTCTCTCTCTCTCTCTCTCTCTCTCTCTCTCTCTCTCTCTCTCACACACATACACACACACACGCACATACACACACACACACAAACACTCTTCTGTAGTACTTGATTATCCTCTCCCTCTATCTCACAAACACGTACACACGCACACACACACACACACACACACACACACACACACACACACACACACACACACACACACACACACACACACACACACACACACACAAACATACTCTCTTCAGTAGTACTTGATTATCCTCTCCCTCTCTCTCTCTCTCCCTCTCTCTCTCTCTCTCTCTCTCTCTCTCTCTCTCTCTCTCTCTCTCTCTCTCTCTCTCTCACACACACACACACACACACACACACACACACACACACACACACACACACACACAAACACTATTCTGTAGTACTTGATTATCCTCTCCCTCTCTCTCACAAACACGCACACACGCACACACACACACACACACACACACACACACACACACACACACACACACACACACACACACACACACACAAACATACTCTCTTCAGTAGTACTTGATTATCCTCTTCCTCTCTCTCTCCCCTTCTCTCTCTCTCTTTCTCTCTCTCACACACACACACCTCACCCTCTCCTCCCCCCCCGCCCGCCCATCCTCCGCGACACGTACTCCATCTTATCAGGTGCAGAGGACACTTGGCCACCTGTCTCCATCAGGCACCTGTGCTATCGTGGACTTATCAGTGGAGAACCCGCCGAAGTCCTTTGTCAGCGCGGAGAAGCCCTAGATACTTCTGCCGAATAGTCCTCATCATCCCCCCCTCTCCCCCTCCTTTCCCACCTCCTTCCCCCCGTCCCCCCCGTCTCTCAATTGACATGCTACCTTACGGGTTTATATGCATACTGAGGACGACTTAGGAAGCTAAGGAGAGGAGGGAGAGGAAGGGGAGGGTAAGGAGGGGGGGAGGGAGAGG
>NC_134794.1:64578948-64581448 GCF_046742065.1 Oratosquilla oratoria | reverse complement strand
AGTAATTGGTGAGGAACAGTGTGGATTTTAGGACGGGTAGAGGTTGTGTAGATCAGATCTTTGTGGTAAGACAGATATGTGAGAAAGCTATAGGAAAGGGGAAGGATGTTTTTTGGGCTTTTATGGATCTGGAAAAGGCTTATGATAGGGTAGACAGAAAGGCACTGTGG
Source organism: Oratosquilla oratoria (assembly GCF_046742065.1). NCBI lineage: Eukaryota > Metazoa > Arthropoda > Malacostraca > Stomatopoda > Squillidae > Oratosquilla > Oratosquilla oratoria. The sequence continues at coordinate 64,581,278 of NC_134794.1, read as the reverse complement.
GAGGTTATGCAGATTTATGGGATAGGAGGAAAGCTTTTGGGAGCTGTCAAGAGTTTTTATGTGAGTAGTAGAGCATGTGTTAGGATTGGAAATGGAGAGAGTGAGTGGTTTGAAGTAAAGGTGGGACTTCGTCAAGGATGCGTTATGTCGCCCTGGCTGTTCAACTTATACATGGATGGGGTGGTGCGAGAGGTGAATGCTAGGGTAGTGAGTCAGGATTGGAGATGGTTAAAGAAAATGGAGAAAAGTGGGAGGTGAGCCAGCTGTTGTTTGCGGACGACACTGCGCTTGTGGCAGGGTCAGAGGAGGGATTGAGGAAGCTGGTGGCAGAGTTTGGGAGAGTATGTGATAGAAGAAAGCTAAAGATAAATGTGGGTAAAAGTAAGGTGATGAGATGTACAAGGGGTGAAAGTGGCAGTAGACTGGAAGTGAACATTAAGGGAGAGCGACTGGAGGAAGTGGATAGTTTTAGATACTTGGGTGCAAGTGTAGCAGGAAAAGGTGGAGTGAAGGTGGAGGTAGAATGTAGATTGAGAGAAGCGAGTAAATGCCTTGGTGGTTTAAAGAGTGTAATGAGAAATAGACATTTGGGAATGGATGCGAAGAGGAGACTGTATGAAGGAGTGATTTGTGCCAACAGCACTGTATGGGGCAGAAACGTGGAACATAAGAGAAGAAGAGAGAAGGAGTTTGAATGTGTTTGAGATGAGGTGTCTGAGAAGTATGGTGGGGGTTACTAGGCTAGATAGAGTGAGAAATGAGGAGGTGAGGAGGAGAACAGGGGTGAAAAAGGATTTGGGAGAGAGGGTTGATGAAAGAATATTAGGATGGTTTGGACACATGGAAAGAATGAGTGAAGAAAGACTAGTAAAGGAGGTATGGAAGGCAGATGTGGAGGGAGTGAACATGAGGGGACGTCCTAGGATGAGGTGGATGGATGGGGTGAAGGGGGCTTTGGGGAAGAGGGGAATGTCTGTTGAGGAAGGAAGGGAGAGGACGGAAGACAGAGGTGAGTGGAGAATGGTTGTATATGGATGATGTTGTGACTGCATGAGGAGGAATGGGCGGGGGGTGGGGGGTGGGGTAATATGTGTGAGTAAATTTTGACGCAGCCCGAAGGGATTTCTCCCCGTCCTCTCCTTATATGCAAAGGGGGACGGAGAGGGGGGGTCGCCGATTAAATGAAGCGGCCTTGCTGTGGATGTACTGTGTCTTGCGACACTGCTTCTGACCCAGGGCGGTGGGCAGGGTTCAGGGATGACCCGTCATCCAGGAGGTGCTCAGATGAGAGGAAGGGTGGGAGGGGTGTGGAGTGTATTTAGGGATGAAATGGGTGGGAGTGTTTTTATGCCTTTCCCTTTGTGGCTACCTCCCTTGGAAGGGGGAAAAAGCCTTGGTATATGTATGTATCTATTTATTTATTTATATATTTATTTTTTTGCATCCGACCTAGTTCTGGACCAAAAGGTCTCCTGTCGGTATTCTCTTCTTTTGCAATCCTTTGTAATACAGACACACACACACACACACACACACACACACACACCTCTCATGGCGCTGTGGTTAGAGCTCTGGCCTGCCACTACGGAGGTCCGGGTTCGACCCTCGCCCGGGGATGAAATAATATCAGTATCGCAGCGCTGAGGGGTGTTACTCCAACTCTCGTGGGCGGGGAGTTGGGTGTGTGTGTGTGTGCAAGGTCATAGCATTACCCATAGATCGGACCTACGAGCTCTGAGCTCTCTTCCAGGAGGGAAATAGCTGTCGATCACGAGTCAAACACGTGATCCAAAGACCAAAGACCAAGTGAATACACACACACACACACACACACACACACACACACACACACACACACACATATATATATATATTTATATATATATTTTCATATATATATTCATATATATATATATATATATATATATATATATATATATATATATATATATAATAAATCACCGTTACCTTTGTCATATGTGCTTGGATAGCCGGAACAAAAAGCAGTTATCAGCCTCCGTTAGCGGTCGAAATTGTGTTAATATTTACGAGGCGAAAAGAGAGTGAAAGAAGGGTGAGAGAGAAGATAGATAGATAAATAGATAGATAGATAGAGATAGAGATAGATAGATAGAGAGAGAGAGAGATACAAACAGACAGGCAGAGAGAGAGAAAGAGAGAGAGAGATAGAGATAGAGAAAAATAGAGACAGAAAGAGAAGGAGAGAGAGATAGAGAGACAGAGAGAGACAGAGAACAGTGAGAGAGAGACAGACAGAGGGAGAGGGGGGGATAGACAGAAAGAGAGAGAGAGAGAGAGAGAGAGAGAGA